>NC_136938.1:10787778-10805278 GCF_949987615.1 Pollachius pollachius | reverse complement strand
ACAAATGTGTCTTATTTTAAATAAATGTAATATAAATCCATAAATATATTAATTAAAAAAATATTAGCAATTTTCATAAAAAATGTATTTGGATGTTGTTACATTTATATACAAACTGTTAAACTTGAATTAACAAGACGCTTTTCATTTGTGAACTTGTTTGCATTTGTGTGTGAACTGGTCTGTATTTATATGTGGATTTTTGAGACTCTCCTGACGTGGCTTGATTCACAAATGCATTTTTTTCAACAAGGAACTCTCTGTAGCCAATCAGATGCCTCCCTCGTTTTTGGTGATATAGAAACCTCAATCTTTGGCCAAGATATTTGTTTTTGCATTATTTTGGCTATTTGCTATTGGTGTCATTTTCTATATATATCTCAATGAACTTCTTTAATTTATGTTACAGACGATGTGTATTTTCTGATTGTATTTCATGCACTGGATACACAAATACTGAAAGAAACCTAACGCTGCCTATTGAATTGACGTTGTGCGTTACAGTTCCCTAAAGGTTACTTTATGTCATGTTATCACATCCAACCTCATATTTTTAACATTAAGCTTTTTCAAATAATCAAAATCAAACTTAACTATTCGACCACTATGAGGCCGAGTGAAAATATGTTGTTACATTGTTTGTTTTTCTATGAACGCTGAGACATTGTTAGTCAGTCGCATACTGTAAATTATGTAAGGGATAATGCCCGATGAGGTGTCCATTATCAGGAATTAATGGACGACGCTGTGCGTCGGATGGTTCACGCCTCCGCGAAGTCCAAGGGCCCTATCTTGCATCCGGGCAATTGAGCGTTCTTTTCCCTCCTGCGCCATGCGTCGGTAAATTAGGGAATGATCTTGCGCCCCAAGGGGCGGTTCGGCGAAAGGAGGAGGCGTGTTCTGGCGCAAACGTTCCCTGGTGCTATTTTGCAGTTTCAGAAACCACTTGCGCCACAAACCAGGAAATACCTGGTTTAAAGTTAGTGGCGCGTTGTTCAGACTCTATTTTAAGGGCGCATGCATAATGTTGCTTGTGCACCTCGCGCATACACTTTGCTTCTCTCATCTACCTAGCCACACATTCTTGGTAAATTATTTGGGAAAGAACACACACACTCACACATTCACATATATACTAGCGCTGGTACTCCTTCTCAGCTTCTCATATTTACTAGGAATTGGTGTGTATGCAGCAGTGCCTTGTATTTGTGCGTGTGTGTGTGTGTGTGTGTGTGTGTGTGTGTGTGTGTGTGTGTGTGTGTGTGTGTGTATGGTTGTCGAGGGAACCCTGATGAATGGACGGCTAGACGTGTAGCTCAGCATCAGGGCATGAGGCTGTCAATGGATGACGGTACCACGGCTGAGATCACCCTCTCGGTGACTGTTAAGACCCACGTACACACACTCATACTGAGACACCCATATATATATATAGTTAGTGTGAGTATGTGTGTGTGTATGTATGTTCATTACCTGATAGGTGTGTGTGTCTGTGTATTGGTGTATTGTGTGTGTGTGCAGAGCAGCTAATAAGAAGCAGTGGTGTAGAGCACATCTTTCACTAGTTGACTTCTCATTAACTAAAAGCACCTTGAGGCTTTACTTTCAATTACCTCTCCCCCAACCTCTCCTCCACACTGCCCCATCCTCCCCCAATCTCTCCTCCACACTGCCCCATCCTCCCCTTCGCTCTCCCCCACCCTCCCCCCATCCTCCCCCCCACTCTCCCCACCCTCCCCCTAACCTCCCCCCCACTCGCCTCCATGGGAGTATAAATATATGCGTCTCTCTCTTTCTTTTTGAATATATTTTCTGACTTGCTCTCTTCTCACCTCTCTATATCTCCCTGCTCTCCCTCTCTCTCCCCACTTCCCTCCCTCCCGCCATGGCCCCTCTCTCATCCAGTCCAGTCCTCTCTGCCTTCCCCTCGCCCCCCTCTCATTGTAGTAGTCCACTATGAGTCTGGTGGTCTCAGTAGTCCACTATGAGTCTGGTGGTCTCAGTAGTCCATTAAGAGTCTGGTGGTCTCAGTAGTCCACTATGAGTCTGGTGGTCTCAGTAGTCCATTAAGAGTCTGGTGGTCTCAGTAGTTCATTAAGAGTCTGGTGGTCTCAATAGTCCATTAAGAGTCTGGTGGTCTCAGTAGTCCATTAAGAGTCTGGTGGTCTCAGTAGTCCATTAAGAGTCTGGTGGTCTCAGTAGTCCATTAAGAGTCTGGTGGTCTCAGTAGTCCATTACGGTCTGGTCTCAGTAGTCCATTAAGAGTCTGGTGGTCTCAGTAGTCCATTAAGAGTCTGGTGGTCTCAGTAGTCCATTAAGAGTCTGGTGGTCTCAGTAGTCCATTAAGAGTCTGGTGGTCTCAGTAGTCCACTATGAGTCTGGTGGTCTCAGTAGTCCATTAAGAGTCTGGTCGTCTCAGTAGTCCACTATGAGTCTGGTGGTCTCAGTAGTCCACTATGAGTCTGGTGGTCTCAGTAGTCCACTATGAGTCTGGTGGTCTCAGTAGTCCATTAAGAGTCTGGTGGTCTCAGTAGTCCATTATGGGTCTTGTGGTGTCACTGGGTCCATTATGGGTCTGGTGGTGTCACTGGGTCCATTATGGGTCTGTCGGTCTCACTGGGTCCATTATGGGTCTGGTGGTGTCACTGGGTCCATTATGGGTCTGGTGGTCTCACTGGGTCCATTATGGGTCTGGTGGTGTCACTGGGTCCATTATGGGTCTGGTGGTGTCACTGGGTCCATTATGGGTCTGGTGGTGTCACTGGGTCCATTATGGGTCTGTCGGTCTCACTGGGTCCATTATGGGTCTGGTGGTGTCACTGGGTCCATTATGGGTCTGGTGGTGTCACTGGGTCCATTATGGGTCTGTCGGTCTCACTGGGTCCATTATGGGTCTGGTGGTGTCACTGGGTCCATTATGGGTCTGGTGGTGTCACTGGGTCCATTATGGGTCTGGTGGTGTCACTGGGTCCATTATGGGTCTGTCGGTCTCACTGGGTCCATTATGGGTCTGGTGGTCACACTGGGTGCATTAGGGGTTTTGTCGTGGATCATTATTCTGGTAGTCTTGGTCCATTATGAGTCTGGTGGTCTCAGTTGGTCCATTATGAGCAGGGCGAGGGGGGGGGCACTCTATCGGGTGCCGGCGGTGGGCGGACTGTGGGACTGTGGGACTGAGGGAGCTGGAAGCGGGAGAAGCAGCTATAGACCTCATCGTTTAAGATGTTATGATCTTTTAATGGTCTCCCATTACTGTAGAGGCCAGCAGGCACGCTGCGGCCGCACGCCTTCATATCGCTTTCATTCAAACACACCCCACCATTTGTGCTGTCATTTGTTGTAGTGTCGTTTTGCTCTGTGTGTGTGTGTTCGTGTGTATGGGACAGTGTGTGTGTGTGTGTGTATGCGTCTGTGCTTATGTTAAAGAAGGACCACTAGTAGGGTTGTCTATATATATCTGGGGCATCGATCATGCATGGGCCTGTACTCCTCCTCCTTCTGCTTGGGCGTGCATGCGTACATCAATGCACGTGTGTGTGTGTGTGTGTGTGTTTGTGTGTGTGTGGGAAGTCTTGACCTTCAGGGTGGGAGGTATCACGGAGGTATCACTCACCATGTGACCTCAGCTACGGGCCGCTTCAACACACACACACACACACACACACACACACACACACACACACACACACACACACACACACACACACACACACACACACACACACACACACACACACATTCTCATTCACATTGATGGTGTGTGTAACAGGTATCTCCGTGCAGGTGTGTGTATTTGTGCGATGTGTCTGTATGAATGCTATTGGTATGAGTATGTGCATGTGTGAATGCATATGCGAGTGTGTGTGTATGAGTATATATATGTTTGTGTGTATGAGTAAATATGCGTGTGTGAATGAGCAAAAATGTTTATGCCTGAGCGTGTTTGTGTGTGTGTGTGTGTGTGTGTGTGTTTGAGGGCTTCTGTAGCAGCCAGGTTGTGTTGTCTTTGTCGTCAGCACCTTCTCAGGCGTTTGAGGTTTCTCTCCGGAAGCAGCCGAGCGCGGCCGGGGGCTCCAGATCGCCCTGGAAGTGTGTGTGCCGTATTCTGTGTCTCAGTGTGAAAGGGTGGTTTGTGTGTTTGTGTGTCTGTCTGTCTGTGTGTGTGTGCGTGTGCATTTGTGTGAGTGTAAATCAGTGTTTGTGTTGGTGTGTGTGTGTGTCAGCCAGTGTTTGTCTGTTTGTGTTGGTGAGGGACGTGTTTGTGTGTGTGTGTGTGTGTGCGTGTGTGTGTGTGTGTGTGTGTGTGTGTTTGTGTGTGTGTGTGCTGTGTCCTGTATTGATGTGCGCCCCCCTCCTCACAGCTCGGCGGGATAGTGTGTCAGTAGGACAAAGATGTGGCGCCATCATTCCTGCTCTACGCGCCAGTAACTAGAATTAATTACAAACCAATCGAATCCGTTGCAGCCAATTGGTAAAGTAATTGGTAATTTCAGCCGGACATCTAGCCTCAGGACTGGTATCTGGCCGTGGCCACTGGTCCTATAGGGGTATGAATCTGTGTAGAGAGAGTAGGGTTCTCCAAAGCTGTTTGTACTGGACACATCTGCCGTCGGAATCACACCAAGCTGAGGGTTCTTGGTCTGGGCTTAGCTGACCTGGGCTAACACGCAGCTTGGGTTAGCTAGGATTAGCCACAGGAACACTTAAATTTTTAGTAGAGACTTCAACTGTACTCTCACTCTTTGCTGTAAACTCTCAAAGTTCTCAAAGGTCTGTCAAAGTTCATGGGAAACACATCCACCCTCTAGGACTGTTACATTTTAAGAACAAATGTGTTTTGATTTTATCAACGATTTGAACAATGGACATTGCTGCAATCAAATTATTCTGTATGTTCTACGTCCGTTCACAATGTCTGTTAATTGCCCAATAGGGAAAAAGGTACGAAAGAAAATCCTTCCATTCATCAAGAACTGCACAGATAATTTTCAAAGCTGCACCTTCTAATCGACTTCATTAAACACCTGACGCACCAGATGGTTTGCTACAGAGAACCATCTGGCAAGTCTTCCTTAGCAACCGTTTGGAAAAGGGCAGGCCCCTTTAATGCAACTGGGCTTGGTGTTGGATGACCCTTATTTCCATCACTTATTATCAAGTATCCCGTAGATCTCATAGTTTCTCATCGGGCGCTGATTGGTCTGAACCACTGTGGTTCGGACAAAAGCGCATTGCTTGAAGCCTAGCCAGGCCCAGGCAGCAGGACCTGACGGAAGACACTGCCCCTCCCTTACCCCCCACCTACCCCTCTCCTGTCACAACTCACAATCCACACCTTCCCAACCAATAGGTCCATGAGCCAGGGGTACGGGAGGTCTGCTTTTCACCTTATTGTCGTTGTTTGTTGTTGTTTAAAAGCATGGTTTTACATCATTTCACAGCCAGCAGTCCTTAACGGTCCAGTTTTTAGAATGTTTTTGGGTTGAGGTTGCAAATCCAAACCAACTGAACCCCCCCCCCCCCCTTTCTTTCCAATATCTATGGCGTGTACTGTCCTCTATTTTGCAAGGTGCCAGTAGGTACTCCCAACAGGATGACATTGTCTACAACTGCCTCATGTAGCTCAAGTGATAAGGTTCCTTGATAGATACTATAAATTGTCTTTAGTAATTAAGCCTGTAAATGTAAATCTATAGGCTAAGTCGAATCCTACTAAAATTCCTTTTACGATGAACGTGACTTTTCGTTGTGAATTTTTCCAACGTCAATAAAATAATTACAAATCATGAAGCTGAATGGTTCTGTACACATAAGCCTGATTTTGTTTTACGAAAAAGCCAAATAATTGTAGCAAACTGCTATTTGACACACTTTCACATGCTCGTCTTCACTGGCTACATGATGAGCCTCTTTGATTGGGTTAATCTTCTCTGACACCTACAGTATAATTCCTTGATTTGTGTGGATGCGTCAGGCTCTGTCCTGCAAGCGGTTGATGTTGATGCCATGTACTGGAGAGGGTTAAGCTTCCAGGTCACAAGTATAACGCCACGGTGTGTCTGCGTGTGAAGAAGTGCTTTGTCTGGCCAGCGGTTGATTTTGATATCTGTGTCCGAGAGAGGGTTAAGCTTCTTGGAAACGTACAGTTTAATGCCACTGTCTTTGGGGCTTTTAAGATACAACATCGTTCATGATACTGCTTCTACACACAGAAATGCCAAGAGGGATGGGCAGCATGTGCTTGTGCCTGGCGCCCCGGCATGACAAGGGGCCAGTAAATAATGCCTGAAAATTTGCCATGAAAATTGTCCTGCGTGCCATATTTATATTTTTTATATACCTAAGGCCCTACGTAGTGAGTAAACTAATAAACTAACTAATCTACAAGCTTTCTCTACTATCGTCGATTTGTCGTATTGTATCAAACATTAATTTACAACAATTATTTTGAAATACGTTGTCCCAGCACAAATCAGGCCCCCAGGCCCGCTACGACAGCCCTGCCTATGCAACAACTAAATATATATTAAGGGCTCATTCTAAGTTAACAAAAAAACATAACAGTTCTTATTTTCATGGGTTTATACACTAACAAAATATTATGCCTAATTTCTGCCTTGTCCGTTCCGCTAGATGCCCACTACACACTGCACCTTTAATCTAAAGTCTTATTTGTGAGACAATGTTCTTCCCATGCCAGGAACTGTTGACGGCTATTAGGGAGCATTTTCAAAAATATACTAGCTGTGGTTTTATTTACAGCTATAAGAATCAGTTGTCCGATCTGTAGTAGTTCACAAAAAAATGTTACATCTGGAGCTATCCAAGTGACGATCTGAGAGCCTCCGCTACAGCCAGCCATTGTGAAGAGGCTTTGGTGTAAAGTGTGTGTGTGTGTGTGTGTGTGTCCTTGTTTGTTTGCCTGTGGACACAGAGAGAGAGAGAGAGCCGTCAACATGTCTGGCATTCTTGCTCTTTTGGGAGGAAGTGGAGGGGAGGGGAAGGACTGAGGAGGTGCCAGGTTTCTGAGGAGCATCAATCTCCCAATTAAGCCAGAAATAACCCGGCCGCTCTGACTGTTGTTGCTGCCAGAGGACCAGGGTGGGGGTGAGGGTGTGTGTTTGTGTAGGATTGTGTGTGTCTGTGCCTGTGTGTGTGTCTGTGTGTGTGTGTGTCTGCGTGTGGGGGGGATGAAGAGTGAAAGAGTGGCATTGAAAGTATCAACAACGACATGGGAGAACAATCCAGCTGTGTGAGTGTGTGTGTGTGTGTGTGTGCGTGTGTGTGTGCGTGTGTGTGTGTAGGTGTGCGTGTGTGTGTCTTTGGCCAACACACATGTGAGTCTTTATTATACACACACAAAGTATACTGAGCTGCATAAACTATTGTCTCATAGGATTTCCTTTTAAACAGATGATTGTTTTGCATGCTTACATTAAACAAATAGGGATATTGCATGTGATCAATTCCACAGAAGGACATAACAACAAGTGGGATGCCATGCTTCTGTGTGATCTTATTAGAGAGGTGGGGCCTATTGTCTTTAACTTTAACCGGGTCCCATATAAACCATCAGGTTATACAGCCTGTTCACTGCTCCTCCCCTCCCTGCTGCTAAGCTCACATTCAAACACAGCCTGCCCACACCTCGACCAGTCCCACATACACATTACTGCTCAATGGGCTACGCGGCTTTACACCGTAATCCAGACATTTATGGGCTCAAACAGAATGGGCAGTACACCAGTAAATTGATAAAGGCATAAAAAACATATGCTCTCAAGTAGACTCTCCTCCCCCCCAAACACACACACACACATATACACACATACACACAAACACACAAACACAGATACACAGCCACAGGAACACACACACACAAGCACACGCACACAAACACGCACACACACACACACACACACACACACACACACACACACACACACACACACACACACACAATTGGTGCTTTTAGCACAGCATTGATTGGTGTACCATTGTTTTGCATGCTACCTGCTCTTTGTAGTTCCCAGGAGGGCAATATGTTATTTAGTGCATGTAGAAAATGTATTTTACATCAGCTGCTCTAGTAATGTGTAAGAAAGCCCATTGAGAGAGTGGGAGAGCTCGAGTCAGCATGTGAGGAGCTGTATTCCACCTGCTACATGCAGATAGTTATTATATATTCTAGTGAGCAAAATGCATCATTTTAATGTCATCACTTAAAAAATAATGGCTTTGCATTCAATGATTTCGACACACAGAATTGTCTTTGTTTCCGTTTAAAGAAGGGTACTATCACATGAATAGTACGGTGTGTTTTTGGGAGCCTTGTCCCACGCCCACCGAGTAGCAGAGGGAGAGACGCAGAGTGCTTCTTTCTATTAAGTTAACACTGCTGATCTGCGGAGGATAAACAGGAACTGTAAACTAGATTACACGCACATTCCCTTCTCAGATACCCAGCATGCAACACTCTGATCTCTCAGTTAGCCCGATGCAGCAAGATGGACGATCAATGGCCTGCCTGAAAATCCTTTATTTAATCGGATTTGTAGGGATTTTCTCTCCTTTGGAAACGGAAACAGTAGAAGGCTAGGAGTGAGAAAAAAAACAACCCTAAAGCTGGGGGTGGGGGGAGTTCAGTGAAACGACGGTTCAATATGTACATTATTCTGAAACCAAACACCACAGGAAATAGATATTGATCACCGTGACCATTTACTACCCAGCGGATGAGGTTGAGGCAGGACTGACCAACAAGAGTCTAGCTCCCACATGCGTAGGTGTTAGACCGTCTAGGATTCACCCTACAAGACCCCGCAAGATATAACTACTTACTATTGAGTCATTCAGAAGACATGCAGTGTTAGACCAGAAAGTGTTATAGACCAACTGGATTCACCCAACAAGGCCCCACAAGACATTACTACTTCCTACTACTAGTCGTTTAGTAGACTTTCATCCTGAGCATCCTACAATGGATTCAGATACAGAGATAGACAGGGAAGAGGTCATCTTACTCAAGGATGCCTGCATGTAGACACACCCCACACACCCCAGCTCGATCCCTCCGCTCAACTACCTCAGCTGGACGTCTGGTACCGCCATCGCTAAGAGCAAGCAAAGGTCGATCAGCGAAGTCACAACTTTTCTCTGTTTTGGGACCTCAGTGGTGGAACGAGCTCCCTACCGATGTCAGGATGGCAGAGTCGCTCACCAGCTTCCGCAAAAGACTCAAAACTCACCTGTTCAGAGTTCACCTCGACTCTGCATAGAAACCAATGCACAGCCACCATTGAATGTTGTACGTCCTGGCACTTTTACATTGCACTTATTCAAGGTACTTAATTGTGTAGCATCTACAGTAGCTGCTATCGTTGCTTTACACGGGGAATGGGTTAGCCTAGCGATTGTAATACTTGCACTTGGTTCTATGAACATCTTTACTGTACCGACAGCGATATATTGTTTCATTTCTTATGACAAATGTACTTATTGTAACAAATGCACTTATTGTAAGTCGCTTTGGATAAAAGCGTCTGCTAAATGCCCTAAATGTAATGTAGACTCTGGAAATGACAACTCAAATTCAGAACCTTTGGGCTAGGAGTCAAACTCTCCAGCCACTACACAATCCTATGAAAGACTTCTGAGGAAGTTTCAAACCAACCAAAGTAGCTTTGTGTTTCGGGCTATTCACTGGGGCTCCAGTATGCTAGCCAGCCATAGTGATGGTGGTGGTGATGCATGAGCACAGAATGCTGTTGAAGACTCAACCAATTGGGGACAGGCTATTTATGACTGCCTGCATTATTCAGACCCCAGGAAGCCTGTTACCACTGTAGCCATGTTGCTTTCGCAGACTCGACTCGATCATGCATGTGAATGGAGGGGGGTAATGCAGTGTAGGAATAAGCCAGTGGGTTGTGTCACACACTCACACACACGCACAAACACGCACACACACACATGCACGCACGCACGCATGCACACGCACACACACACACGTGTTTGTGTGTGTGTGTGTTCCTCCAACAATGTTGGAGGTAGTGGGGAGGGGTCTGCCACTATAATAAAGAAATCATTCATTATTTCATCTATTCATGTATTCGTTCTCTAGGGATTTCAAACAAGGAGACAAACACAGGATGTGTAGGAACCAATGATAGGAAGAAAGAAAGGAATTGAACTTGATTTCTGTCAGTGTGTGTATGTGTGTGTGTGTGTGTTTGCGTGTGAGTGAGCACGTATGCGTTTGTTTTTTCTGTGTGTGTGTGGGTGCGTGCATGCATATGTATCGGCATATTTATGGGTTTGTGTGTGTGTGTGTCTGAGCATGGCTGTACGTGTAATAAAGAAGGACGGCATGATCTCAGAACCATAAATCAATATGAATGAGCCTTCAGAGAAATGTGGATTGTTTGGGTGCATTGTTAGACTTCATCATATGGCACAGAGGTTCCTGAACACAGGCCATCATCATCATCATCACATGACATCTCTTATATAGCACATGTTGTCGTATTGACACTCTAAACATCATTGGCCTTTTGGAAATTTAACATTAAAAAATATTTGTAATTTTGTAATCATTTTAATTCAAACAATCATATAATATTTCCTGTTTACCATTTACAATTATACTATTTTACAATTGATTATTTACTTGTAGTGATTTACTATTCACTAAATAAGGGTTTATTTATACACTATTACTTTTAGTTATTCTTTTTTTGGAGCTTTTTATCAAAAAGCTGGAGGTTGAGCGCCCTACCCACTGCTAGACTGCCCTGTAACAGTTTAATTTAAACTAATTATTTGAGCTAGTGCTGCTTGCTGTGTACAGGGTATTCCAGTCACATGCATCTACAATTACACTCACCGTTGGTTACAGAGAGAGACATCCATTTGTACAGAATATTAATTGTTTTTATTCACCACACTAAGATTACAATTCATTTCAAGGGTGCCATAGTAACCGCCTATTGATCAGCTATCCCGCTGCGAGGGTCCATTGATTTCTTATTTCTTATTTATTTCCTACACTCTCTGGTGTACGGGTGTAACTGAATAGCAGTGTGTGTCCACACGCGAAACTTAAACTGGATCGGAGAAATCAATTGTTTAGGTGCATTTGTAGATCACAGTTTGCTGGATACAGACGGCACAAGAAAACCCCCCCAGCAGACCAAAGATGGAGCTGGATTATCAAAACAGCATTCACAAAACAGATATTAACATGACAAAACATTCACATACTGCACTTCACCATAATGTTAGTGTTTAAAACATGGTCTTACTTGTGTCATTTCAGAAAAAGTATGTGTCACATTCAAGTGACTCTGAGCACATCAAAGCAAACACTCTACGGCTAAAACACCACTGAGTCAGGGGTAAGAGGGAGAGGGGCCGTGTGTGTGTATGACTACTTGTGTGTGTGTGTGTGTGTGTATGACTACTTGTGTGTGTGTGTGTGTGTGTGTGTGTGTGTGTGTGTGTATGACTACTTGTGTGTGTGTGTGTGTGTGTGTGTGTGTGTGTGTGTGTGTGTGTGACTACTTGTGTGTGTGTGTGTGTGTGTGTGTGTGTGTGTGTGTGTGTGTGTATGACTACTTGTGTGTGGGGAGGGGGGGTCTCTGTGTGTGTGTTTGGGGGGGTGGTCTCTGTATGTGTGTGTATGATGGGGGAGAGGGGTCTCTCTATGTGTCTGTGTGGTAGAGAGTGTTTGACTGTGTGTGTGTGTGTGTGTGTGTGTCTGTGTATGAGGGGGGTGTTTTGGGGGGTTGGGGAGAGAGGTGATTGGGTTAGGTTGACTCCCGTAGGAGGCTGTGACGCCTAAACAAATCCAATAACCTAACCTTGTTAGCCCCCCAGTTGCATGGCACTGACCTCGCTAAAACAGCCCCCCCACGCGCGCACACACACACACACACACACACACACGCACACACACACACACACACACACACACACACACACACACACACACACACAACTCCTCTCCTCCTCCATTCTAAACAATAGCCTCAGCAGACAGAGCCGGCAAGACAGGCGAATTAGACACACACACACACCCGGTCCCATAATGAATGATTGGTTGTGAATAGATGGCGGGGTGCACTTAGTGCTGGGTGCGCCCGTCTAGCGGCCCGGCCGGGGAAGATGAATTGGCTGCAGCGGCGCGTCACAGCCGACAAGCTCCTGACGACGGCTCTGCCCACCAGACCAGGGTGGTCGGGGTGTTGTATACCTTCTGGAGGGAGGGAGGGAGGGAGAGATAGAGAGAGAGAGAGAGAGCGAGAGAGAGAGACAGAGAGAGATAGAAAAGAGAGAGAAGAGAGAGAGAGAGAGAGAGGGGTGAGCTTGTCGAGGTACTGTTTAGATTGAGAGGGGACGAGAGAGAGTATGGCAGAGAGATTGGAGGGAGAGTGACGAGAGATGGAGAGAGTGAGGGGGAAGGTGAGAAACACAGAAAGAGTAAGAAGGAGAGAGGGAGACCGAGAGAGAAAGGGATGGATAGAGATGTAAGGGAGACAGAGAGCAATACATCAATAGAGAAAGAGAAGGAATGTGAGAGAGTGAATGCAAGAGAGAGAGAGAGAGATGTGGAGAGAGCAGTGAGGAGAGAGACAGAGGTAGAGAAAGAGGTAGAGAAGAGAGAGATGTAGAGAAAGTAAATGAGATGAAGAGAGAGAGAGAGAGGTAGAGAGAGGTAGGGTTTCACAAGGAGGGTGATAGATGTGTCTCAGGTTCTGTCTCTGATGTGAGGCCAGCCAGGATCCATGGCTCCGCTGGGGCCGGGCAGCACACTGCTGTCTGCTGCTTCCACGTCAAGCGCGGTCCTCTCTCTCTCTCTCTCTCTGTCTTCTCTCTGGCTCTGACGCACTCTCTCTTTGTCTCTGTCTTTTTCTCTCTCTAGCTCTCTCTCTCTCTCTCTCTCTCTCTCTCTCTCTCTCTCTCTACTCTCTGTCCACTTGTGTCACTCACAACACACACACGCAAACATATAGGCCCCATGCACGCATTTTTTTGTGCTATCCTACAATTAAATCCTTAACCTACATTAAAATTTGAACGGTTAATTCATTCACGCTGACATTCCCTCCATTTTAAATGCCACATACAGTACAACTATGGCCAACAGGAATGTTAAATGCTTGTGTGTTGTTCAGACCCCTGACTGCAGTCCATTTATTAACCTGTTAACACAGCTACCCTCAATAGTAGTAACTGGATCCATATTACGTACAATCGAAAGCAGTGTGAGTCACCCATCTCTCCTGCACAAGTTTGCTTGCTTAATCGCCAGGTCTCTGTTAAAGAAAACCTTCATCCAGAAGGATTTGATCACATCTCATCATTTTGATTTCAAAATGTTGACAGAGACCTGGCCGAAGACTGGGAACTGCCCGCTCAGCTACAGTTATTGCAACTCCCCGAGGTGCACTGGCCATGGTGAGGGCCTTGCTGTTGCCTACAGCAACCATTTCAAATGCAGACACACTGCTGTTGAGTCAACTGTCGAAACCCAGTCTGATGTATTTCCTTCTACCACCCACTCAAACCAAATAATTACATTTTAGATCTTTTCAGTATGACTATCCTCCTCTGTCCACATTCATAATATAATAATTATTCAAGGTGATTTTAATATCCACATTAATCAGCTGTTTAAACATGCAAGGGAATTCCTAAACATTAGTTTAGCCGGATTGAATCATGAATCAAGAATCATTCAATCTAGTGCAGCATGTCTCTGGATTGACTAATAACCAACGCCTTACACTTTACCCTCATATTTACTCTAGGTCTGTCTGTAAACTCCCTCTCATTGTAACACCTTGTCTCTGATAATGAATGTGCTCTATTTGACTCTTGAAACACTACTGTCTTTCAATCTAAACACGCAAGTGCAATTGCTCTATTTAGAATCATGAATGACATTCTTGTGCAGGCTGGGAGAGCACTGCATCTTGGTTTTCCTAAACTTTGATACCCTAGATCATACCATCATCTTTAACAGACTAAATACTTTGGCTGGTATCTCAGGGAAATCCCAAGAGTGGTTTGTGTCGTATCTGTCAAATATATGTTTTTCAATCTTTATGGTTAACCACATGTACTCAACCACTCTGCTATTGTATGGGGTGCCCCAGGGGTCAATCCTCTGCCCTATTGTGTTTGCAATGTGCATGCTTCCCTTTGACCAAATCATTTGGTTCTATATCCTACTCTTGTTGTGCGGACGACACACAGCTATATTTATGAGTAAAGCGAGATGATTTCAGAAACCTATGCACTCTCCACAACTGTTTATCCTCTATAAAGGGCTGGATATGGCTTAACTTTCTTCAACTCAATTCGGAAAAACCGAGCTTCTTATTATTGGCCATGAAAGTATGACTAATGGCATTCTTCAATGTATTGGCCCACTTTCACCCAATTTCAAACCAAACTCTATGAATCTTGGCGTTATATTTGACCCTCAATAGAAAGTCTAAAACCTTGTCAACAAATGTGTTCAGTCATGTTTCTTTCAATTCCAATACATTGCAAAAATCTCACCAGCATTATCGCCCTCTGACTGAGAACGTATTGCCAAGCCTTCATTTTCTAATTTTCTAAATGACTGCAATGCCCTTTTCACTTGCCATAGTCAAGCTGCCCTGTCACGTACTCCGTTTGTACAAAAGCAGTTAGGCTATTACATAGGACTTGCCATAGATATCACACCACTTCTATTTTATCCTCACAACATTGACTGCCAGTAAAGTTCAATTTCAATACTTTCAATATTTTGAAGGCCCAACATGGTTAAGCTCCTGCCTACATATCCAAGCTAAAAAGCCCTTACACCACAAAGACCGCAAAACATGTTGTCTATCCTGCGTACCAAACTCTAAACTAAAGGAGACTGCTCTTTGAGGATGGCGTTACTTTCATTTCATTGGTGTGCTCTGGGCAGTGACGGAATTGCGGAATGCTTTCTGTGTTCATGTGTTTTGTGTTTCTATGTACTTTTTAATATATTTT
Source organism: Pollachius pollachius (assembly GCF_949987615.1). NCBI lineage: Eukaryota > Metazoa > Chordata > Actinopteri > Gadiformes > Gadidae > Pollachius > Pollachius pollachius. The sequence continues at coordinate 10,790,242 of NC_136938.1, read as the reverse complement.
CTTTGTATGTGCATTGTGTCTTTGTGTTATTTTTTTTGTGTATCTTTGCTGTAAAGCAGACATTTTTACTTACTTTCATTCCTTCATCCTAATCTATCATCCAACTTCAAGCTTATTTCGATCTGTATTCCATTGCTTTGATCTTCATCCACACTCATGACCTCTAGCTCAGTGGTGCTGTTGTTAGGCCTTGGGCATGTTTTTGCAATCAATACTTAAGAAAAGATTTTGTCTAACAGGAAGATTAGTGATTCTCCAGAATTTCCCGTCTGGGCTGAATCAAGCACTTCTTTCTTTATCTTATCCTGAGTGACGCTCGATGGCTTGTAAGAAATACACATATAGTATATTTAGTAGCTCCTTACCTGTCATGCCCTGACAGTGACACAGTCCATCCTCCGAGTGTAACACAAGCAGCGTTTAGCACGGCCCTTGGAGTATCTCTCAGGGTTAAATTAAGCCCAACAACACTTGCTGTTTGTATTGAGATGAATGGCTTTTTAATGACCTTGGGGGATTGCTGCTATCTCCGGCCCTATCTAGGGCCAGGGCAGCATTGGTCAGGCAGCCTGCCCGTTGTTTAGCCTCCCTAGCTCCGGTCTCTGGGAGTCTACACAGTACTAGATGTTTGGGTGATATCTGGTCCTGGATCAGAGTGTTCATGTGGGCTTTGTGAAGCATGTGGTATAACCCCACTGAAGACAACCCTCGGCTGTTTGATCATATTTTTTAGCATTTTCTAAAATCCAAAGTCGAACCCATCTCCAGGATAATGTTATGTGTTCATACTAAACCACTAGATGATCTTAATTGTCATTTAATGTTTTCTCTGTGTGCATCATATTCTGAAACTCCTCCCTTGTGTTTTCCAAAGAGAATATATATATTTTAATGTCAGAAGTTTAAATCAAATGTGTAAAATTCATCAAAGCCCCCGGACGCCATTATATGAGGTGCTATATGAGGTTATACTTCAACGCAATCATTAATAATTATCCATCTCTTATCAAGCATTGTCCATTTTCACCTTTCTAATGTTACTTTAGTTCAACCTTTTGAAAACTTTATTTGATTATATTTCGACATTCAACCCACTTCAGCTACATTAATGAAATCTAGGATCTCTGAGAATATAATAGAATAGAATATTCGACATAATCATAGCAGACAAACCAAAGCTGAATGACCACCTGAGCCAACTAGACTGGTAAAGGAGACAGAGATCCCTTCCCCTTTTGGGAGTGAGTGAGTGAGTGAGTGAGTGAGTGAGTGAGTGAGTGAGTGAGTGAGTGAGTGAGTGAGTGAGTGAGTGAGTGAGTGAGTGAGTGAGTGAGTGTGTGTGTGTGTGTGTGTGTGTGTGTGTGTGTGTGTGTGTGTGTGTGTGTGTGTGTGTGTGTGTGTGTGTGTGTGTGTGTGTGTGTGTGTGTGTGTGTGTGTGTGTGTGTGTGTGTTTTCGGTCCGTATTAATTCTCACGCTCAACAACATGGATCAAGGCAGGACTTCCATGCGCTGGCGCATACATATCTAATCTCTTCCCAAAAAAACCAAGATGTCTAGATTCACCACGCCAAATAATTCCTACCATGTGTTGTCAGACGTGGGACTTCTTTGGCAAGGAACTGGAAGCTCTGAGGGTCGGGTTTAGGATCATTTAAAGCAGGGTGTGACGATGATGGGCCTGTATCAACCATATTGTGACATCACACAGGAAAATGTCTAACCCAGATGCAGAATGGGTAGCTCAGCCTACCAAATTGATACAGTCCTCTGGGAAGGCTGTTTGGCTGAGGGTCTGTGTATCATACATCTGGGCGGACGCTCCCACGTGTGGTTTCACTAGAGAGTAGCTTTTTAAAATAACTTGTAATGACCAATCAGCATCACACCTGGTGATAGATTAGAGAGCCTTTGAAGATACAGAGGGTTGTTGTGTCGGGAGGGTGTCTGCTTGCCCACTGCTCTATGTCTGTGAGCAGAGCCATGCAGAACCAACGGTGCAGGCCGTGGTGGAGCGAGCACCAGGACATGGTGTTTTTTTAGCCTGGTCAAGGAGTTCGTAGAAGGCTTCTCCAAGAGGGGCTGTGTGGGTTGAGAAACGAAGTACAGGAATAGAACCTACTTTTTCACATGGTGTGTTGGATTACTTTGCAATGATGATGGAGGAATCGCAGGGCACACACTGCAGTATAAGGAGCTGAGGCTGAATGCATTGGCGCCAGGCTATGGCCTGCTCTAGAGTATTCAGGCCCAGGTGTGGTGACAGCACTAAGACAGTCAGGGTTAAGAGATCCTTCAGAAGTCGGTCATTTGTCACTGGAGAGGGACACAGAACACAGAACTCCTTCACGGACGCCTGGCTTTGGAAGGTCTGTAGACTCCTGGGGGAACCTTCTATGGATGATGTTGGTGATGATGATGATGATGATGATGATGATGATGATGATGATGATGATGATGATGATG
>NC_136938.1:10775317-10782817 GCF_949987615.1 Pollachius pollachius | reverse complement strand
CCCTCACTCTGCCCCCATAACTCCCCCTTTCCTCCCCCATTCCTCTCCCATTCCTCCCCTCATTCCCCCCTTTCCTACCCCCACTCTGCCCTCATTCCTCCCCTCATTCTGCCCTCTCCCCCTTCGTCCCCCCACTCTGCCCTCTTTCGTTGCACCCATTCCTCCCCAACGACTTCCTCATTCAACCCCCTCTTTAGTATCCACCAATCCAATCAGACCCCACCTCTAATCCCCCCCCTCCCCCCTGCCCTCTGCTACCCCACCACCAACACCTCCTCCTCCTCCTCCTCCTCCTCCACCAGCGGTCTGGTATGGCATCTAACCTCTCGCCGAAGCTCCCTCAGTGACCACTAATGGTTTGTTTGGTGTCAGAGCACATTTTGCTTCTCTTCTCTCTCTCTCTCTCTCTCTCTCTCTCTCTCTCTCTCTCTCTCGCGGGCCGTGTCACGGGCCAAGCTTTGTTTACATTGGGGGTCCACCGTTGTTTGTCACACCTTTCAAATAAGAGGTAGCCGAGATGGACAGTGTTAAGCACAGGCTAGGGGGAGGCCGCGGGTGGCAGGTCTTTCCCATGGGGAAGCCTGTTTTTCGGGGGGTTCATTTGACAGTTGTCAAGGCCCCATAGCTCTCCCCCCATCGCCAAGCTGGTGCCAGCAGCCCTGGCTAGGGGTCCGTGGGACAGGGGGTCTGGGGGCTGAGGATCTGTGGGGCGCTCAGATAAGGTGTGGATCTGGTTTTTGGTGCTTTATAAAATGTGTGACTGTGACTTTAGTAAACTGTGTCCAGTGGGAGAGCGGTCTCGTGGGGTTTAGGGTGAACCGCCAATCTGAAGGTTCTGGGTTTGATTCCATGTGTCTGCACTCTGCCTTTAGGCAACATTTAGTAACTAACTCATTCATGGCATGTTTTATAAAAAAGTCACTGTAGGTCACTTTGGATAAAACTGTTTTCTGAATAAACAGATTAATAGTACATTTGTGTCTGCAGCAGACACAGTGTATGTTTGAAGATAACGCAAACAAACGCACATAAAAACAATCCAACATAAATTAACAAAACACATCTGTGGGTGTAAATGTAAAGGGTAAAATTACCCTTATTAATGTTTATTTTATAGTCACCCCACTTGAAGGAAAGTCCTCACTGACGCAGTGTTTTCACAGCGTATGTAATATTTATTTTACTAATTACAGCATTGCTTGGTTTTATTAAATTAGCGGAAACGCTGGAATGAGTTTTTCTATGACAATGGTTTGCTGCTATCTTATTTGTTTAACCTTGGTTCAAAATACATTTCTTCATCCAGATAGACATCTATGAAAGATTTCCGTTAACAATGTTCCAATTAGAGGCCCAATATTGTGCAAACAATGGTAATTTTGGTGAAGCCATAACAAAAAAAGTTGTCCTTTTAAAAGTCTCCAAACTAAACTCAATTAATTAAGCATTGCTTTTCAACAAAGGGGTTGAGATATCACATGTCCAGAGTATTTAATATACAAAAGCATGTTCATGTTGTTTCATAAAGAGACAAATCCACCAAACTTTATAGCAAAGAAATGCTTTATAACATAACATCCATTATGCATGTTATAATTGCACATTACAAACAAACTCATTAACCTTTTCCAATGTGTTTAGTGTGTTTTGGGTGTACATGATCAAATTGGATGGGCAGGCTCATTCATAATTGAAGCGGCTCTGAATGAAGTGGCTACTCAGAGAGAGGCTCCTCAGGGCGTTTTGAGGCAGCCTGACTAAGCATCTGTTTAGTTATGTTGAAATGTTGAAATGCACGCCACGCAACGTCCCAACCCACTGCTGTGAATCTAAACATAATGTGTGCGTGTGTCTGTGTGTGTCTGTCTGTCTGTGTGCATGCATGTCAGACCCAACCGACAGATCAACATCCCCTCTCATTCTGATCAAGTCCTGTTTGCAGTTGTTCACCATCTGTCATGCAAGATTATTTTCTTACGGGGGGTTGGGACAAGCACACAAACGCAGACACACACACACACACACACACACACTCACAGGTACACACACACATGCAAACGCACACACGCACAATCACAGAAACCCGCAAACACACGCACGATCAAATAATCACAGAAACACACGCACACCCTCACACCTACTGTGTGGCCTTTGTGTGTGTGTGTGTGTGTGTGTGTGGGGGGGGGGGGGGGAATGCATAGTTTTGTATTGGTCTCTCGTGGTCCTCTTCTCCTCCCTCTCCCTCTCTCTGAACATCATAATTAGGGGGGGGGGGGGGTTGTGTAAGGAAGTAGCTGGACAAAGAGCTGGCCCTCCCCTTGACCCCGCTCCACCCCTGTCTTGGCCCTTCATCTCTGCCCATTAGCCCTCTGATTACCCCCCAGAACGGCCCTACACAAAAGGCTGATTACTGGGTACGGCTAGCGGCTGTAAGGACCCACCTTCCTCCCCTCCATATCGGCCCCCTGCACACGCAGCCCGCCCTGCTCCTCCTCATCCTCTCTGGTTCTGGGGTCTCTAATCCAAGGCCAAACCATCACACTGGCTCTCTTTGGAAAAGGTCTGTTGTTTTCTGTCTGCCAGTGTGTCTAGGTAGGTCTAGTAGGTTCTCATCCTCCACCTCTCAGGTGTGTTGAAAATGAGTCGTTGGCAGAATTGTTAAAAGTTCTGTCATTCTATGTTCTATACTACTATTTTGTACTCTTTTATAAATTCCATTCCATTCAAAAGTATTTCATTCATAAAAGTTATTGTTGAATGTGCGACCAACTGTGGCATGGTAACCAGGGTTTTCTTCACAGTTGAATAACTTCATGATAGGGCTGATCCTTACAAAGGGAGAGATTGTATTCTGATAGTACGGGACTTTTCTGACAATCCTATAATGGTAGATCGTTTTGTGCAACACCCACACATCTTATACTAAAACACACACACACACATACACAAGCATACATTTACACAAGCTAATTCACACTCAAACACAAACACACACACACAAGCAGCCACACAGCAATATAGGCACATACACACAGAAGAGAGATCCACACAGGGCAGGTAACATGCCTCATCACGCATACTACAGGCAGACAGACAGTCGGCGTTCGCCAGGAGAACTGAAACCTAATCGGCTCACGTCATACCAGCATGTCATACCCCTGGCTGGGGCCACATGAGCAGACCTCTGGGCAGGTCAAGTGATGGAGGGAAGGCAGCTTGGATGCAGCGGAGGGGAACGCTTCCCCCGTTGTCTCTCCCTTTCTTCAGAAATATGTCAGGACTCGCCAGACATCGGAAACAACAAAGCACCCCCACCACCAGACGTAGCGATCGCAGTGACTGTGATCACTAGATGTGAACCGGGTCGGAGCTAGTAGAGGATTTATTTCTTGCTTTCAGATCCCAGCGCCAGGAAGTCTGTCTGTCAACACTTTCTTGAGAGACAAGAATGAGAAGAAAAATCCCAGGTGTGAAACACCAGGAAGAATGACTTTGTGAACGATCTAAACATTGGGACATTATCGATATTTGGGTGAATTCTTATAATGAGAGTTTGGGTTTAGTAGTGAATGCATTACATCTAGTCCATCCAAGTGTGAAGGTTTTAAATTCGTAGGTGTTGATGATTATAAAGAACATTAATGTTTGACCATATATGTTTGTGTTCTGTTAAGTTTCTTTCCTTTTCTCAGTCCAATCAGTGATCCATATTCATCTTTTTAGGATAAGATATGTCCTGAGTAGATAGATGTAACATAAGAGCCAGCATCATTGTTCTGCTTCTCCAGAGGCGTTCGGGACGGTGAACTTGGAGGCAATGGACAACAGACAGCTACCACTAATGCTTACAATTATCCTTAAATGCTGAGAATTCTCAGACCTTAAATTAATCTTAAAGCTATGGAGCAAGAGTATTCATCCCATGATGTGCATCTCCTGTCCCTTGGTCTCTAACGCACTCACACCAGGCCATCTGTAACTGGATAGATCAGTGGTTCTCAATTTTTTATACCGCGTACCACCTCAGAAAATATTTGTCTCCCCGAATACCACTTTTATAACTGATGTTATAAAATATAACAAAATACAGTAGCGAAGGCCTACCCTTTTGTCTTAAAAACGCAGACTTCAATGTTTCTTCAGAGAAGTTTTCGGGCGTTTCAGAGGTTTCGATGCTGAACGGGTTTCTCATCCTGTTGTTCGCTTTGGCCTTCACTGAGAAGTATTCGCAGAACTGTTGCGCAACAATGTTGTTCCTGAGTATTGAATTGTGGACTTTGACTGCTTCAATCCGACACATTTTCTTAGGAAAAATCAACTGGTTTGTCTTTCAGCACTGCGTGTTCGGTTGTCAGATGACATTTGAAATGCGAGAGTTTCATGGATTCATCGCTAGAACGTCACCACATATCACCGCACATACCACCTGGGCTTGGTTCACTGTCACCCTTTTTTACAGTTCTGCTCAAAACATTCTCCTCCTGTGCACTCTGAAACAAAAATAGATGATATTATTATGTTTTAAAAAAATATATATGCATAGGCCTATATATATGTATATGATTTTTTCGTAAATTTGGGGGGAAATTCCTCTGCGTACAACTAAAAAGCGCATTGTGTTCAACCAGTGGTACGCATAGCACAGTTTGAGAACCAATGGGACAGATGTTTCCTCCCCTCTCCACTGTGGTAGCCAGTGTGTTGTGTGCATTCTGCTCCATGCTGGCTGCCTTGAATCAACCAGGTGGGTGCTCCACACTGGTAGAGGAACAGAGTTTGTCCTGTAACACCACAAGACCTAGGTCAGCTCGCACAGTACACTGTTTTAATTGTGTGTGTGTGTGTGTGTGTGTGTGTGTGTGTGTGTGTGTGTGTGTGTGTGTGTGTACGTGTGTTTGTGTGTTTATGTGTGTGTGTGTGTGTGTGTCTTTGTCTGTGTATTTGTGTGTCATTATGTGTGTGTGTGTGTGTGTGTTTGTGTGTGTGTGTGTGTGTGTGTGTGTGTGTGTGTGTGTGTGTGTGTGCATGCGTGTGTGTTTGTGTGTGTGTGTGTGTGTATTTAAACATGTTCAACAACGTATGCGATTCCTTTGTTTATTATGTGGCATTGGTGTACTGCACTATATACAAGCATTTGTATAAGTTTGTGTGAGTGTGTGTATGAGTATATGTGTGTGTTTGCATCAGAACGTGCGTGTACAAACGTTTGAGATTTAGCAGGAATGTTTGGGGGACCGCTGGTGTGTCCGATTTCACATCAGCGGGTCCGGAACAATCTGGGGATGGAGGGACGGAGCGAGGAGCTAGAAAGTGATAGGAAAGAGAAGCGTTTGTGTGTGTGTGTGTGTGTGTGTCTGTGTGTGTGTCTGTGTTTGTGTGTATGTGTGTGGGCACAATTGTGTGTCTGAGTACATGAATGTGTGTGTTTGTGTGTGTGTGTTTGTGTGTGTGTGCATGCAAAGATATGTGTGTGAGTACATCAGAGTGTGTGTGTGTGTCTGTGTGTGTGTGTGTGTGTGTGTGTGTGTGTGTGTGTGTGTGTGTGTGTGTGTGTGTGTGTGTGTGTGTGTGTGTGTGAGAGAGGGAGGCAGAGGGAGGCAGGGGGAGACCAGCGGCAGGAGAAAGGTGGTTAGGGTTAATCTTTCCTCGGTAAATAACTTGATCTCTTGGCTTGGCTGGCGGTGCCTAATTGTGTCTTGTTCGGCCCGTCAGCGAACAATGCAGCCAGAGTTACATTACAGATCACTGGGGAGCACTAGTGCTCTGCACAGGTAGATCGCTGCAGCTCTCCTCTACAGCTCCACTCCTCGCCTCTCTCTTCTCCTCCTTCCCTCCGTCCCTCCACTCCTCTCCTCTGCCTCTCCGCCTTCCTCTGTGTCTCCACTCCTCCGGCTCTCCTCCTACACCTCTCCTCGCCATTGCATTTCTTCCCCTCTCTCCGTCTCACCTTTGCTTTCCTCCTCCTCTCCTGCACTTCTCCTCCTCGCCTGTTCCTCTTGCCTCCTCCTTTCTACTCCTGACCTCCCCTGTCTCGTCAAACCCTCCCTCTAACTCCCTCATCTGTGTTGTTTCTGTCTCTCTCTGTGTAGTCTCTCTCTCTCGCTCTCTCTCTCCCGCTCTCGCTCTCTCGCTCAAGCTCTCTCTCTCGTCCGTGTATCTTTCTCTGTTCCTTTCCATTCTAATCTCTCTCCTCTTCGTTCCTTAACTAATCTTACTCTAACCTGCTCGCTTTTCCCTCTCTCTCTTTAACTCTCTCTCTGTCTCTCTCTCCCATCGACTCTTACCATACACAAGTCGTTTTGCTGAGATCGCCCTCCCCAACCCAGTCTGACACACAAGCTGCCTTATTACTTTACAACACCCCCTCCCCAACCCAGTCTGACACACAGTGTCCCCTATTCGCCTTTTTAGGCCCTCATGGACACCGTTGTTAAGGTCAAATACAATCTCCCTTGGTCCACTCATGTAAGAACAAACTGGCCAAAGACATGATTTGCTGATCATGCTTTATGTTTCCTATGATGACTATTACTGCAGTGGGTGCGTCTCAGCCGGTCCAAATGAGTCTACAGTCGGACTTCAATATAATTGTGATTGAATCGTGATACATTAGAAATATATTTGACTTCACTGGCTTTGAAATTTGTTAAATTAATAGGTGTTAACACTTGTGAAAGCCGTAGTCTCTTAGGATGAATAACCCTGACGGATAAATACAAAAAATGGTTGAACATGAAATTGACATTCACGTTACATTATTATATACAGGTCTGATTTCATTCCACACTCGTATCGTCCTTGTAGACATTATGGGACAGTATGAACTGTTCAACGTAAATGAAGATGTACAGTACATCCTCTATCACGTCTCACCCCTGAAGTAACAAGTACTTAGAGTCCTGTGTTTTCCCTTCAGTGAAATAAAGTTATTCTGAGTGGCCTTCTCCTAACTGCCTCTTTTAACGGCATATGATGTTACTTTCCTCAGACAACTCCTTCAAAGCATGTCAACAACAATGCAAGATCAAAAAAATCCCTGCAATGAAAAGACAAGTCACGTCTACTGCAACAAATACCGTGCACTCTTATTATCCAAGCTATTTTTCTTGTTTTTTTTCCTTTTTTTCCCTTCATCTTCTTCACCGCTCGGCCACCGACGTCCATTAGAGGCGTTCACCATTAACCTCCCCGGTGTTAGTAGTGGTTCTGTGTGACGGTGTTAGCTCTCGTCTCTGTGAAAACACAATCATTTCCCAGCGCTAAGAGGCCTTAATGGACTGGAATGGCCACTCTGTGGCTCATTAGCATTAGCTTTCTTCCTTGGTTTTGTTAATGGATGAATGCTCTTTATATGTAGAAAGCTTTTACGGGGTCCTGGATCGATATCATAATCTTTAGGATTGTGGAATATGAAATGATGTTTTTTTTTTCTTTCCTGTATGCATTAACGAGAAATTATTGGTTTGACTCGCAAATCAAGAAAACATTTGTTTGTGGGGT
>NC_136938.1:10480317-10772817 GCF_949987615.1 Pollachius pollachius | reverse complement strand
TTGACCCTTAAACGTCCTCGATAAATAAAATGCAGGCACACGCTACACAAAACAACACATTAGCAACATTCACCCATATGTCTTGTCCATCCAGCCATTCATCCATCTATATTTTCCCGCCTCTATAATTTGTCCAGCCCCCCCCCGCCTCTCTCTCTCTCTCTCTCTCTCTGTTTATCTGTCTTTCCCCCTGTCTCTCTCTATCTTTGTCTCTGTCTGCCACATCTCTTAAATGGATGGTGATTGATTTTGTTGTGTTAGCACTGCTCTTGGATAGGCTTCCTTCGTCTGACCTGGCCAACTTGACTTGCTAAGTAGAGCTGTAACTCAGAAGGCGACAAGACGAGAGTTTTGGATGTTAAATTAATTCAGGCTGAGCCTTTGAATGAAGTGAAAATGGGTGGTTTTTGGTTTATATCGTCTCCTTAAAAAAAGGGAAATGAAACAATATTTTTCTCAAGAAAATATTATTATATTATATTTCCATTCGATAATCTGATCATTCATTTACATTTATAATGCTATTTATAAGGTATTCTATATCAATGAAACATGCTCATAAGTCATCACCTCATAGAAGACTGGTTTATTTATATGTCCTTGTGCAATAATTTTTATGGCAAAACTGTATGAAAATGTATGAAATCAATGCATCTCCCAAGATGTGAAAATCAGCCCATCAATAAGCAGGATACAAAATGTGTACATCAGTTGCCCTGTGTGTTCTCCTAGTACGTCCGTAGTTGGCTGTCTTGCCTGCAGGGTTGCATGTTCACCAGTAGGTGCCGCTGTTTAGAACCAGAGCGCCGCGGCTCTGAGTTAATCTGTCCCCGCAATCTGGGCTCTCCCCCAGGCTGCTGTCAGCGTGCAGGACCGCTGTACTAACCGGTCGTCATGAGAAAGACACCTCTATTGAAAAAGACAGTTCTTAATGACACAGAATGCACAAACATCACATTTCCAAGAGCGGTCACGCTGTTGGCGTACAAATGTTCAATACTGAATAACTGCGGTTTACCATATTCCCGCGCTGCCTAATTAACATGGATTGTCGAGCTAAACGTTCATTTAAAATATGTTGCTTTGATTGTCTCATCACCCATCTGCTCGCCAATTTAAAATTACTGTCTGTTCTGTTTGGAAATTCCATATTTCTTTTGTCAGGCTGTCATCTTGTTTTTTTTTCTGGTAAACATTCAGTCTGTTTTTCAGTGTTATTGCTCAGTTTGGTGTCACTGATATGAACAGCCTGGGGTAGCCCTCTGCTTGTAGCCTGGTTCAAGCATTGTTATCATACCACCAGGATGCTTTCTTATGACTGAACTTGCACATTTTAACAGTCTTTGAGGAAATGTGGCTTTTGTCTTAAGAAGCCTACATTACACTGTCCGCTTCCTGTGACTCCTTAATCCTCTTCTAAACCATCTGTTGCTCAATTCTGATGGGACGTCAGACAGAGTTAATAGAGCTCAGTGTATAGCGGTCAAATTCTTACAGACTTACATGTCCTCCAACACAGCCTATTAAACTTGTCGTCATGCTTGTCCATGAAGTGGCCCATTACCTACTGTGGTCACTTGACAAACTATTGTTCAATTTTCCCAGCTATGGCCGTAAGCCCTATAGTGTTTCCCACTCTACCTCGACAAGGACAATGGATTAGGGTGGAGTTCCTTATTGTTGTGTCTTCATGGAGCGCAACAGTTCATGTTGCAGTATTTAAGCTTATTGACAATATATTATTGATTGTGATTCAAATCAAGATCTCACCCTGATATCTCCTGCCCTTTTCTCTATTTTTGCCCATAGCGCCCATTTTCCCGTAACGATGAGCTGTGTTGCACCCAGGGTTGCCATGGTGACCCTGGGCCGGGCCATGCCAGGGTGCTGGCGGACCCTGCAGCCGCTGACAAGGTTAAGCTGTTTAGAGTAGGTGAAGAGATTACATACTTTATTATCCAGATCTCTCTCGCTCTCTCTCTCTCTCTCTCTCTCTCTCTCTCTCTCTCTCTCTCTCTCTCTCTCTCTCTCTCTCTCTCTCTCTCTCTCTCTCTCTCTGCCACCATACACCCTTCCCTCCCTCATCCCCCCTAACCCCCGCCTGCCCGCTCCCCCTAGCCTGCCCGCATGGGGCCACTCCGAAATTTAATACCATGTCTACTACAAGAGATAAGGCGTTCTTATGGGCAGATTAACAATATGCCTGTTGTCTGCAGCCACCACTGACAGCCCCAAAGCAGTCCAAGCCATCCAGCCATAGTCATCCAGCCACAGTTAGCCAGCCCCCAGGCCCAGGTCATCCAACCCCAATCAGCCAGCCCAGTCATCCAGCCCCAGTCATTACACCCCAGTCAGTCAGCCCCCCAGCCCAGTCATCCAGCCACCGTCAGCCAGAGAATCAGCCAGAGAGTGAGCCAGCCCCAAGCAGCCATCCACAGACAGTCAGCAAGCCCCAGGCAGCCAGCCCCAAGCAGCCAGACAGTTAGCCAGACCCAGGCAGCCAGACAGTTAGCCAGACCCAGTCAGCCAGGCCCAGGCAGCCAGACAGTTAGCCAGACCCAGTCAGCCAGGCCCAGGCAGCCAGACCCAGGCCGCCAGCCCCAGGCAGCCAGTCAGTCAGCCTGCCCCAGGCCGCCAGCCCCAAGCAGCCAGACCCAGGCCGCCAGCCCCAGGCAGCCAGACAGTCAGCCGGCCCCAGGCAGCCAGACAGTCAGCCGGCCCCAGGCAGCCAGACAGTCAGCCGGCCCCAGGCAGCCAAGAGAGACAGCCAGCCCACGGCAGCCAGCCAGCCTTGGCCCGGCTAGCCAGGGAGAAAAGTAGTCGATGCATAGAAGCAGATGACCGCTAACTGGGTAAGGAGCGAAAAGGAAAGAAGGTGTGTGCGCGTGTGTTTTGTATGTGTTGGTGTGTTTACGTGTGAATACGTGTGTAACCAAATGTAAGGATGAAAACTTAAGAGTGAGCTGGAGAATCCGGTGATTGGTAACAAATGAGCAGGAAACAAAAGAGTGAGAGAATGGAAATCAGAGTGCAAGAGGAACCAGGAGCTGTGTGGAGGCTGGGGTCCTCCCAGGGCCCCAGCAGCATACCTCCCCAGTAACAGGAGACCCGGGGCAGGGTTGACTGTGGCCAAATCGCCCCTCAAACCCACTGACAAGGACTGTCACCAGATAGGGGGAGTGGGGGTCTATCGGCCTGGGCTCATGCCAGAGTTAATCAGAGACGATTACAGCGAGGAGCGGGGGTGCTGGTCGCTGTCCCGGGTTTGGGGCAGGGCTCGTGGGCTGCGGTAATCCGGTGTCACCAGCCACAACCACCCAACACAAGTGCTCCTCCACCAGAGGGAACGACGCTCTGTTGGATTCCTGCTGCAGCACTGGCTGCACCGTAGCTGTGGCTACATCAGTGTGCGCGTCTACCAAAAAAGAGTCCATAGTGTGTGTGTGTGTGTGTGTGTGCGTGTGTGTATGTGTGTGCGTGTGCAAGTGCATGTGTGTGCGCGTGTGTGTGTGTGTGTGTGTGTGTGCCAGACCATGTCAGAGGGCAGGCCTGTGTGTGTGTGTGTATGGGGTGGTTGTGGGGTGTGGTGGGGTGTACACATTCCTAGTAAAGCCCCTAGCCTGTAGACCAGAGAGCTGGTGATGACGGTGAAAAAGTACAGATGGACCCTGGGAAGGGTATGTGTGTGCGTGTGTGTGTGTGTGTGTTCGTGTGCGTGTGAGTGTGTGTGAGTGTATTATAGCTATTTACTACGACACTATTACATTTGTATCCCTTATGTACATGTGTGTTTGTTATAAACATTCATGTTCAAATTAATAAGTGAGACACAAATAAAACAAATTTATACTCAAGAGCCCAACACAATCACATTTAACTAAGTAAAATAAAGTAATTCAACACCAGTCTACATGACAACGCAAGACAACAATTGTTTTCATGTCTTCAACTGATGCACACCCTGCACGCCATTGCGACAGCAGCTTACAGTAGCCTGGCTGTGTCCGTCTCCGTCTCCACATCAGGGTCCAGTTCTTCAGCGTTACCAACCACGGTCTCCCTCCCTAAACGTTTCCTGCTCTTTGAAATACCCGCTGGAGTTGTGTGTGAATAAATGATGTAATTGCAATCCTCAAATTTACAGCTGATGAATATGCATGCGCTGTGTGCCTCGCACCGTGTCAACACGGATCGTGGCCGACACCGAGCGCGAGGTCGTACCTCAGATCTTGTCAAGGGGCCGTTTGTATGCAGACGGTGACGGTCGACAGCTGTTTTTCCTTTAATAAGATTAGGCTAAAGAAATGAGTTGTGCACTCTTTAATCTACCGTTTAACAGAGGGGCCACCTGGGGTCCACACTGCATGGTTAATCAGAGAGGCCCTTCATTCAGCAGCACCAACACACAACCCACTGACTTACAGTGCTCCGTGTGTGCACACACACGCAGACAAATACATACACACACACACATACAGACACCCACACACACACACACATACGCACGCACATGAAAACATACACTCACAGGGGTGCGCACTCAAATATACACACACACACACACATACATTTAGATGTGTATATACACACACACATACACACACACACACACACATACATACGCACACACACACACGCACGCATACACACACACACGCACACACAAACACACACACGCACAAACACTCAAACATACACCAGAAGACTATGATATTGATTAACCGGAATGTAATTTCTTTGGAAGATCAAATCTAAAATCATTTTAGGAACTTATTGGTTGCTGCCATTGGTGACCACAGTGAGCCAATGGCTGCTCTTATTGTTACTGTTACTCACAAGAATCAAGATTTCGCACAACCTGATTTTCATAATGACTTTAAAAGATGTCCCTACTCTATTCAAATTAGGTTTTTAAACTCATTTACAAACACAGAATGGATTACATGGTTAGTGGTGGATGGACATAAACATGGGAAATTTAGTGGTTTGACAAACTTTTACTATGGCAGCAAACCATTGCCTTGTTAGAAAACAGCTGACTGCACGGCAATCATTTATGTGGCTCATTAAGAAATATTTTGATGGTGAATTATTTTTTTCTTATCTTTCTAAATAGTGAGTTTATTCTAAAGAGAAGTCTGATATAAATCAATGTATGGCTAAATGACTCTACAGTTGAGTGCCAAATGTGGAGCCACCGCGGGTAGTCAGCCTAAAATTGCCTCTACGGGGGTCGTCGATAAGCTTCCTGGTTCATGGGTTTCTGTCCCGCCATCAGCCAGAGCTCCGGCGCAGTCGTCAGGAGAAAGTCAGCTCTGGCACCGTCACGCAAACTGACCTTTTGCTGGACGAATCAGTGAAGCAGCTCAAAGCTTGGGCTCATGCCCAGAAAGCACAGTAAGGGAGAGAGTGTCACCTTACCACGGACCCCTGGCTGAAAGGGCCCCAGTATTATCACTCCTGCTCTCACTCTTTCTCTGCCTTTTTATTCCTCCACTCTTCCTGCTCTTTAGCCTCCTCCCCAGTGCTCTTACTCTCCATTCTTCACTTCCTCCAACAAACTGCTTTCTTCTTCTTTCGCTCCCTTTGCTACGTCCTCCTCCTCAACAAAATTTGCTTCCTATCCTCTTCTGCCCTATTCTGGCTCCTCTCCTCTGCCCCTTCCTTTCCTCCTCTCCCCCACTTATCTTCCCCTCCTCTTTTGCCCTCCTCCTCCTCATCATCTCCTCCTCCTCTCCTTGGCTCCCTCCTCCTCATCATCTCCCCTACTTCCACCTCCCCCCCTCTCCTACTCCTACTCCTCTACAGCCACTCTACTTCCTATAACCCTCCTCCTCCTCCTCCCCTTCTCAGCAGATTGTCATCTGTGGTTTGGGGATCGCAGCAGAAATGTCACAGTGTCTCCTGCGCTCGCTCTCGTTTCTCCAAAATCAACTTTGACAGCTTCTCGTTACATTGTTTACCTGGCCAGAGCCAGCGGCTAACATACCGCATAGCCTAGCATTACCGTATTTAAATCTGTAGTCCATCTGAGAGGCGACACAAGGTCCTCAACAGATACCTCGTGCGGTTTGTGAAGTTGCCTTTTACTCCTGCTAGGAGATTGTTCTGTGGGGAATGAGGAGCAGATGGGGAAGGTTATCACGGATGTTAAAATGTTTATGACAATGAATAAACAAGTCTTGCTTTGAAATATCTCCAAACATCTACCAACTTCAATTCAATTATATATCTCTTTTCTTTATTCTGAAAGGGTACTCTTGTGTTTTCTAAGAGATTCTGTTGATGCAATCGTCGATGCAGATAGTCTTTGCTCACAAGTCTAAGGATTCTACAGTTGAAGAAGAGATGGTCCTTGAATAATATTTCAGACTCTGGGTTTTGCACCTGAGTTGTGCTGACTGACATCTATAGTTCCAAAAACATGTATTGTATGTATTAGAAAGACAAAAGTATGATCCATTAAAGTGGGATAGGTAGAGGTATATATGATCCAGTGAAACTGGGATGGATAGTGAATAGAATCTAGTTATCTTGGATAGATTGTGAATAGATTGAAAGTAACTTAGATAGATGGAGGGAAATTTGATAACATTTAATATAATAAAATATAATAATATAATACCTTTATTGTCATTGTACAGAGTAAAGTGAAATTGAAAACAACCATAAACTATAAAAAATTAGAAATAAAACCACTTGAAAGCAGCAGAAATATTGCACTTCTGGATTTTGCTGAGATTAAAATTGCAGTGTAATTGTGTAATTGAGAATTGCATAGCTATATATATACATATATATATATATATACAGGATCCCGAGCTCCTGGCTGTCAGGGAGACAACTGGCTGCAAAGACACAAATGGGAACTGCCTATTGTCCTCTTCCTGCTGCTGCTTATCTCCGAAGACAGGTCAGCAGGTCAGAAAGATTAGATTGTCTCTGTGACAAGGTGGAATTCAGCGGGTGACTGACAGGTTCCTAGTAGAGGTGGACCCACCTCCCCTCCCCCCAAACCACACCTCAACTTTCAGCCTTATGTCTCTGTCAACACATTCACCACATCCACATTATTCAAGTTTACCTGTCAAAAAATATATAGAAATTAAGGGAGCCAAACAATTAATTAATCTACCTTCGTCAATATTGCTGCTCCAATACAATTTATTTCACAGGTTTATTATTTGGAGGGAGAAGGTTTTGGTCTTAAATTTATTATTATATTTTATTGGAAACATATATCATGCATTATTCAATAAGACTGTTAGCTTTAGAATAAAAGAGTCAGAGGCAAAAAGCCCCAAACTAAACCAAAAGGTTTGTGGTTTTCATAAAGACTGCATGGCTTTATAAAAACCTAATTTGTTCTGCTAAATATTTGCTAATTTCTCTTTTCCTAAGCCATGGCAAATTAAAAATACAAGCAAGGTATTTCCCTCTGTGCCATACTGCCTGAAGCTTGCCAGTGACTTCTTGTTTATAGAAATCTCTAGAGCTTAGCAATTAGCTAATTGAAAAGTTATGTACTAGGAATGAATAATTTAGGACAAGGGCACTTGAATTAGCACATCTTTCAGCACAGCAAATTAATGTCCAGCTACCCTACTACAATATGTAGATAACAGCTACTATAACTCTTTCACAATGTTTAACAATTAACTGAACTGTATTTTACTCTACCTTACTTATATCTTTAATAGAAGTCAAATTAAATGAAGGTTGGATGTCATTATATTGGGGCCAAGATTCTCTTGGGACATACAAAACATTAAAGGCCATCAAATATATATTTCTACTTAATATAGTAGGGGTACATAAAGTTTAGTTTATAGCCTATATTTACAATTATTTATTTTGTTAACATTATAGCCTACCACTGAGGTGTTGCTTCGAGATATGTGTTGCATTGTTTTCTACCCTGCTTTCAGTTGATTGGGGAGTCATTGAGAGTAAATGTGTGACTCGATCTATCTGTGGATATCTGTTGATCTTAAAAGAAGACAGCAGTGAGGTTGAATTTGTCACATTTTGTTGTAAACTGAACCCTACAGACTAAACATTGCAGAGTTAGCGTAGAGCCAGATTTATTCACAAAAATGTGAAACATATGGTCCAAGTTAAGAACGAAAACTCAAAGCAGGCAGTTCTGACATGCTGTAATCTTACCAGATACGGCTTCACAGGAAATATAAACCCTTACATTACTTACCATCATCATTTAATCTATGTATTTCTTCATTATTTCACTCTTATTTATCTGTGGGTTCTTATTGGCTTGGCTGACATTTCTCTCACACACAAGCACACACCACAAGTTAGCATCAACCACTGTAGTTGAGCAGTTAGCACTGTAGTTTAGCAGTTAGCCCTGGAGTTTAGCAGGTAGCCCTGGAGTTTGGCAGTTAGTCTCGGAGCTTAGCCATTAATCCTGGGATTTAGCAGTTAGCCCTGGTGCTAAGCGGTTAGTTTTGGTGTAAGTAGTTTCCTGGAGTTTAGCAGTTAGCCTTGGAGTTTAGCCTTGTAAACCTGTCAGCAGTTATCCCTGGAATATAGGGGAGCGTATCTATGTTCCCCATGTCCTATGTTCCCCGCTTTGTATGTGACCGGGGAACATAGGACCCTGTGAGCAAATCTTTTTTTCGTAGGATGGTAGGGGCAAGTACGCCTTTTTCGCCTCTGATTCACCTCTGATTGGTTAGAATGTCTCTCCTCCGATTGGTTACAGTTAGGGTTAGGTTTAGGGTTAACCCTCACCCTAACCCTAACCATAACCCTAAACCTGACCCTAACCCTTTGCACCCGGGGAACATAGGACCTGGGGAACATAGGGATGACCCCGAATATAGCAGTCAGCCTGGAATTTAGCAGTGTGCCTGGAATTTAGCAGTTAGCCCTTGTATTTAGATGCTAGCTCTAGTTTAGGCTTCTGGATTTGAGCAGGTTTCCCTTGAATTTAGAGGTTGACTCCTTTACACCCTGCCATAAATACTTCTGAGACATCTCACTTGTCGGCGTTTGGCAGCCTACCAGAACGCATCTGTCACAGTGAGTGTCACCAACTTTAGCCCAAAGATGATGAATAACGAAACTACATGTGCTATTATTCATGCCAGGATGCCCCACCATTCTCACCCTGGTTACCTAACCTCTGAGAGGTTGAAATGGTCTTGAAACCAAACGCTGAATCTAAAGGCTACTGGACTCTCTTCTACATAAGATTTAAACATATCCTGACAGTTTATTATCATTGACCTCTGTGAAATGGACATGTGTTGCGATTGTGGTTCAAGATGAAAACCACATGATACGTTTGAGGGTCGTCCAATCGTAAACAAAGCCTATAGCCTACAATATTATTAAGTAAATAACTTAAGGCCTGACTACCAAATAATCGGAAAATATTTTTTTATTTTAAATCCCTCTCAAAAAAACCACAGCAATGAATCCAGTATGTTTTGTTATAATACTATTTCATTTTTTTGGATGATCCATAGCTAGGGTTTTGCGTCCCAGTGAAACCGATCCCTGGCCAAACATTGGTTCTGCTGTTGCTGTATGTAACTACCCAAGCTGGAGGAAGGGGGTTGCGGTAGTGGGGGTTGGGTTTTTGGGTGGTGGGGCAGCGATGGACTGGCCCGATGCCCACGAGGATCCTGTCGGCTCTGGAATTACACCGGTGCAGGGATTCCACGCCTGAGTTGTGTTTCCAGGCGGTCGTTTAGATGTTGATACTCTGCACTTACAACTAGATACATCATTTATATGAATAACTTGTTGATAGATAGTGTTTAATATTCATGAAAGGCTTTTAATTGAACCCACTTCTCTCGCGCAGGGTGCTGGCAGCAGGTGCACGGGCGCCGGGTGTCAGGCGCGATCGTGACTGGCGAGTGTCTTTCCCGCTCTCCCTCTTGCACGCACTCCCCCTCTCTGGGCACATTGGTGGGTATCGGGTATCACAAACATGTGGTGCTTGTGTACAATTAACTTTTACTTATGGCGGATATTATACCAGGCAGAGTTTTTGTTTGATATTTTGTGGTTTTACGGCTGCTTGATTTGCAGTTAAAAAGTAATTTTCTATTACTACGAAAGCTAGTAGTCCTACTATACTACTTTGACATGTATTTAGCAGAGGCTTCTTATCCTAAGCAACAACAGGTGAGTTTCAAAATAGTCTACTAAAAGTCAAATAAAATAAACATATAGAGGCATATATATTATTATGCAGTATTGGGCTCGATTATGTTCGATTGATTATGTTTTTTTTATTTGTACTTATTTATTTATTATTTAGGCTTTTTTCTCAGGAAAAAAAAAGTAAAATTGTTGAAGCTTGATAGGGGGAAATGTTGATTGATAGTTGGACTTTATAAATGCCCTCTATAATGCTTTGTCCTTATTCCTGGTGTTGTGGGTCCTGTTTGACTGAAGTGTATATGCACTGTAGACTGTCAACCACTTAGAACTCTCATGGGTCTTTCTTAGACTGGCGCACAATGGATGGACAGGGTTGCATTCTGTCTGCAAGGCCCTGGGGTGGTTACGCTGATGGTGGGGGGGAGAGGAGAAAGTCATAACAAGGTGCTTTAGTTCAAGTGACAGGTCACCTGCTGAGAGATGGAGCCCCACCAAACGTTGAATATTCACAATCACCTGGATGTGAATGGGCGTCTCTGGACTGACAGCTGCAACAGAGAGAGGGGGGGGGGGGGGGGGGAGAGACAGGGAGAGAGGGATTGATGAAATGAGGGAGAGCTAGAAAGAGAGACAGGGAGAGAGAAGGATAGATGAAGAGAGACAGGGACAGAGAGGGATGGATGAAGAGAGAGAGAGAGAGAGAGAGAGAGAGAGAGGGAGGGAGAGAGAGAGAGAAGAAAGGGGTGAGAGAGATCGGGAGAGAAAGATAGGGGGTTCATAAATGGAAGAGAAGGATAGATAAGGAAGAGAGGGCAAAAGAAAGGGATTGATGAAGAGAGAGATGGAGAGAGAAAGAAAGGGAGGACAAGAGAGGATAAATCAAGAGAGATAACGGCTAGACAGGGAGTGTGAGGGTTACAAAGAGACAGAGGGAGGGAGAGAGCTAGAGGGAGAGGGAGAGAACTTTTCTGCAGTAGGCTGCTAACTGTCCAATGCTGTGTCTCCGAAGGTGGACTAGCACTGTGACGACGTGGGGGGTCTGGTGATTGACAGCTCTCTCTCTGCAGGACATCCCTTTGAATGAGGTGGGCGGGTCAAGCAGTCCCTCTGGGCTAGACATACCTGAACCCGCCAGACGAGGTAAGACAAAGACCTCCTCCAACAGCACTACCTCCACCACCACCACAACCGCTGCTCGAGTAATAGGCCAATTACAAGAGATTTGGAATGGAGGGGGTGGGTGCAGAATGTTCTTTGGGCCTGTCATTGGCAGACAAATTAGAGATATCCCAATAATGCAGAGTCATAATGGGCCTCCGAGAGCTTGGGGTATTGCTTTTCAGAACAACTATTCACCGAGGTATGATTTCAGTCCATGGCAGGTTTTTTTCTTCTGGTTGTGAGTAATAGTTAGTTTAATGGGAAAGGGTTTGTTTCCTTAAAATACTTTGAAAAAGGATAGTTCAATTTAATAATGCGAACTATTTGCAGAATCAGTGAATTTATAGGACAGGACTTCTAGTTACGGTTTTCCTCTTTTATTGTAATATGTGAAGTTTGGAGAACGGTATGTTCCGTGGTACAAAGTTATGATATATGATTAAAAACATTTCTGTGTAAAGAATTTCCTATTGTACTAATTGCGGGAGAGTTCAGCGAAAATATTTATTTTACTCTGGCTCCGGTTTGACAATGTTTGTTTTGATTTATAAACTTTAAACTGGTTTGGTGTGATTCAAACATTTGCCCAGGCATTAGAACATGATTCTCACACACACACACACACACACACACACACACACACACACACACACACACACACACACACACACACACACACACACCAAAACAAACGCACACGCTCACAAATACAACAGCGAGCAGACACTCTCTTACCACAAATACACACACACAAACTCACCCACACGACTACACAAACACACACACACACACACACACACTCTCTCTCAGTACACACAGTGTATTCCAATCAGTCCAAATTGCCAGGGACCTGGCATGTGTTTTCACCAGTCTGTGCTCAACGTGTTGTCATCGGGTCTACTGTGTTCCCCAGCTGCCGGCCGCATGGATGGCTGCCATCTGTTTGACTGGTTCATGCTTTCTGCTGCTTCAAATGCAAGTCTGTCGCTATTTGTGTGTGAGAAAGAACTGCTTTGTTCCCAGAGCCCAGAGGAGACAGAAACAGTAGCAGAAGATAGGGCTGATGTGGTGCAGTGTAACCAGAGAGTGCATCATGGTTAACTCCACATATTATGGGGGAAATGTCTTTGCGAGCTCACTAACAAGACGTGTCAGTGCGTATGGGCCATGTCTTTGGGTTTCTGACAGCTATTATTCGCAAGGTCTAAATGTATTTTAAAATCTAATGAAAATGTGGGTTGAAAAAAAGTCCTAAACCTCAATTAAGCTGTCATAGCGGAAACACATTTTTTTTCACTCATTACAATCTAAAATAAAACATAAAAAGCTGCACAGCTGCGCTAAAAAGCTATGAAATTTGGAGGATGGTTAGATCATGGTACATGATATATGATTCGTGGTACATGATATATGATCATGATATATGATTCCAAACATTTCTGTGTAAAGAGTTTGATGAAGAAAAACAAAACATCAAAAGCTGCACTTCAGTGTCCCGGTTCGTGTCCGTATCCTCGGTACCTCTTTAACTCGGGCACAAAGACACACTTGTCTCTACTGCTGTTTCACTTGCGGTCATCAGAAGCTAACTTGTGGCCTTTAAGAGACCTAATAGCGGCTCTTTAGTGGCACTCACACCTACCCTACCAGTGTACCAGGAAAACCCACTGAATTGTTTTTTGTTGTTTTATCCCCCCCCCCCCCCCCCTAAGAGGAGATGGAGGAAAACCTTTTTCTCTTAACCTGACAGAGGAGTCGCAGAGAGGAACTGGCTGTTATACAATAAGTGTGACCACGCTCAGGTATCTCAATACGGGCATTAAGTGTGACCATGCGACCCCACACACAATCGCTTCTCTTAGACGACGGAGGTATTGGCATACAGGTTAGCATCCTGCACGCAGCCCTGCGTGGCGTAAAGGGATATCCGCACGCAGCCTTTCCTAACAGGAAGGAGCCGCTGGCTCACTGGAGCGAGAAAGTCATCCAATTTGCGAAAGAAAATGTTTGCCGACGTATTATAAATAAATGGACTGGTGCTGGGGTGAGGGTTATCGGATGAATCAGAGAGAGATTGAGTGTGTTGACACTGTGTGCGTCTCTCTCATCTCGCACTGTTGACTTTCAGTCACCTGAAGTGGTCGGTGCGGGCCTCGTTACGTGATTACTTTATTAAAGGTAATCACTCTGATTTGAAGGTTTCCTTGAACTGGATGGTGCCCCTCGCTCCCTCCCACCCCACGCACACCATCCCCCAACCCCCCTGACTCCCCGTTCACCTGGCCGGGGGTCTCTCATCGAGGAACAAGGTGGGCTTTTCAGAACATGAACTCTCCTCCCTATGGACCTCTGGACATTGGACCGTTTCAGAAAGCTTCATAACACCCTATGATGGGACTGACATCCTGCTTGTCTCTCAAACTCTTTTGAAACTCAGTTGAACGGTATGAAGGTTAAATCTCTCTCTCTCTCCCTCTCTCTCTCTCTCTCTCTCAGTCCAAATAATATGAGTTTCATTGGAATGAAAAAATTATACCTTGGCAATACATTGCCATGGTAGTTTCAAAATGAACAACCGAGAAGCAATACTATAAAATAGGTTAAAAAAAAACTAGTGATATATCAATTATGAGTACAAGTACAGTAAAAAATATGTTAATTGTCGGGAGTGAGTGAAAAAAACTATTTCCTAGATCTGGGCCAGAGTCTTTACCCGTCTTGCTCGGTATTCTGGACTACAATTTAGAATAGATGCACAATATAACATGTTTAAAAGGTACATGAAAATTGTATATACGTTAAAATATTTATGATAAAATATCTAAAGATAAAGTTGTTTTAGCAGGTTGTATGTGCAACTTAGTGTGCAGTAATGCAATAATTAGTTATTCTGAAACAGTATTAAAGTCTACCTGCCTGTATCCCCATGTCCTCAGCTAAACGTTAAGAATGTTCTCTCTCTCTCGCTCTCTCTCTCTCCTCCCCTCCCCCCATCTCTCTCTCTCTCTCTCTCTCTCTCTCTCTCTCTCTCTCTCTCTCTCTCTCTCTCTCGCTCTCTCTCTCTCTCGCTCTCTCTCTCTCCTCCCCTCCCCCCCCATCTCTCTCTCTCTCTCTCTCTCTCTCTCTCTCTCTCTCTCTCTCTGTCTCAGTCTGTGGTTCTCTACCACTTTTTCTGCTTCAGAGTACCGTGTGTTATGAGGCTGCAGTTGGTTTGCGTCTGCGGTGAGGAACAAACAAGCCTCTGGCTTCTTCCTACGAACATCCCGTTAGCTCATCAAATTTGTGGTGTATCGTGGAGCATCTCACACTGCCTGTGTGTTACGCACTGGCTGCTACTCTTTCAGCTGTGTCTTATGTAATTACAAGGCCTGAGGAAATGTGCCATTTTCGTGTCGTAGTTAGATGCTTCAGCTACAGAACATTTTCCCAGACTAACTTTGGTTGATTATTTTTACGTTTTATTTTAAAGCTCTGTCCAAGATGCCTCAATAGTTTTTGTTTCAACAGTTGATGAGAATAATAATGATGAGGAAGGCTTCTAATATTACTGTTGTTGCAAACAAATCAAATTTGTCCTGCATTATCACCTACATTAAACCAAGCACCTCATTGCATCAGGAAAAACAATTAATCAAAGAGTGCACATATTGCTGTTAGCCAGCTTGCATCCTCATGATTCAGCCTCACAAATTAGCCCGGTGTCACCTCCTGGCTGTGCATAATGAGCCGGTGGGGGCTTCCCACCCCGCCTCTGATGTGTCATTAGGAAAAGATGTTTCCTCCCCAAGCCTCCACACCGCGTGACCTCTGACCCCAGCTAATCAATCAGGAAGAGGGAGGGAGGGAGGGAGGGATAGAGGCGCGGTTGCTCAGGCCGTTACTTAACTTTGACCAGATTACCCCTCGCCGACTCCTACAAGAACCAACGAGAACGCTTCATGTTGTTTTGACTTGTAGTGCGTGTCCGAGCACATGGCTAGAAGTAAACTTTTAAGTTAAATTGAGGAGTAATTTTTCTTTGTCTGAAAGACTTTTAATTTATTATTGTGCTTATATTTGTCTTTGTCTTAGTGACAACAAGAGAAGGCTCTTTGTTGAGTATCTGCAAATGTGCAATATTTTCAGAAGCAATGGAATCCTTTCTAGGTGGAGTCAAGCAATATGTTTTTGGGGGATTTAAATTCTTTGTCGAAACCCAACATTGACTATCTACTGCTTTGTCACTTCAACAATATAAAGAACAGCACCTTAATCAAGTCACATGTTCAATAAATCCAAACCACAACCCCAACAACTTCCTAATTACAACATTTGTACAATCACAAACACACAAACACACACACACACACACACACACACCTAAACAGTCTCATACTCACACAATGACACCAACAAACACCAACCTACACACACACGCACAAGCACACCCCCACACGCACACACACACACACACACACACACACACACACACACACACACACAGACACACACACACACACACAGGGAGATCTCAGTTATGGGACATCATGCATGATGTTGTGCTTCACTGCTGTGTGTCAGTTTACTCGTTGTGATTCATCAAAGATGATTTGTCGGGAAGGGGATGGGAACTCAACGGTAAATTTGAAAGTTTGACCTTTTTTTCATTCTCTCTTAAACATTACTCTCAGAGAGTGTAATAGCGGGCAAGGTATAACCCAAACTGTTCCTGTTGCAAACAAACAAAAAATAAACACTTCAACTGCCAGGTTTCTTTCACGACAAGCGAACAAATTCTCTCTCTTACTATTATGATAATCTCATTTAAAAGCCCCTGTTCGATGGTCTTTACCTCACAGCCCCCCACCCTCTCTCTCCAATCACTCACAGTACAACAGCAACAAGACCCTTCCGTGTAAATATTTCAGTGGGCTCGGACACCTCAGGCCGGGGTCTGGCTAGCCGGACCCTTTTCAGAAGGGATGATGCCTTTGTCCCTGCGCATGGAGGGCTGTTGTGTGTTGTGTTGTGTGTGTCGTGTCGTGTGTTTTGTGTGTGTTGTGTGTGCTGTAGGGACATGGCTGTGCTCTCTGTTGTCAAGAGTCACTGGGGCCTGAATCACCAGCAGTAGGAGAGAAGAGGGATTAGCACCCGGGATGTTTGTCTGCGACAAATAAGAGGCAGCCGGCCGTGCGCTGCTGCCCTTGCTCAACGGTGGGGTTGCATACTGTATAGTTAGTGCTTCATACTGTTAAAGATTAGTCGTAGTTCTTACTTTTTTGTTCCTTTTCCAATGCCAAGGGGCGGTGTAATTGTACACCACGTAGACCCTCAGTCGCACACAATGTCCTTCTCAAGATAAAATCTTTTTCAACACATTTTTTGACAAGGCAAAACATTGATGGATTTTTTTAGACCTAGTTAGATTCCTTTGGTTCTATTTCCTCGAGAGCGATAACTCCAGAGCCTTGTTGTTTAGCTATAATTAATTCAGCATCTTGTTATACAGTTATAGAGATGGGCTCTCGAGAGTATGAGAATGAAAGAGATTAATTACTTTTGTAGATTAATTTGGCCCTGATGTCCCTTTCCCCCGGGAACCTCCCCGGACAGACTCCCCAGGGAGAAGCGATCCAATAAGAGAAAATTCACCCCTGTGCATGGCAACCATTCACAATTTACGGGCAAATTAGAGATTCTAATAAAATGTCTTAATTAAAGAATCTGCCTCCCATTTCTGATCAGCATGGCTACCTCTCCCCTCCACTGTTCCTATCCAATTTAATTATTCTGATGTACATAATTAGCATGAGTAGGCCATTGTTGGCCTTCATTTGCATATTATATTGGATAATTGAATGAGAGTGGCTGATGATTCAATTAGGTTGAGAGACAGATGATTCAGCTCAGCCGTGTGGCAAAGCTAACAGAATGACCACACTGGGAATACCGCTTCTGAATATTCATATGTTATACCAGCTCACACACACGCGGCTCTTTAATAATGCTTGTGTTCTTTAGCGCGTGTACTAGCATGTGTAGCCGTCTGCACACAAAATGCTGTGGCTAGCAAGTCACTACCGTTAGTTGCTTTATACAACATGTGGAGAATTTTGCAGTATTGTTTTATTATGTTGTTCTATAAGGGGGAGCTCTATCATCGAGGCGCACACAAGGTCGCATAATTAAATGATGGATGAGTCTAGTGTGTGGATGAAATCCTTTCTGAGCATTTCTAGTGTAAATACACTAGACTCCTTGTGCCTGAGAGTCTGCCAAGCAGCAGAACATCCTGGACTTGGCGATTGAGCGCCGTCTTGGCAGTAGCGCTTTGGACCATGTCATAGACTTTCAGATCTGATCGAGGATGAAGAGAGACAGAGCTGTGTACGAAACACATATTTATATTCTAAATCTACTTCCTATCAAAGATGGGCAAACTAATGTTTTGACAGTAAGTTTCTTAAATAATATATAAAGATATCATATTATATATATATATTTATATAATATTACTGGTTTTAATTTGGAGAAGGGGCATTTTTGAATATATTTTCTTCACAATAGTACACAATTGTTATGCAACTTTCATGTATCAGATTTTAGAACGTCAGATAGTTTAATGTGTACATGTCTCCAGATAGTTTATATAATTATTATTCAATAAATAAATAAATATAAATCAATGGGTTATTTATTTGTGCCTATTTGTATTTTTTCCATCTCATCCAACATAAAAAAAAATGACCAATATCCATTCATCTGGGCTCCCCCTTCCTCGAGCCATCTACAAGTTCACCAGTTCCTTGGGAGTTTGGTTCTGCGCCGGGCCCAGGCAGGATAAATGTTTACAAGGAATATTTGGAACAGCTTTACCCTTTCACATGCTAATGTAAGCACTGGCGGCAACAAGAAAGCTACATTGACCCGGGGGCCATGCGGTGACACATTCTGCTGGTTCAGAGACGGCAGCCCTGCACTTTGTTTATGTGTGTGCACGAGAAATAACGCACGTCATAAAAGCAGGGAACTTTGAAGGAGACCCGCTAGCCCCCCCCCGATGACGGATGGCCCCCGATCCGGGGGTATAAATAACTCCTCGCAAGAGCCCAGGACGCCGTCTCAGGAGTGACTTATATACGCGCCGTCACTTTGCACAATAATATCTGAACCGCGTTTCCGCCCGTGTGTTGTGCGTTCCTCCTCTTTCCTCCTCCTCAAACTTTGAATCATCCGCCAGGAATGTTTCCGGCGGAGGAATGTTCTTGATGTTCTCCACGAGGATGACTCCGTGTTGGATGTGACGTTACTCCCCCAATACGTGGATCAATGTTTACACGTTGCCTCTGCCGGGACTTAAGCGCCAGGTTAGCTGTGAGTCACCCGATACTCTCTACCTGGTCGCCCTGAGCGTAGACGCCAGTGTTTGCCCAAGCCTCTCTCATCCCTCCTCGTAAAGTCCTCTTTGTCCCCGGCGTTAGAGAACACCTCGGTACACAGAGTGTCGTCTGACTGTCTGCCGAGGGGGGCTGCCAGCGTGCACACTGGGGCCCCGGGGTTGGAGGTGTGCACACACAGTGTCAGGGTCTGTCAGTAGGTGGTGCAGGAGACGCTTTAGATAACTCCGTTCATCAGCGGCAGAGGAGGAGGAGGAGGAGGAGGAGGAGGAGCGGTGGTGGTTTGAAGTTGAGCTTCCTTTTCACAAGAGTCCTCCTCTGCATCGCTCAGATCTCCTGATAGAAACGTGCCCTCGGTCTTATCAGTAACATGACCGTGCCCGCTTCCAGCACATGCAAATGTTTGGAGAGAGGGAGATGGCTATCTCCTGGTTTGTGTGTGTGTGTCTGTGTGTGTGTTTGTGTGTTTGTCAGTGTGTCTTTGTGCGTTTGTATTTGTATTTGTCTGTGTGTGTGTGTTTGTGTGTGTGTGTGTGTGTGTGTGTGTGTGTGTGTGTGTGTGTGTGCATGTGTGTGTGTGTGTGTCTGTGTGAGTGTGTGTGTGTGTGTGTGTGTGCGTGTGTGTGTGTGTGTGTGTATGTGTGTGTGTGTGTGTTTGCCAGGTTGGGGGTTGGTGAGATGTGGAGGGGGCAGATCCTCTGTTGCTCAACACTTCTCCGATGGCATTGTTAAGATGGTGGGGGTGTCTAGACAGCGACGGTAACAAGAACTAGCGTGAGGAGCTATTTGCTACATCTGCATCCTTCCATCCTTCCACCCCTCCACCATTTGAGGGTCAGGAGCCACGTTATCTTCACCTTTCCTAAGCTCTTTCCTTGATTTATTCCTCAGAGGTCATTGTGGGAACATGAATTGTAAAATAAGCCCTGACAACGACCAAATACTAACCAAATACATATATGTTGTTGGTCATTTTCAAGCCTGCATTTTTTTATTGTATCTCGGCTGCAGTTGACATATGAGTGTGACATATGTTCTACATTTGAAATGGCGCACTTAAACATAGGCCTTTACGTCCTGCTCTACATTTTTATTTTGTTTTTTCAAATAAATATAGCTTTCATTTTGTGTGTTTTTCTTTTGGAATCCTCTTTCCGGCGCCTGATCCAAATCCACACGTTTATAGCGTCGCCCTTAACCTCAGTTCACAGTCGGCGAACACGCCCCCCCACCCTAACAAAACCAGCCTTCCCATTAAAGACTCACCATTGACCCTCTTGAACCAGCTTGTCTGTGCCGGTGTTTGTGTTCCAGTGAGTTGAGTTTACGTACTCTTTGTGTCCCCTGAAGCAACTTTTAGGGTTATGTAATGGGCCACTGTAAAGAGAACCGCAGAGCAAGCCAGGCGCTCCCCAACGGCAGGGGAAATAGACCAATCTGTTGGGTTAACTGTCTGCGTTTACAGCCGTGTCATCACTATAAAAACCAGCAGCTCTGTCTGTCCAGCGGGGGGGCTTTCACGGCTTTTAAGAGGAGGCGCGTTTAATGATTGCAATATTTTATGGTATTAAACTTAATATGATGTTTTCCCCCTTCCGTCAAAATAATCGTATTTCCCTGGCTACTACCTTTGCGCGTGCAAATTGAGTGTAACCATCAAGGCCCCTCTCTGTCTCTCTGCTTTACTTTTCCTAACGATTCCAGCGTTCAGTTTGGAATCCAAACTTCTTTCATAACTGTCGCTCTGCTGATGTATTGTGGAATACTATTGATCTAAAATATCCCAGAAATGGACGGTTCGACCTCCCCATGTCTAGCCTTGTTTTTTGTCTCTTACTGTGGTGCCTCCGGGGAGGTTTGGACATTTGTTGCTGAGGGGCCAGGCGGGTGGAGCCAGGCACGGTTGGAAAATTATGGCAGAGAGACGGCCCAGTGATTTGTGGTGGCTGATGGGGAGCTGGATTAAGTTTTAGTGTGTGTGTGTGTGTGTGTGTGTGTGTGTGTGTGTGTGTGTGTGTGTGTGTGTGTGTGTGTGTGTGTGTTTGTGAGTTTGTGTTTGTGTGTGAATGGCATTCGATTGTTTCAATGTGTGTTTGTGTGTGCGTGTAGGCTTTGTGTTTCTGGGGGGGGGGGATGTATGTGGGCGTGTTTTTGGGTGTGTTTAAGATGTCAGGCTGTGCTTCTTTGTGAGTGTATGTGTGTGTGGTTTTGTATATGTGTGTGTGTGTGTGTGTGTGTGTGTGTGTGTGTGTTTGTGTGTGTGTCTGTATGTGTGTGTGTGTGTGTGTGTGCTTATACCTCCATGTGTGTAGGGAGAAGGAGAGAGAGTTCTTTCATGCTTTGTGTCTATCTGTCTCTATCTGTGTGTATCTGTGTGTATCTGGGCATCCGGTTCCAGGTGCTCGCTCTAACACAGTCATCACTTGTCTATCGCCCGCCACATCTCAGCCCCAGCTTCTGTCAGCGTGTTGGAGGCACGGGACTAGAACCAAACATGCACACTCATCTGTATTTACTTTGTTACATTAGATCTCTGCATGCTCTCTATCTCTTTCTCTCTCACACACACACACACGCACACACACACACTCACTTCCGCCCACATGCACACGCACACACACACATTCATACACACACACACACACACGCACCACGACACACACACACATGCAAGCATACCCGCATGCAATCCCATGCAAACACACAAACACACACACACTTCATGCAGACACATAAACACCCATACACATAGCCCATACATAACTCATAAATGTGTGTATGTGTCTCTTTCTCTGTATTTGGTCGAGAAGTAGTTCATTTTGAAGGTCTAACATTAATTTTTCCAATACTGTTCGAGAGTGTCAGCTACATATGTAAAGCAAGTATAGACACAGAACAAATATTAAAACAACAGAAAAATGTTATGCCATCTAGAATTGGTGATTCTATAGCTTATGTGAGTGACGTTCAAAGGATCCTCACAGTCGTCACTTGTTTAAAGTCTTCCAGAACAAGATGGACGAGGCCGTTGTGGCACATTACCCTTATCTCCATGTCTTTCAAGTTCGCCTTTGAAATCTTGCCCAATGGCCGGGAAGACAGACCTTTTGTGTACGTCGACCTTCACGAGAGCAGAAGGGAGATCAACGGTCTCGTCTTCGCCGCGGCACCAAACATCTTGCGACGGCGGCTCATGCGATCCGTCCCGACGGGTCCTTTGAACGTTGCTGTAGAACCCTCTTGATGGCCCTCAGCCACACATGATAAAATGAGAAACAAAAAACATGAATTATTGGTTTGTTTATCGTGCTCTCAAAGCTTAGAGTGCATTATTAAACAGAAAACGCATTAAAACGGGGAGGTATTGTTAAAAGTGTTTTAAAAAATCTTGTAAATCCCCGTAATTTATGTGGCCCCTGGTCGAGAAGGTCGAGGAAGGCCCTTCTGGATTCAATTTGACCAGAGGAGCCCTGGCTCCCCGAGCTCTGTACCTGGGCTTCAGCTCTGTTCCCAGGCACGATTTACTGGTGTGACCCCCAAGTGGACCGCCGCTGCATGGCCTGGAAGTATGCAAGCTGAACAAGTCACTGGTTCTTCTTACCCAACTTCGGCAGGGCATTTCTATCGTCTTTCTTTCAAGGTTCATGTGTCTTCAAAGTAAAAGGCTGAAAAATTCATGGGATGAAAGTATGAGTTGATTGGGATTTGTTAAAAAAAAGAAAATTGTTGTTGTATTCTATTATTAGTCAGTTCTATGCTTTTAAGAAGACTGAGGTGTCAAATAATATTTATTTCTTGGCCTCCGATGAACTTTTAACTAACAAGGCATTGAGCAATAAAGAAACGGTCATAACGTTATTCAGAACAAGTTCAGAACAACAATTCAGGCTATGAGTAAAGTAAAAACGAATCTTGAGTATCGACAGAAGCTCTTTAGGGCTGACCACAGACAGCTTGCTCTGTCTCGGGTGCCAGAAGCTGTCCACTGCCGTTGGGGGCCCCTAGGTGCCCGGGGGCCACAGCAAACAGCAATGGGTCACTGGCTTCCTGCTTTTGTTTGAATGGCTGGAATCAAAGCAGCTGGAGGAGTGATTTGATTTTAACATGGGCTGGGCCCTGCTGTAATGGTGTGACGGTAGTGTGTACATTGGAGCAAGATGCCCACCCTGGAGGGTTCCATTAATGTTATTACTTCATTTCTTAAAGTGGAAGGAGACCCTCCTGTGAAGAGGATCCCCCCACCAGAAAAAAAAATCATTATTTTCGTCATTATTTTCTTCTTCGTTATTTCTTTGTTCTTTACACCTTGGTATCGTTTCTTTAAAATAAGGGTAGAATAATTAACCATTATTTCATATTTCATTATTTGCATTATTTGATGCAGTAATAAGAGTTAACAAACAATTAACTTATGGATAATTTACAATTGACTAATTGTTTAGTTATCATTTACTAAAGGTGTTCATGTTTACTGAGGTATTCATTAATACATTATTTAATATGTTTCTAGTTAGGGTTAACTAGGCTTATTACTGCATTAACTAATGTTTATGCATGGTTAATTATTGTACCCTTATGTGAAGTCTTATTGTTTCCTTGTTTCTTTCATTCTTCCTTTCTTTCTTGGCCCTCACTTTCGCAACTAGTTCCCCACGTCTGTGGCTCCTGTCTCAGGGTGATTTGTGGTGGTTGCAGGCTTCTGATCTTCCACTAAACAAAAAGTCACTTAATTTGCCCACAACTTCCTCCCCAAAGCTGAGTCACATGAGTGGCACTGTCCTCATCCGAGAACAAGACAAACAAACCATTTAATGGGATGTGCCCCGTTATTATAACCCATTTTCTACTCCCATCAAACTCCCGAACCCGACTCATGTGCCGCCAATCGCGGTGCTTGGCCAGTAACTCATCGACACAACAAGTCAATTCTCTGACAGCAACGTATGTCTCCCTTCTCGAACTTTTGAACCGACTCGGATGTGACCTCGGACTGAACGCCAGAGAGTCTCCACAAAACCTTCTGGCGCTGCCTTTTATCCCGCGCGAGGGCAACGGGTAACTCTAACCCACGGCTGCCTCATTGTTCCAGCGGTGCTGATAGTTGTTTCTGTTGCTGGATTCTTTCATGCCGGCCATGCCGTTGTCAGACGTGAGGTAAAGGCCTGGTGGGCCTGCCTGAAGGCTCTCGGTGCAGGTCTACCAATTGAGCCTACCAGCTTGGCCTTTAACTGGTAGATCTACCTGGTGGCTCCATCCCTGGTAGATCTACCAGGTAAGCCTAAGTGGTGGGCTTTTACCTGGCCCACCCAGGGTCGTCGTGGTGACCTATAGCTGGTGGGATGATTGAGGGGTTCATGGTCAGGCATTGGCTGAGTGGGCTGGCGTTCAACTTTCTCTCTCTCCCTCTTTCTCCCATATCCGTATTCATAGGGTTTTATTGGCAGTCTGCCTTGCTGTCCCATTCTCTCTCTCTCTCTCTCTCTCTCTCTCTCTCTCTCTCTCTCTCTCTCTCTCTCTCTCTCTCTCTCTCTCTCTCTCTATCCATGTATTTATGTGTGTGGGCGGGGCGGGCTGATTTACGACAGACTGACAGCGTCTCAGCGCCGGTGGAACCCGATTGGCTGACTCGGACGCCCTGTCTGTGTGTGTTCCAGGTGAGAAAGTCACCAGCCCCCGTGCACACACCACACACACACAACCACACACCATTACACACACATATACGTACACACACACACACACACACACACACACACACACACAGGTCACCTGAGTCACACAGGTGAGGAAGAGGACCACGGCGGCTGGGAAAAGGTATTATTTATAGGTTACATCGACAGCTCTGTAGCAGAAGAGGACATGCTGTCTCCCTACAGGTAGCGTCCTTTAAAAACAGCCATCCATCAAGGTGGGAGGAAAACACATCAAAATGCTTCTATTTGACTGGCTATAACTACGGGGTTTCAGTTTCCCATAAAAGAGAAAAACATCCACTCCACAGGAATCAATAGTACACAAGTGCCCCTGGTAGTACACAGAGATGTTGACACTGGGTTTCCATTAGCCACACAATTCTTGTCACTAGACCCTAAAATGGCCATTACCAGCTAAGATACATTGGCCTTTTAAATGGGCTGTTTACAAAGGCTCTGAAAACTACAAAGGCCTCAAGAGAGCACAACAAAACAGTAAACACCGTTGGGATGACAAAGGAATTACACACCAAAAAGACGTTGGGTCATTTGTTGGTTGGCAAAAATAATATTAACATATCTTAACCATCAGCTCTGTATCTTTTGTTCCATAATGTTTATTTGACCACTTGGCTACTGAGTAATTCTTTATTTATTTTTTCAAGCAATTTCTTCTTGAATTTAGATCCAGGTGATTAGGGAGCTGGCGGGGGCGTAGGGCATCTTGCTCTAGGAAGTCTGAAGGTAGATAGCAGACGGGGAGTGGAAGCACTCCCACCACCGGATTAGCAGACTAATGACGTGATACGCAGTGAGGAGGATGACCTGGCTGCTGGATATTTCTCTCTTTTTCCTATTCGCTCCCCAGTGATCCTGGGTGACCATCAGGGTTGGAATGGGACAAAAAATTCAGCCCTGGCATTTTCTGTCCGGACCAGCCCACTACATTATCAGCACTAGGGGTGGGACGAGACGAACGGGAAGAACCCTGTATGTACTTGATTAAAACAATTTAATCAAGTACATACATCCGAATAACAGTACAGCACTGTAAATAGCAGTTGTTGCTTTTTTTTGTTTTTGTGTTTCAAGTTTGTGTCTCTTGTGCGTCTGACAGGAAAGGTGTGAAACCAGAACAGGAAGTTAACAGACCTTTTGTGGTCGCTGCATCTCCACCCCCCTTATCTACATATCTACAAAACCCTTGTTAAATATCACACTTGATCCAACACTAAATTCTCTCTTGCAGTTTTTAGTCTGTGACAGTGAAAATTGTTGGTGTAAGCCCAGCATTAGTTAAAACCAGTCTCTGACAATAATAACAAAATATCCTGACAAATAATCTAAATAGAAACATATTACAGACAGTAGCAGCATGAGAGCTGAAACTCATTTGTTTTAACGGTGACTCAAAGTTTTTTTATCTATAGCTGTGTGAAAAAGTCTAAGACATGAATTACAGGTCTGAATGGATATCAATCTCATATACGTGTATGTGCACATGCAAACATACATGTGCACATTTGAAAGTTGACAGGAGATGATGGTAGCAGAGAACATAAAGAGACATTTATGAATTACCAATTGTCATTATATCACACATATAGTATGATTCTTCACATATACCTTTAAACATACACATATTGCATTCCTCTCACCACATGAAATAGTCATCACCTCAGTAAACAATAAATGAATTGAAAGATTACAATAAATTCAATGGCAAATATTGCAAATTAAACTAATTATTTCCTATAGCTTTACTTGTATTTTGTGCTAAAATTTAAAGTATCTCATCTGTATTTACAATACAGCTTGATTCTGCATAGATATGCATTCTGCATAGATATGCATTCTCATATACGTGTACGTGTATACATACATGTGCACATAATTAGGTCACATCACATTCAATGTAAAAAAGTTTTCTACTTTGTTTTGGATATGTCTCAAAATGTAGCCTAGCTAGCCCCAGGCTAACGTTACCTAGCATATATGCCTCCACTCGCTCGTCTCCCGGCGCAGCAGCACCAAAAGCGGCACCAAATTGGTCTGTCAATTTTGAACATTTAGCAGCTTCCACCTCCAGAGACTTCAGCTTTTTAAGTCGCAGTTTTTCAGCGCCACCTGGGCGTTTCTTACGCTTATCCATTTTCAGCTCCGTCCCGACCCCCACGACTCCGGCCCATGCCATGAGGTCCCGCCCACCCTGGTCTGTGTTGTGATTGACAGCACTGTCAGGGCTCTCTGAGACTGTCAGCCCATGATTGATTGACAATGAAAAACATAGACCAATAATATGCGTCGATGCTGGCAACACACTTATAGCCCTCTGTAGCCCATTGGCCGGCCCAATTGGAGGGAATTGAGAGAGAGAGAAAAAAACAAAACATAGCGGACCGGACCGACCCACATTGGGTCAACGGCCCACTGGGACGATGCACGGTATGCCAGATGGCCAGTCCACCCCTGGTGACCATCCATCATGGATAATCTAAATCTCCACAGACAGTGATGGTTCACAGTGTTTGTTGTGGGCATACAATAGGATTTGATTAGACACACACAAACACACACATACACACACACACACACACACACACACACACACACACACACACACACACACACACAGCTTGTGTGCTTTGGTGTCTGCGGCAGCTTCAACCACTCCAAGCAGGCAACTCTTCTTATTTCCTCTCATTCCTTCACAGCAGAGCTGCAGGACGTGTAAGCCTCTGAGTTCTCTAGTCGCTGTATTAACTCAGCTCTGTCAGCAAGGCTCCCCCGAGAGTAGAGGGACTCTTAAGTTTGTCCCCCCCCCCCCCCATACTTTCTGGCCCACAGGCGAAGATTGCTGGCTGGAGTTTCCTCCAAAGGTCTGAGGGCTATAGATAGTGGAGGAATAAATACGCATATAAAGATGAATTGATTTTGTGTTTTGTATACACTCTGAGGATATTTATCGTGGAGTCCATTTTGTCGAATTGTCAGCTTCCATAAATGACAACATAAACATGATTATTTAAATATTGATTCATATTCGACATGGTTTATTTAAGTAACTTTCTATCTTTTGTGGAGGATAGAAATCTGTTTCATGGCTAAAATAAACATTTATCTCATGATAGTGAACCCAATGGTGGATCTATTTTAAATCTATTGACCACAACAGCTCTTTCTTTATGCTGTAAGGACAGTTCCTCTCAATGCTTGTCTGGGGATTTTCTATATAAAAAAGACTTGCTTAATACTTAAATGTGATTAAGGGATTAGAATCAGTACCGTATCTGTAAAAGCAGCCTAGATAAAGTAAATTGAATCGAATTATAAACAGATTTATAGTCGAGATTGAGTTTGGCCCTCATAAAGAAATCCTGACTGCCATATTGTGGTTATCACCGTTGGATATGTTGTTTATCACAGTTGGGTAACACCTTTTTCCAATCCCTTACCTGAAACAAAGAGGACCTAATATCTGCGGTGTTGACATCATAATCTGTGATCTTTTAGCCAACAGGCCAGCCCTCTTCCTGGGTGAGCAGTGAGCAGTAAACTCGGGTTAGAGAACCTGGGGGGTCCTGGGGGTCTTAAGCCCGCCTCAGTCTGACAAAGTTCAGAAGGGGTTCAAATCACTAATGGGGCTTTTTGTTTTTAGCATGGTTTATTACCTTGTTTTTCCTTTTTTAGATATACAGTAGTTAGCCTGGATATCTGGAAAATGCTATTATGTTAAAGTTACGGTTGGCTAACAAAGACTGTTAGATTATCTGAGTTTATGAGGAGTTGGCCTGTAAAAATGCACATTAAGAAATTATAGTGTTTGGATTTGGTCTCTGGAAAGTGTTAAATGTAGCATGAAATGCGTTGCTGGATGTTGTGGAACTAATAAAATTATGTGTTACAGTCGGGTGCAGGGGTGCTCAACAAACAAGATCAGGCAGGGAACTTGAAGGTCTATGGCATGTGTTAAACTCGAGGATGATGATGATTTAATTATTATGATCATTCCTATTATTGTTATTGTTAATATATCCAGATGACCTATGTTTAAGATGTTTTCAGTTGAAAATATTTGAGAATAATTGCGTAGCTGTTTGGATCACCCTAAAAAAGGCTTGCATAATTGTAAGTTTTCTTACATAAAATTGCCAAGAGATTCCTACAACATATTCCCCATTAAACCGACCAGTACCAGAGTATTTTTCTCATCCTTTCAAATATTGTCTAGGAGGATAAGAAGTGCAGAATTATATTGAAAATGTAACATTCCACAATGGTTGTTCTAAAACACAGAAATTCAGCTTACCATAGAAATGTTAAACAGCATTTTGGAAAAGGATGCAGAATTGCGAAGTTTCTACTGCGCATGCACAGAGAATTATTTACTTTCTGTATCGCACTCACTTTTTCCACCTTGCCATGGTGAAATTAATCCTAATGATGATTTATGGCTGAATTCTGCAGCCACAGATTATTCATATCCCACCAGCCTTGTTCTTTTTCGATTTTCCCATCAGTTATTACTAATTGTCCACCTTCACAGTACCCCTTTAATGGCCCCATGTCTTTTAACATAAATGATGGTCGAAATAAATTAATGAAATATCTCGGGATAAAACTCGGAAGGTATTTCTTAGTAGGCCTACTCGTTTTTCAAGTCAGAATTTGTTTCACTTATGCCCCCTCTAAGGCAATTAGTGGCCATTGTGATTTTGGGTCTCCCCCCCCCCCCCCCAGTAACTAGATAAGGCAAGCGGCATTATCTTAATGCTTATCACATCCAATAATTAGTGTGTTATCTATAGACTTACTAATACTTATTAGTTGAAATTGCATTTGGGCATTGTTTGAATTAAATGCAAAGGTCTTATTTTGGGACAAGTTAAAATTAAATTAAAGGAGAATAAATGCAGTCTGCATGAATTTCTCCTTTAACATTATTTTAACCTGCGAATTGAATGTGCACCGATTGGACCTCAATTAGAACGTCACCGATATGTATTGGTGTTCATGTGCGTTCCTATTAATATCGAATCTCAGATGTAATATTAGTTATCATACGAGTTTTCTTCTGGTGATCTTATTTATGAAGGGTTGGACCCCAGCAATCTATATTATTAAGTTAAAAATTTGAAACAAGACACACTGTACTGAGGCTGTCCAGACTTGACAAACTGTCTGAGAGTGATCAGGATTTGGTTTCTTCACACTAGCACATTTATTTGACGACATGGATTTTGGATGGATTTGTTTACAGAGTAAAATATAATTGCCCTTGTAATTGCACAATTGTTATTGTTTTTCATATTAATATTATTATTATGTTAGGCTATCTATTTAATCAATGTTATAGGCATAATTTAATTTGGGATTTAGGGAAAAGAAATGTTTGTGTAATTGGAAGTTGAAAGTTATTCTGTCTATATTTTAGAATTAAATTCGTCTTTCAAATACGCCCATGTATTAATGTACTAGTTTTATTAGTTGTGTTTGAACCTAGATGTCGTTTGTTCGGCCAAATTGTATTTCTGGCAGAGTCTGACATGTGTGGGATGGGGAGTTGAACAGTGCTCTTAAAATAACAGGCTATTTCTCTGGAAAAGGCCGACCCATTGGGAAGCTGAATAAAATAATAAATACACCCAATGTTTGTCTGGAAAGCGGTGAGGTAATACTGCATTCTGGTGAATAAAACAGTTTTCCTTGTTATTGTTATCCGTGCATTCTTAATCCATAATTCGCTTATTGTGTTTCAAATTGCTCAATTAGTAATTAATTGCGTCTTTTGTCATTTATCACACCGATTTGCGATAGACTTTAAATGATGGGGCTGTGTTAGTGTAATGAATAGAATATATAGGCCCATAGGCTACAATTAATTGTTCCTATCCGCAGATATGCAACCCTGCCTTATCGGCCAGGGCTTTGGTTTGACAAGCCAAGATTTTTTTTCTCCAGCCAACGCTGTGAGAGAGGTCAATTCATTTGTCCGGACTCGTCCTGCCGGGGCGACCTGTGCCTTACAGCGCAATGGAATGACCCAGAATGAAAATAAACCAAGAGGGAAGAATGCCCCCTCTTTACGAGGTGCACCGCTCGGACGACGACCTATACCTTACGGGTAAGGGGGGGGGGGAGTTATTTTGTTGTGGTTTCATTCAATGTATCGTTTGCAGGGTGATGCCAGGACTAGATAAGAAAGGAGGTCGCCAATGGATGTATACAAGGCAGTGTCTAGACTACAGCTTGTGGCTTAACCAGTGAAACAGGACTAAGCGCAATTCACAACAGATATTCGCCCCCGAGAAAGAAAATGACCAGCGTCTTATTATCCTACGACATAACTCGGGGGGAGGGGAAGGGGGTGTGTGTGTGTGTGTGTGTGTGGGGGGGGGGGGGGGGGGGGGGGGGGGGGGTCACAACCGTGGATCCGACGATAAGGCAACAGCCTGGAGGTTTGAGTTGAGCAGCCCAGCCAACTTGGGTTTTGTGGAAAGGAAAGGAAAAATAAATGTTCTAGTGCAGCCACTGACCTTCGAAAAACATTGTCGATGAGGGCCCTGATTCCTCTATTGTCACCTTCTAAAAACAATAGGCCTACTGTAAGACTCATCATAGCATCATCTATTTAAATTCAACCATGACACCCCCCCCCCCCCCCTTTCTTGGCAAGCATAAATTAAACAAAATTGTAAATAATAGTTATAGTTTGATTTGAAGACCTTAAATAATTGGTTGGGTGTAGGGTCAAAATTAATCATTCGTTCATTTCATGTATTCAGCTGTTTATTGTAATAATTAGTTAATATTTCTTTTTACGAATCGCTTTCCTGACAATAAATAATATAACAATAACTTACTTTGTTTGTTCGAGAGGCTCATGAAGCTCATCGCCCAACCACTTGATCAAATATTTTACAACACGAAAATAAATCGCTCGACAACATGCTCCCACCTTAAGACTTAAAAGACTCGAGCCACTTTGATTCCACAACGCCATGGATGTATCAAAAAAGGAAGTGGAAGAAGAACGAGACACAGCATGATACGGGGGGTGGTTAAATGTCCATCTGATCTGCGTTGACATTCTGCAAACGACTCCGCTGTGTAGTTTGAGGAAAGGTTGTACTATATCCACCAAGAGGTCCTCTACACCTCTGAAGTTCTTCCTCCGAACGAAGTCATGCATCCGCGGTCTTTTCTTTTTTTGTCCCAAAAAACGGAGGAAATATGGAGGGAGGGGTGGAAGAAAACGTCCCGGACTCATCTCCGTCCCATCAAATAAAAAATAAGAAAAAAAATCAACGTTTTGAGTGTTTTTACTTCTTGTCCTTTTTCCTTGGGGGTAGGGGGGTGGTCGTGGTGCGGAGCCTGTAACATGCACGGGGAGGGGGGGGTTAGGGGGTCCAGGGAGCATGCTGCTGCTGGAGGTCGCAGGTCGCAGGGTGTTGCGGGGGGCTACCGGGCCGCCTCACGTCTCCACTGGGCTGGGTACCATACTGTTGGGGGTGTCCGGTAACTGGGAGGAGAGAGAAGTCACGTCGCTGCCCGAGGAGTTCCCCAGCGAACCCGACTCTGAGAAAGACACCTGGAGCAGAAAGGTGTGAGAGGATAAATCAACAGCCCTGGTGGTATGGGGGACTTCATGGCAACACGCAGGCCCGTGTTGTTTTATTTGCGCGAGTTTATTTTGGCTGTAATAACATTGTTTTACAATAGTTAGTGTGCATGTAGCTATCATCTCAATTGCCTGTGCACAAAAGACGCGCATCTGCTATTTGACGACTTTGTAAACGCAGGGTGAACAAGTGG
Organism: Pollachius pollachius; assembly: GCF_949987615.1. NCBI lineage: Eukaryota > Metazoa > Chordata > Actinopteri > Gadiformes > Gadidae > Pollachius > Pollachius pollachius. Next base: position 10,740,632 of record NC_136938.1, on the reverse strand, counting down.
TAAGAGGTCGTAGAGGGATTAGAGAGAGAGGGAGAGGGTGAGAAAGGAGAGAGGGAGAGGGGGAGAGATAGGAGAGACAGCGAGAGAGGGAGAGGGATAGAGGAGAGACAGAGAGAGGGGGAGAGAGATGATAGACAGATAGAACGAGCAAGGAAGATAGAGTGAGGGAGAACATTTGAAAAAAAATGGTGAACTGGACTAAATAGAAGAAACACTGAAGGAGAGAGCGCGGGGGATACTGGAGGACAGACGATAGAGAGAGACACTAGAGAGTGAAACACTCACCAGTTGTTGAAAGGCCGGTTGGTCCAGGTCGCTTTGAAGCGCGAACTCGCTCAGGGCCTTCCAGGGCGGCTGGAAGGTCTGCACCTCCACCGGGTTGCACTGCAGGCTGCCCTCGTGCCGGATGGGGCTGCCCGCCACCAGCGGCGTCCCCGTCAGCCCTTGTAAGTTCTGCGTGGGAAAAACATATATATACGTACAACAATAAAGCAACCGCATCTTATTTTGACCAGTTGTCCATGAAGAGATATATTAAAACGTTTATTTGTTTAACCAAATAAACGTTGCAATTTGTCGACCCATCTTTATACAAATATTTGTAAATGACATAGTAACAGCAAGACATTGATGTTATGCATTCATTGCAACAAACACACACACACGCGCGCACACACACACACACACACACACACACGCGCACACAAACACACATACACACAGGAGACAGTGAAACGTGAATAAGTGTGCCAACCCAATAAAATGCAATCGATGATGTAGAAAAAGGTTTCAACCCTGCAGGGTTTGTTTTTTTTGTTCCACTTACGAAGATGCTTACAGTCTTATCGGAGTGGTGCTGCTGCTGGAGCTGTTTCATGAGGATGGACCTCTTCTTGTCTTTGCACCGCTTGTTCTGGAACCACACCCGGATCACCCGCGGGCTCAGGCCCGTCATCTCCACCAGCTGCTCCTTCATGAGCGCGTCGGGCCGCGGGTTGGCGTTGTAGCACGTCCGCAGCGTGTGCAGCTGCTTCTCGTTCAGCACCGTTCGGACGCGCGTCGTCTTCTCAGACTGCTTGTGCACGTGGTTCCTGTGCGGGGCCTGCCGCACCGTCACCGGGTCTGTGTAGCGGCGGAGGAAATATGTTCAATAACAAAATATATAAAAATAGATATATATATAATTTGATAAGGACATTTAAAGAGTTTAATCGAACAGAGTGACCGTTGCAAAACAAATTATAAAAGTAATGCATTGTGCATTTTATAGGCTTTTCAGATGTTCAATTTATAGGCTATTATAAAGGTTTTCTTATTCTTGAATAGATTTTTAAATTCTCGAATAGGGTAAGAAGAAAGGCCTAATGGCCTCCCTTCTGATCCTATATTTTACGCAATGTTAAGTAAAGCACGTTGGCCTAATAATGATCTAAAACAAGTTATTAAAAATCATAAAACAAATACATTTTTCATTGTAATACCTTGGAACTTGAAATGCTAATCCATTGCTTGAAGAAAATATTTGAATTATTATTTAAATAAATTCAATTATCTTATATCAAAAATAAATAAAATGAAATCTCAAGTTCTGTCTGACAATGTTGTGAAGGAAACGGTTCGAGGTCTCTCTCTCTGTACAAACAGTCCAACTGGCTCTCTGGCCACATCGCCACTATCCTCACGGAGGCCTGTGTTCATTTATTCCAATGCTCTATCATTACTGTTATTTAAATAGTCATGTTTAGGCTCTGGTATTACTATTCGGTGAGCTGGTCCAATGAGGTGTCACCGCCTTTAGAACCAATAAGAGCCTGGATTATTCGGATCGTGGCAACGAACTAATAGTATTAATGAGATCAATTATGAAATTAACAAGTGTATCTTAGAGTGGAGCGGGAAACTCATTATCTCATCAATCACAACCCTTACCACACACACACACGCACACACACACACACACACACACACACACACACACACACACACACACACACACACACACACACACACCCACACACACACACACACACACACACACATACACACATGTTGACACACATAACACACACGCAAACACACATGGTCACACACTTTATTAACGCATTTCGTTAAATTACATTCCGTTAAAAATTGAACTAAATGAAAAAGTAGCCTACACCTAGATAATAATGTAACCGCCTAGATTTTTTAAAACATTTATAAGATAAAACGCATTGATAATACAATTTACTTTCCTAGGATTTATTCTTTATTGTGTATTGCGTCCATTTGTATTAGCCTATTATTATGTTGATATTCATATAATTATTAGTATTATTAGGATTATTAACATTCTATTTTTATCAAAAACTTTATTATTTACTTTCGAAGTAGAGGCCCTAGGCCTTATTGTTATTTTCTATACAAATACCACTTGAGTAGTATTTGTATTATTAGTTAGAATCAATGGCATAATTATTATCCTCTGACCTGCTAGGTGCAGCGGCCTGCTGGAGTGGATGTGTCCCGGGCTGACGGGGCTGCCGGCGGAGCTCCGCTCCACCAGCAGGCTGTGGTCAGCCCGACACAGCAGCTCCTCGTCCCGCAGGGAGAACTCGTCCCCCGGCAGGAGCTGTCTGCTGCACACCGAGCAGCGGAAACACTCGATGTGATACACGTTGTCCCTGGCCCGCATGACCAGGTCGCTGCTGCTGAAGCCCAGGTTGCATTTGGAGCATTTGATGCCGAACAGCCTGCGTAGAAGGACGGGGGAGGCAAAACATAACTTGTGTTACTCAGAAGAATAGTGGTGACCACAGATATTTATTTTTGTATTTATTTTAAAAGTTTGACAATGTGTGTATGTCTGTTGCTGTAAGGTTGCGTTTGTGTGCAGTTCAATACATTGCTAAAATGCAGATGCATGTGCATTTTACAAATTGTTTTAGTTCAATCTTGGATCAATCACAAATTAAATAGTTGTTTACTATTTATTTTCATGGCACACAGTTATGTTATGCAATTAGAGATGTTGAGATATAGACTATATTTTTGTCGTGTTTTTGTCTCCTAATAATGTAGTCAGTACAACATGTGTTTTTTAAGAGGTAAACAATACTTCCTAAAGCCTACCTTACATAGTCTCTTTTGCAATAGGTTTTGCCGTCGCGGACGAAGCAAGTGCAGGACTCGTCCAGGTACTGGCTGCACTCAGCACACTTCAGGCAGGCTGCATGCCACTCCAGGTCGGGGGAGACTCTCAGTATGTACTGGTCATGGATCTGACTTCCACATCCTACACACATTGCGAATCCAGACTTCTCTGCAAAAAGAAAAGCGACGGTTTTGAACCACGATTGGGTACCTTAAACCACGCCAGCGTAACTTTACCACGCAACTTTAACGCAGTTAAATTCTGAGAAACACTAACTTCAGAACCTTGCCAATTTTTGTCTTGGCTGTGCTCTCTTGAAGAGGGTACAGCTCTTAGTGTTATGCAACGGATGGACCTTAGAGCATTCCTTTAAATCGAAATAATTGGTTTCCATTTATCCAGCATCTACTCATGGTCCAAAAGAAATACACAAATATAAGTGAATCTTAAGGACGAACACATCCGCCTTAAATGAAAATGTCAATACATACAATAAAGAAAGGCACTAGCCTATAATAAAAACAAAAAAATATGCCACATGGTTACAATACAATTTTCTTTTGACGTAGGCTACTAACAAAATGAAACGAGCCGGAGACAGAGCCACACGGGGACTTACTTTTGGAATGATCCCCCATATCACCCAAGAAAGAAGAGTTGAAGATAATATCCACCATACAGAACGGATGAAGGGAGAGCGGTAGGTGCAGAAAAGAGGTGAGAAGCCGACTGGCCCGTGCCTGGTTGCCTGATAATAACTTGTGTCTGTCCGGACCCCGGGGGGTGCGGGGGAGGGGCGGAGGGGGCGAGCAGGCTGTCCCGTAGTCACACCGCTCTCTGACGTCATGCGTCATCATGCGTAAAACCGGACTGCGCGTTTCTCAAAGGCAAGAATGAACGCATTTTTTCAGTTAAATTTGTATGTGTGTATAATGATTCAAGAATGTGATTATTTTTTAAGGTGTATCGTTATAAATTCCCTTTTTCAATTTTTTCTTCAACATAACGATTTTCTACGAGAAATAGGACGAAACATATATTTATCTGCACGTTGTGAAAAAGTATGGCTATTGATTCAACATGTTTTAAGTACAAGCATTGTTTAATAAGTCATGCTGAAGGGTTTTGACACTTGATGCCTCGCCCAGCGCTTTTTGGTTATGTATTCGAGAACAAGGCCATCTACTGGAAAAACAAGAAAACTACATCATTGAAGACGCCATGATATTTCGCAGATTTTCCGAGTTCCATAAAGTTCTCTTTACGTTTTAAGAGGATATACATCTTCCAAGAGGAAACTCCAGAAAATGTAGTAGCCTACGATTTAAGCCTATATTTAACTTAATAAATTATTGTTTTTATTTAATATCATATGTGTTATTAACACGTTTAGTTTAAGATTCTTTATAGAAAGGTGGTCTTGTAATTTCAGATACCTCCCTCAACATTTTAAGTCAGGCCTCTTGAATGCAATATATGTGACTAGAACAAAATTATGAAAATAAAGAAAATCCAATTTGAGATTTTTCAAAAAACACAACATCAAAGCTAAACAGTTCAGAACAGGAAAGTCCAAAGACTAACGGGACAAATAAATAAAATCACATAAACAATTATTAAGTAATATATTTATATTTGTACATATTAATATAGTTTAACATTTTAAAGTGCTATTTTAGCTTTCCCCTCTCTCTCTCTCTCTCTCTCTCTCTCTCTCTCTCTCTCTCTCTCTCTCTCTCTCTCTCTCTCACTCTCTCTCTCTCTAACGTCGTTCTTAATAATATACTATTTTAGAAAGCTAACATTATGTTAATTTAAAGGTGCACACCCTCACTGTTGGCAAAATAAATCCATGTGTATGGCCCTGAAACACACAGGTAAATGTTATTCGTTGTTATGCTACCAGTCCATGGGCCCAGGCTGCTGTCCAGCCATACTTTTAAAGGTCCCATGTAAGCTGTAATTAACACCGCAGCGCAGGTAAACGTTTCCGGTTTCAAAGCTTATTACTGTATGTATTATTGAAAAGCAATGGAGACACAGGAAGGGATGGTTTTGAAGAAAACAACTTTTTTCTCTTTCTCTCACTTTCTCTCTCTGTCTGTCTGTCTGCCTGTCCGTCTGTCTGTCTGTCTGTCTGTCTGTCTGTCTGTCTGTCTGTCTGTCTGTCTGTCTACCTTTCCTGTCTCTCTCTCTCTCTGTCTCTCTTTCTCCTATTCTTTCAAATTGTTCTTGATCTTTTATTCCACCACTCATTCTGAGTAATTGATATAGAAAAAAACGAATTGATTCACTTTAATGAAGGCAAAACATTTGATTATTTATTAGCCTGCTGAAATTGAGTTTGTTGTACTCACCACCCGGAATTCACAAATTAGAACCTTCCGAGACATTTTGTCTAAAGCAACTAGTGTAATTCTCTAATATTATATGTTATAAATATGTTCAAAGTGGATTCTTTGAGGCATCTTAATAGGAATATGAAACTCAAATATCTGTAAATGCTTTACCTATGAAATATGATTATGTCTGATTCCCATGAAATATCTTTGAGTGACATTTTCAGGTGAATTCAAAGGGTTATTTAGGGTGAATCAGCTTAGCCAACAACTTCAATCAAGAGCAATATACTGCTTCCTTTAAAAAATATTCTCAGAGTCAAAAATACCTCGTTCAGCGTATCGATAATTTGATCAAAATAGTATTTTACAGTGTAGTGTTCAACACATTGCTCAGTGAGGAGGATTACGCCTTAATGCAACTGAAGGCTTTTTCCCTCTGCCATCTGAGAAGGACGAGGTCTTCCACAACTGCACTCGCCTCAATTATCGCTTGGGTGATCAGTCATTCTGGAATAGAACTGTCAACCCTCTCATCTAATGGCATTCCAATTGAGTTAGGGTGCATTAAACAATATCTCATGGATATAACTCAAGTTCAACTGACCACGAATTCGGGCCTTTACTGTGGAGATAAACGTCACAGGATTCAGAAAGCAAAAGTTCATAAAGTTGTTCAATCCGGCCAAAGGATGACGAGCATCCAAGGCATTAACATGTAAAACATGTTTGGTGTCGTGCTCTGCAGGCTCAAATGTATCCTGAGAGATAGACTTAAACGCCCTCCACATTTCCCGAGTTCCCCCTGAAATGGGTCTAATCCTAATGTAAATGGTAAATGCTTAAGTCTCTCCTGGACCCGTATGGTTTCCTCAGAGAGCTCATTACCTCCATTAATGCACCTTTTATACTCTCCCTTTCTGATTCCACACACAGGATTCTTTGTGCACTCCTGCCATGTTAACCTAATACTGCCCTTCTCTCTGCCGAACCCCCTTCCCAGACCCACACCCTGGGCTGGAGGAGGAGGCTACTGTTTCACACACTGTCGGGTCAAACCCCAAGACACCTTTGTCAGGACAATTTATGCTGCCTTTGGTTCTTTTGTTTTGACTAAATTGGCAAGTGGAGTAAACAATTTTTTTTTTGGGAGCGATGAAACGAGATCACAGATAGGATGTGCATGTAGTATTTGGTTTAAGGTTTTCCCACCAATCACATACTAGTTTTCTGTAAGGGTTCATCGGCATGACATGTTGGAGCTGGATGGAGTCAGTCTTGGTAGTACATGGGGCATGATTATGTTCTTCCAGATGTAACCTTTCATGCTTGTGTCTGTCTGTCTGTCTGTCTGTCTGTCTGTCTGTCTGTCTGTCTGCCTGTCTGTCTGTCTGTCTGTCTGTCTGTCTGTCTGTCTGTCTACCTTTCCTGTCTCTCTCACTCTTTCTGTCTCTCTTTCTCCTATTCTTTCAAATTGTTCTTGATCTTTGATTCTGTCCACCTGCCTGCTAGTCTGCCTGTGTACACTTATTCTACTTTTCAATACACTTATTTAGTCTGTCAGTCCACCTGCATGCCTGCCTGTCTTCTGCTCTTCTGTCTGCTTGTCTCCCTCTCTCTGTCTTTTTGTATGCCTGTTTCTTTCTGAGTTACACTTTAATTTTAATGTCTGTCTATATCTTCTGTATGACTGACTGACTGTCTTCCTGACTGTCTTTGGCCCGGCTGTTGTTTCTCTTCTTCATGTATTGGGAGAATTGGGGTACAAAGAAGAGTCTCTGAGTGTGGTTAACCGCCACAGCATGCTTTAATTATGAACCCTGAATCTTTAATGAACGCCTCTGCCAAACTCTGGTTCATGTCGACACTGTTGCTAATTCATGAAGCCGCCATGCGCCTCTCCATACCCACAATTCATGGATCCTAAAATATTTTATATTCCATATAGGCTAAAATACCCCATATGCACAAAGGGTCAAAGGCTAAATCAAGATGTCATTCATACATATATTCAAAAGCTGCATGAGAGAGAGTATATGCAGTGTCTGCAGGGTTTTCACTTGGAACCTCTGAGGACTGTTATTTCACCGCTAGCATCCCACGAGACTATCCAACCTCTTCCCATTAAAGCCCTTCTATAGATATTATTTTATTTGGCGATATATGTACAAATGGTATCAGCCAAACAGGAGCAACATGTTTCTCTTTGGAGAAACATTTTTTTCTTTTTACAATAAGGGTACATTTAATAACCATTAATTTACACTAGGTTATGAACGCCAGTAGTAAACATGAACACAATTAATAAATTATCTAGTAAATTAATAAGTGTGTGTGATCTAAATGACTAGACCATGGGTTAACTGTTCATTAACTTTAATTAATTGCTAGCTAATGATGGTTAATTAATGTACCCATATTGTGTTATCCTGATATGTATTAAAGTATCATTATTGAATCCAATCATTATTTGATTTACCCCTCATTAACCATAAACACCTCTCTCTATTCATTTATATCATTTGATTTGGTTGTAAAACTACAAATGAAATCAGCTTCAACTTTTGTCAGGGCCAGGACATAAATGTTTCTGTTTGGAAATTCAGACTGCTTCGCTGGATTTGGACTTACTGGTCTCACTTAAATGTTTAAGAGGTCCATGGCACCCGGCCCGTATTGTCAGACCCACAGAGTAATTTACTAGGGCTTCTATTTCTTAGAAGTCCTGAAGGTTGATTTTGGTTGAAGCCGGGCCAGTCGGTCTATGTCTGTTGGAATGTCTTTGTTTTTTGGGACCTAGAATTAAACTATCCCATCCATGGGGACATTTTGTCTTCAGTGTGTTGGAAGCCTGCGGTGCAGCAGGGGGAGTGTGTTGTGTGCTTGTTCCTAGTGTTGTACCAGAGGAACGGTGTAATACACAGTGAAGCAAGGGAAGGACTCACATTCACAATGTGTGTTTGATGAGGTAGAGGAAGACCATTTGCTTCAATTGAAAACATATATTCTGCAAAACATCTGCTAAAGAATAGTTTTATCCTGAAAGTAATAAATGTTTAAAACTGGAAGATTTTAAGATTTTATTTTTGTCATGTGACAATTAAGCGCCAAACAAATTGAGCATTGTAACATGTAAGCACTTTAACTATAATTGAAGACATTGAACAGCTCCTACAAATAAACGTGTGTTGGCCATTGAAGAGGAGAAGCAGGTGTTGATCTCAACAGAAGAGAAAAGGCGAGGTCCATCGTGGGTCAGCTCCCATGTCTCAGAAGCATAAGGTCCTGGCCACACCTGACAGTGACCATAATCAGTACTGTTATTCCCTAGTGAAGTTAGGTAAAAAATGGTGCTATGTATTTTCTTGAAGTATTGAAGAGATCACTGGGAAAAGGGAAAGAGTTAGTTGTATGTATTGAAGTGGGAAGTGTGTTAGACTCGCATAAATGTCTGTTTTCAAAGTAAGTTAGTTAGTAAGTTAGTCTTAACACAAAAGCAGTACATGGTATCTAGAACACAGATATATGTCACTACCATTCAAAAAAAAACATGTAATCTTACGTTTTGTCCCCACCTCCATCAGAATATTCAACTCATAATCATAGTTATATTTGTTATTTTAGCCATTTCAATTATTGTCAACCAGTGGACCAACACTTCAGACCAAACTTGGAGACTTTACACTGCCTTGAACATCTTGTTTGTTGTCTTGTATGTATATTTTCTCACTACAGCCTTAAATGCCCTACAACCTTTTACCATGCAGAAGAAGTTTCTTACATAAAAGTTGTCATTTTAATTAAATTCAACATATATGATAAGTATAAGACAAGGCTGTCTAAATTGGTTGGTGGTTAGTGTGGCTGACTCCCAATGTCTTCACAAGTCTTACTGGAAAATACTTATTAAAGTATTATATTATCATAAAGTGTACTTAAAGATACATTTAAAATGTAAGTCTACTTTAGGATTATTTTTACATTGAAGACACTGTAAACCCCTGACTCACATGTGTGTGGCCCTGAAGAGGAGAAAGAGGTGCTGATTAAAAGAGACAAGCCGATGGGTTAATGGTCAGCTCTCATGCCTCGTAGGCAGGAGGTTCTTGGTTTAAGTCTGACAGCCTGTATTAGTAGCCCAAAAGTTATTTGGAACATTTACTTTATTGTTTTCTTGAAATATTATACAGTCCCTCCAGAAAAAATGCGGTGAAATATGCGGCATATTTATGTAATTTTATGCGATGTAATTGCAGAAAATTGCGGAAAAATGCGGGAACTTGCAGGAAAATGCGGAAACTTGCGAGAAATGCAGCTTTTCGATGACGTTCACGTCGCGTAATTACGTCACTTCATAACGTTCCCATGGCAACAGGGGGAAATGGGTGCTCTTGTGTAAAGTAAACGCAACATTTTCCACTTTCTGCTGCGATATATGTGACTTTTTTGCAATGAAAATGCGGGGATTATGAAATCCTGCAAGCCCCGCATATTTTGCGCGGAAATCGGCAATTTATGTGGTGAAAGTGCGGCATATTTGATGCATATTTGAAAAATGTGACTTTGGCTGATTATGCGTTGAATTATGCGATCGCATAATCGCGTTTTTTCTGGAGGGACTGATTATAGGTATTTCGGAGGGCTTGCAAAGGAAGAGGCAATCATCCATAGTGGCAACTGTCGCAGCTGTTGCGTTCGACACTCAACAGAAAGGTTCTAAGTTTGATACCCAAAGTCGTTTTATAAGTCAGAACTGGTATCCATAAAAGTAATCTTTTGCTAAAATAAGTATATGCTATCAATACAAAATATATTACGCAAATATCACATCAAATAATGTCCATCTTTCTCGGCCAATCACTATGCCCTGTTTTAAATTTTTTCCATATTTTCCCAATCAATCAACATCAGGTTTTTCCATCTTTCATATCAATACAACAGACCAGATAGCCCAGTAAATAGTGTGCTCCTTTCCCAGCAGGGAGATACTAGGTTTGATTCCCAATCGCTTCACAAGTATAATTGGGCGTCAACATAATTACCTATATTAGACATATTTTCAACTACATGTATTAGACGTCTAAATATTGTACAAGAGATTGAAAATGTTCCAAATCATTTTAAACTAATAATACAGGTGATCGAGGTCAGACCTAAATCCAGAAGCTTCTGCCTATGAGGCATGAGAGCTGACCAAATATTGAACAAAGTCTAATAAAGTTTGCGGGTCTAAACTAAACGCCCATTACTCATCCTAAAACGTAAATCATCCGATAGTATACCCTAACCCAAACCAGAAGGGTTTCCTCTTGCATTCTTCCCACTGGGAATGGGACTTCATCAGACCTCCGGTACTGCAGTGGCTAGTGCAAAACAATAGAAATGCATAGTTCAATAAGTACAGTTGTACAGGTTATGACTTATAACCAAATCTGTATCCTGTAGTTCATTGTAACTTGTGGTATTTCTATGTGTAACGACTGGTTCAGAACTGCTAATGCATCAGGGCTAGACCTGCTGTCCCAGGATCAGATAGCAGAGGACAAATAATACCACTGTGAAGAGGTACATTGAGGATCCAACTCTTACATATGCAGTTCCCTTCAAAAGTCACAAATGACATTAGCAAGCCTATTGTGAGAGCTTCCGTGTTGCAGATGTATAATTCATAATCCTTCTGACTTTATGCAGTATTCACATGATAATTAGTATTAATTTTTGATTGCTGCCTCGGGCACAGGCTTTCTTTGTGAAGCCAAAGTATGCGGGCCATTATCGCCCTATTAGTGTAACTGTCAGGTCACGGTTTTATCTTACAAATACCTATCTTGTTTTTAGTTAATTAAGCTCCAACATGAGACAGGGCCAATGGTATGTGTGTAATCAACCTAGTCAGAACAATTGCTTAATTGCTTCCAATTAGCTTACCTCGTGTTTTTAACCTATGTGCTAAATTGGAGATGCTTAATCCATTGGCTTTGTCCTGTCAACTTATGCATGAATAAATTCATAAAATGAACAATGACGTTTATTCAGGGTCCAACAGCAGCATTTCCCAACCCTACTTGAAAGGATATGTGAATAACCGAACCCAGAAGTACAAAGACACAAGCCCAGTTGTCAATAGTATGTTTTATTCCACCATCACCCCTTTCTTGCATTACTATGATCACAATGCAATCTCTAACTTCCCTTGCAAGTTTACCGACTGCCTAATTAGCCCCTCTGTGTGACAAGCTGGTGTGATGTGAAGCACTGGTGTCCTCACACGCTGGGCTGGTCTGCAGTATGGATCCACATCAGGCCAGCATGACCAACCTCAGCCTGCACTCCCCCCAGCCCTGTGTGTGTGTGGGGGGGTGGGTGTCATTAGTGCGCCGTGTGTGTGTGTGTGTGTGTGCTATGTGCATGTGTTCTCTCTATGTTCTGTGTGTGTGTTATATGTGCAGTGTGTGGGTTATATGTGCGGTGTGTGTGTGTGTGTGCTCTGTGCATGTGTTCGCTCTGTGTTGTGTGTGTGTGTGTGTGTGTATGTGTGTGTGTGTGTGTGTGTTGTGCAGTGTGTGTGGTGTGTGTGTGTTTGTTGAAAGTAAGGTATGTGTGTGCTTGTGAGGATAAATGGCAAACGGTAGATGAACAACATTCAGGGAAAACAGGCCAACTTTGGCAAATAGACGGCTGGACTGTAGACTGGGGGTCACTCTCGCTCCGTCGCCGTGTGATTCCCGGCCGAACGCTGACCGCCCGACCGGGCTATTTGTCCACATCTCTGAAGGAGAGAGCTGGGGCTACTGCTCTCTCTCTCTCTCTTTGGAGCTCTCCCTGAAAGTAGAAACACAGGCCCTCTGGATTGGCAGAGACTCTCATCCTTCATGATCCAGCCTGGCTTTTAACTCTGCCAGAACTGTGTTCACAAATTGATGCTGTGCTCCTTCGGGGCTGTGGCTGAAACATTAAATTGTCCTGAAATATTCATATGTGAGTGCATTTAGCTGAAAGCAATTGATGGGCAGGTCCTCAGGGGCCAGATGGTAATATCGCGGGGGTGGGGGGCTGCGCATGGGCACAGACACCCTGAGCCTGAGCCCCGGCACGAGGACTCTGATTGTGCTGGTTGCCGACGGTTACAAATGGAGGCCTACCAGATTCTGGAGGGTTGAGGGCTCAACCCATGATCTGGGACTCAAGGCCGGGGTTTGTGTGTGTGTGTGTGTGTGTGTGTGTGTGTGTGTGTGTTATTGTGTGTGTGTGTGTATTTGTGTGTGTGTGTGTGTGTGTGTGTGTGTGTGTGTGTGTGTATGTGTGTGTGTGTGTGTCTGTGTTAGTGTGTGTATGTGTGTGTGAACTCACATACAAGAATTCACATGAAGTCCAATGAGTAATGAGATGATTCAAAGAACCAAACACTCATACAGTTCTGTCGGTTATTCTTGTGAGGCTTGAATGTATGATTTCCCCCCAAAAAGTACTAATTTATTTGATTGAACTTCAATTAAAAAATGATGCAGTGTTTTGTTTCTGTTCATACTTTACTTAATCTAATGAAGTACATTTATTTAATCTCATGATGGGCATGGGATTTTTTCGTTTATGAAAAGGCATGAAATATTCAAAATTAAATATTCAAAATTACACTAAATAAGGATAAAATTGACAGTTGCAAAAGTGGCAAATATTTCTCTATATTATCATTTTATTGATGGTTGTGTTTAAATTTTAAGTGATTCTTGAGTTAAATATTTTGTAGTTTCAGAAATTTGATTCTTCAACAAATGTCATATACTGGCCCGACACAAATGATCATGAATTAATAAAAGCCAGAACTCTGTTGACATCAAGTCTTGCAATGCATTCATTTCACACCAAAGTCATTATGAACATGTCTTCTCAGAATGATCTCGGGAAAATGTTTAAATCTATGGAAATTATTTCCCCAAAGAATCGTGCTTTTAACTCAAAAACATCCGCCAATTTACCCGGCAAAGAAGCCATGCATAAGAACGCAGGGTGACGCGCTGGAGGAACACCGCGCTAAGTTAATTCTGGTGTTCATTATTTCATTCCAGTCTTTGGCGCTCCGGGTCTCGCGGGACCAGGGCCAGTTGATCTCGTTCGTCAGGTGACTGAGCTGGTGCGTCTCTCTGAGAAACTGCCTTTTAACATTACAAAACATTGTGAAACAATGTGGAGAATATAATAACAAAATGTGAGCTTACAAAATGTAGGTGAGGTTGTTTGGAATTAGTGTTTACTTCATTGTTAAACTAGATAATTAATGCACAACTGGCACTTATTTCTAGATGAGGATTTGGTTTGTTTTTCTCTCATTAAGATTAACAACAGAAAATATTACATGCATGCAGGCCTTTATCTTCTCTAGCCTACATTTTTCCTTTACCATAATCCTTGTTCGGGAAACCCAAAAAACAGCCTATGCTTAATTTCTTACTTTGACTATAACAATACATAACAGATAAAGGGGCATCAGAAGACTGGCTTTATGCAAATATAAAAAAAAGTAAGAAATAAAGCAAGAAAAGCGTATGTAGCCATGACAACGGCCTCCTAAGTGGATCTCCTCTACCAGAAGAAGTCTGCCAGCCTCTGAATCAAGTGCACTTAAGAAGTGTGTTTGGAAAAAGCGAACCTGAGAAGCTTTTTAAAAAACGATGTATAATTTATATTTATTTTCTTCTTCCCTGCTTCAGAGCCTGCCCTGAAAGGGTGGCTTGTGTTGGATGTGATCTAAATCTGTCAGCCTACCAGACCCCCCCACCCCCAACCACCAACACAACCACCACCAGCTACCCATCTATTCTGTTCTGGATGAGATTTTACTGATTTTAACATCATACATCCAGCTGGGGGATTCTATTGAGCTGTGTCCAAACCCCTCTTTCACTTCCATCCACTGAAATCAATCTGGAAGTGCTGGGCCGAAGTTGGATCATATCTGAATTGCTGTTGAGTTATGGACATCTTAATTGAATAACACCAGGATCACTATCTGTAATATTATTCATGAAGATAATTTGATTGTACAATATATAAACATAGGTTTATCATTCAATTGAAAGATAGCTATTGATCGAAACCGTCAGTGAAAGTTTATCAACTGGAAAAAGGAAAAAAAAGACAGAAAGGTTTTGTATTTACATTCTTAAATCACCTTCTCACATTGAATGCTGCTCCTCTTTAAAATAGTTTAATTTTTACATTAACATTGTGCCTTAGTTAATTATATCATTCTCCTCTAATTTCAAATGATACTTCAATACATTCTCCAGAATGAAGAACGTCCATATTTAATCTCAATGCCATCCATTTCAATCTGCTTTTTGACAGTGAAAACAATGATCATTGAATGTTAATGCCGCCAAAGTGGCTCCCTCTGAACCGTTATTAAAACATTTGAATTATTAAGACTGGTGTCTAATGGTCACTGTTTCCTCAGCCGCGGCCGCGTATGAATGTGACAGGAGCCAGCTACCGGTTCACTGGAGAGAAGCCCTTTAGCTGGCTAGCATATGTGCTACCAAAGTGTTAGTTTTATTAAATGTCAAACAACTGCGAAACAAATACACACTTTGACTGTCAAAGTGGTAGGTATTTGATCAATGGGGGATCATTTGAATAATTTGGACCTGTTCTATTTTTCATTGATATAAAGATATAAAAGGGAACACAAGTTAGAGCAAAAACTATTGAATCAAAAAAATTCAGCTAGAAAATGCATTTCTTAGGAATCCTTGCAGTGGCACAGGGCCGGCCGGTGTATGCTTTCACATTGATTTGATTTTGATTCCATTTACATGCTTTGTTGACTCTCGTAAGGTTTAATTTAGAGGCATGGCACCCCTACACTTGACTCTAAACAGTAATGGCGGTAAAGGATACGATGCCAAGCTAAGGTCTGGCACCCACATTGAGGCAGCCGCCATTGTGTGTGTGAAAGACTAGTCCACACCTGATGAGTTATTTATGCAGCGCTGGCATGCTGTGATGTGTTAGTGTGCTGGTAAACTGCGTTGCAGTGGTCGGGATAGCAATAGATAGGCGGTTTCAGATTCATCACCTGCCTGGGATCACATTACAGCTATGCTTAGTCCCACAATTAACAAAGTTGGGGCATAGCCATGGGGAAACAACGGGAAACTGCGTGAGAAAACCCTTTTTTTTAAATGGAAAATCAAAAATAACAACAAAATAATTATCACTTAAATATGAGGCAGATAAAAAAACGTTGCTTCAGTGTATTCATGAATTTTATGTGAAATAATTTGATTCAAAAATTCAGATAATCAGTCTGAACTAAAAAAAAAAAATCTGATCATTATTTTAAAACATTGATAGTTTTCACCAAAGAGTATTAAAAAATATTTCTTGTCACTTTTTGTTCTTTTTGCTTTTTAATTGTGTTGATGGATAACATTTAAAAACTTAGATATAAAAAAAAATTAGTTACAATGCACCGTAATTTCAACGTTTCTTACTCAAACATTCAGTTTTGACAAGCAACAAGATAGTACAATTAAGTATCTGTTAAATTAATATGTTTTTAGGTTTTTATTCCAGAGGTTAAATTCAACAATAAGCTGTCGTTTTGACAGGTTCATCATCCTTAATAACCTTAAATAATTAACATATTTAGTGTGGTATGCAAATAGGGTGACACTTGCAAGTGTAATGTATTGTCATAACATATTGCATTGTATTGTAAAAAGAAAGAGGGAAGGGGAGGATGGTATAGGCTTATTTCTGATGTAGAGTTGAACCAATTGTTAGCATGACTCAAAATGCATCCGAACAGATCTTTCCTATTCAGCTAACTTTTTTGGAGACCAGTGAAATATTGCTGAAAAAAGGAAAATTGCTTTTGTCAGTAAACCAGATGTCTTATTGTTTTTATTCAAATGACAAAAGCTGCATTTAGCAACAGATTACTCCATAGTAAATTGACAAATCTGTCTGTAAACATTAAAGTGCAAAGGATTAGATTGCCATTCAGAGCGCAAATCTTTTAAAGGTTCATGCTACAAGCGTTCCAATCTAATAATCACTTTAATAATAATCCAATTAATACATATACCCACCAAACATATACCCTCTTAATCGTGTTAAATCAAATCGAGAATGCTGTCAAAAATTAACGTTCATGATGGTTTAAATCAAATATCTGCGTCCATTATGCCATTGGTGGAGTTGTAGCACCTAGGCTCCGCCCTCTACTCTTCTCACTGGCCAGCAAACGTTTCGAAAAATCGGAATCCATAATAACTGTTTCAACATAACTATGTTTGTATGTTTGAATGATAAAATTTAGATTGCTGACCTATCAAAAGCCACACAGAACGCCATTTACCATATTATTATTATACTCTGTCTGGTAAAACTGTGTTCAGTCACTGTGTGCTGCTGTGTAGTTCACCATTTTTGACAGGCCAACAGAGCCTTCATCAGACCCGACCGAGGATGGGGTGAGTACGCATTCTGACAAATTAAAATGGCGTCATTACTTGACCACCGTACTGTCTCGTTTTGATAGGTAGTAATCACGACTTCCAACTGTTGAATAATTTGTCACGGTTACCTTGTTACCTTGGCTCTCCCACTCTTTAACATCACACCGTCGTCGTAGCTTACTGGCGGCTATGTCCTCAGAAGGCAAAAGTCAGAAAGGCTGTTGTTAACATGGCTCAACTAGTTTACGTACCCTGTGGCAACATTGAAAACAGAGAAACTGTACGATACATGTTAAAAGATGTTAATACAAAAAGAGAAAAATCTGAAAGAAAGAAATAGCTGAAGAAAGAAAGAACAAAAGAGAGGTATAACGAAAGTTAGAAAGAGAGAAAGTAAAATACAGAAGAAAGAATGAAAGAAAGAACGAAATATCAAAGGAAAACAAGAAGGATAGATAGAAAGAAAGTAAGGTCACTGCTTGCAACACAGAGTCTGTAGTTGTGAAACATGAGAAATTTCCGAGGTCATGTTCAGCCAAGAGTTGAACAAGTCCTCTTTGCTGGTTTGAATACTTTGTGTGACTCTCGTAAAAATGGAGGATTCCTGATAGTGAGTGTCTCCGGTGACACGTTGGTTTTTCCCTCTCAGCAGGAACTTGTAGTAGTTGTTGTGCT
The DNA here is from genome assembly GCF_949987615.1 of Pollachius pollachius. NCBI lineage: Eukaryota > Metazoa > Chordata > Actinopteri > Gadiformes > Gadidae > Pollachius > Pollachius pollachius. The sequence goes on along the minus strand of NC_136938.1, from coordinate 10,723,023 downwards.
ATATCAAGGCCTTTGTGTTTTCTAAAATGCTTTGAGGGCAAACAGGGAGATCATAAGATATAGAAAAAAAACAGAGCTTCATATAGAGTAATCTATGCGGTCCATTTCAGAATCATGAGGAGAGAGTTTTGCAGGAACAGATATGTCTAAGCTTGCCTCAGGGGTTGGCTGTCGATTGGATACTACAGCGAACAAAAACAAGACAGAAAAACGGAACCTGTTCACCTTAGATTGATATGGATTGAACTCAGGCCAAAAGTTTGCCGAACACCGTTCGAGTCTCCTAGCCCCCTAGTCTCCTAGCCTCCGCGGCCTATGTGTCCGGCATGTGTCCCATGGGCATGTCCGCAGACCCCAGCAGGCGGTACTTCTCGTCCAGGGAGGGCTCCCCACCGCCGCCCTGCAGGTGGATGAGGGGCTTAGTCTGAAGGAGGACACAACCCTGGCCCCGCCCCTGGCTCCGCCCCTCCTCCTGGTTCCTACGGTTGTACACGTTGATCCTGTGCTGCAGCTCGGGGCTGCCGCCGGCCGACCCGGCGGGGCTCGGCGGCTTGAGGTTCAGCGGGTTCACGGCCAGGCCCTTCGGGCCCAAGCAGGTGTCCTCGGACAGGGAGCACAGCAGCTCCTGCATCACCAGGCTGGGGTCCTTGCAGGAGGAGGAGGAGGAGGAGGAGGGCAGGACGGCCTGGCCTGAGATGAGGGGCGCGGCGCGACGTGAGTGCTGGGAGCCGTAGTTGAGGCTGAAGCTCCGGGCCGCCCAGCCCGGGCCGCCCTCCGGGTCTGCGGAGCCCGGGGCGGGGCTGTTCAGGCTGTTGGGCCGCAGGGTCAGGCTTCCGCTGGAGCGCGGCACGCCGGCGGACCCGACGTCGCTGCTCAGCCGCTCCATGGCCAGCAGGGGGTTGGAGAGGACGAGGTTGGCGTTGGTGGCGGGGCGGTGCATGTCGATGGCCGCCATGGTGATGACCCGGGCGCCGGGGACAGCCGTGGAAGCATCTGGAACAACATTGAGGATGTCTCCTGTCAGGGTTTATCTAGATCTGACAGTAGTTAGAAATCTGGGTATCTAGAGATCAGGGTGTCTAGATATCAGGGGATTTAGAAAACAGGGAATTTAGACAACTGTTTTTTTGTGAAATCATCTAGGCATCAGGGTATGAAGAGTTAGGGTGTCTAAACATCAGCGTATTTCGAAATCAGGGTGTCTAGAAATCAGGCTATCTAGAAAGCAGGGTATCAATACATCAAGGTATGGAAGAATCAGGATATCTTGACATTGAGTTTGGGTGTCTAGACATCAGGGTATTTAGATACCGGGTTATCTGGATATCAGGGTATCTACATATAAGGTAGGCTAGAAATCAGGAAATCAGAAAGGGCATTCTGACTCCACACTATCTATGCATCAGATTTTATCAGGATTAAGAGAATAACTTTAATAAATAAATATATGGATGAAATGCTTTGTTTATTTGTTTTATCGCCACAGTGCCTTACCGGTGCTTGTCTCGCTGTAGTACTGACTGATATAGTTGTTCATATCATCACGCACAACTGGATCTGTGTCAAACATATCATGAAAAGTATGTTCAAGCGGAAGGATAATCAATTGAAAATTGAGGTCATAACACATGAGGTCTCAGATATTCCAGTTACTTTTGTGTTTGGGGGGGGGGGGGAGTTGTTCAGCATTGTTCTGCACAGGAATCTTTTGTCCGTTTCGGGCAGACCAGGACTCCATGTCAGGCCTGGGGCCATGTGTGTCTTTATAGTGTTCCACACAGTCCGCTATCAAACAATTCATGCTGTACATTGGCCGTGCCCCAGTTTACGCAGGGGTTATACGATGGAGAGACTGAGAGAGGAGGAAAGAAAGAGGGAGAGAGAGACAGAGAGATGGAGAGAGAGAGAGAGAGAGAGAGAGAGAGAGAGAGAGACAGAGAGAGAGAGAGAGATGGAGAGAGGGAGAGAGAGAGAGAGAGAGAGAGTAAGGACCTCTTTGTCCAGGAGCATCCCTCCGGTCCAACGGCCTTTAAAATGCAGTGCGGTGAAAGCCTTGTGATCCGGCCCCACTGCTTCTCTGCTCTCGCTTCATTGGTCCTCAGCTCCCCAGCCCCCTGGCTGACTGAGCGCCCACAGTACCCTGAGTGCTACCCCCCACTACCACCCCCTAGTACCCAGCGACCCACCCCCTACACACACACACACACCGGCCCTGGGGACTGGCAGCAGACTCTGACGGGTAATTTCATTTATTTTTCATCTTAAAATATTAATCCCGGAGCCACGGCTCGAGAGGGGAAGCATTGCACTCACTAAAACAAGGCGGAGACAATCGCTGGCCCATTAATAAGCCATGCGTCTGGGAGTCCCCGGGAGGCCTCTCACATGTTTTGTCCGGGTCAGGATACCTGCCATCGCTGGGACATGGAGAGGGCCCGCGTTGTTCTCTTCTCAGGCGTCACTTCGGGACGAGAGAATTTATTTTTTAACCAAAATGAAAGACGTTCAAATAAAAATGCGCCTCTGTATGATAAGAAAAACTCCCCTGAGACAAGGTTCGATATTGGACTACATTATTTAATAACTCCTAACCCAAACCCTAACCAGCCATCGCTGGGACATGGAGAAGGGCCCTCGTTGGTTTCTTCTCAGGCGTCATATTGGATCGGGAGAATTTCGTTTTTTAACCAAAATGAAAGACGTTTAAAAAAAATTGTCTTTGTATGATAAAAAGTAAAAATCCCCTGAGACAAGGTTTAGATATTTGACTACATTATGTTATATTATGACACATGTAATCATCTTCTTATTAAATAGCATAAAGGTTATTATTGGCGTACGAAGCTTGGACTGTAACCTTAATCATGGCATATATAACTTCCCTGCTCGGCTTGTCCCAATATGTATAATGATATTATTTATTTAACATATATATTATATATTAAAGAGGACCTGGGATGAAGTGAGTTCAAATTATGTGTCACTGGACAGTCATAAACTCAACACTTAAAGGGTGAGAAACTCCCTGTTCTCCATCATTTTACTGCTCCCTTCTTCCTTCTTCTTATTCCTTTACCTCACAAGTGTGGCTAACATCCATAAGAACCAACAGCCTCTCCATCTGAGATATAAGCCCTTTCTTTCGGTGTAGTAGGCGGGATAAACTTTGTCATTCCTACGTGAACGCAAGTCTGATATTCTCTTGAGCATGCTGACAAATTGGATTCTTGCCTGTACCCTCACCGTTTATGGAGGTTCCTTCATAAATTCATTGAAGGGGAATTACCGCCACGACTGGGATGAGAAAAAACAGCTTGAACCTTGTGGTGGACGGAAAAGATCTTGGAACTACATCCCTGCTCTCATCCCTTTGCGGTGAGAGCGAGAGACTTAGAGAGAGACTTGGAGAGAGTGAGAATAAGGGAGCGAGAGAGAGAGCAAGTGAGAGCCAGAGAGAAAGAGCGAGCGAGAGACATTTTAAACCATTACCGAACTCGGTGAGCCCTGTGGCCGCAGCCTAAGTGCTCGTCCCCTGAACCATGTTCTTCATCCTTCCATAAGCTGACCAATTTGCCCTCAGAGCCACCAGATTTTCCCCCTAGCATTCTCTAGGGGGTGTGGTGGTGTGGAAACAGCCGAGAGAGACACAATCTCCAGGTTTGGGGACGGGGGGATGGGGAGGACGGTTGAGGTTGGGGGTGTGTTACAGGTAGATCTGAACAGATGTTCCCAGTCCTCCCCCCCCCCCCCCCTCCCTCAAAACCTCTCTCTCCTCACGGCAAGACCCACAATGCACAGAGCACTCTATACCTGGAACAGCCCCACTTAGTGCGCTGTGCACTGAGGGTAGCTCTGGGGGGAGATGGTGGTTAGCTGGTGGTGGTTGGAGGTGGGGAGGGTGGGCAGCTGCAACAGGAGAGATAACGGGGGGGCTAAGCAAGATGCCCATGTGAGCTGACTAATGTGGGTGATCATGCTTGTTTTTCCCTGGGATCCACCGCATCCTAAAAGCTTTTTTTGCCCTCGTATTGATCTGGCAGCGCCTGCGGTCAGATGGGATGTGTATGAGTGTGTGTGTGTGTGTGTGTGTGTGTGTGTGTGTGTGTGTGTGTGTGTGTGTGTGTGGCGTGTGCGTGTGCATGCACTTTCGTGTGCGTGCGTGTTCATGTGGTTGTGTGTGCGTGAGTGTTCCCCGAGAAGGGGGGAACTAAAAAGGCCAGTGATGCTCCAGGGGCCTACCATCTAACAGATTAGCTCAACACAGCTCTGGCATCCTGGTCACCTGACGCTACAGCTTATGGGAGGTTTGTGTCCTGCGTAATTATGTACATAGTATAGTATATACATCTACAGCTCTGAGCTGCTGTTTGTCCCGCTGTGCTCTGAAAGATAACGGACCCACACACACACACACTGGCCCCAGGAGAAGTATTTAGAACCAATGCAAAGCAAGAGCTGCCTGGTTTGGTTGTAATTTGTTTGTCTAAAGTGGGTTGGTTGTTTGATGTTTTAGATGTCTTGTATAATTTTATACATAAAAGGTTGTTATTCTAATGGTAACGACCATTTTTGGTTAAGTTTCTAATCATTGTATTGTCATGTTTTATCAATATTTATAATATCGTTTTTCAAACCTTGCTTCGATTCAGAGCCTATTTAGATTATAGGACATAGTCTAACATAATTTTATTTAATTTGTCAATATATTTAAGGTTCAAGCAAGCTAATTCCTTTCACTTTATTTGGTTTAGCTGTTGATATAAAAAAAAGGTTGTTGACCTAGTATTTATATAATAAATAATATCTTCAATAAAAATGCATGATAAAAGCATTTGAATGATTTTAAGATGAAACAAAGCTTTTCCTTTTCAATAAAGAGAATAATGTCAAATAATACCATTATTATTTAGATACAGTAAATATTACTCTATTACCCATATAGGAATTTCAAGATGCATGTTATGCATAATAATATGTAATATCATTAATAAAACATAAATAAACACTGAAAAACCAACAGTGTAAACTACGGGTCACCCCATGTTAGTCTCACAAATCCGATTTAGATTTGTATCTGAAGCCGGATAGCAGAGGAACTCAGTTCTGGGTGAACGGGGCGTTTCACCGTCTTTCACTTCATATTAGATTCCACCAATCATGTGGCTGGAGGCTGGGATCTGGGAGAACGTAATTGGCAAGCACAAACTCTGTCGGCTGTACTGAACAAAAAAAGGCCTGTAACGATTTGAAACAAACTCTGTGCGGACTGACCACTGCAGAAACACACAGAATGCAGCAATTAATGAAAATCCCCTCCTGAAAGCTTCCTCCCCATGCGTGAGTTCATCCCCAGTGGAATATCTCTGGAACAAAAAGGAAACAGGGCGTGACTCCGCCCCTTCAGGTGTTGGGCTCGGCCCAGGCCGAGGGCCGTCTCTCCCCACAGAAGTTCTGAGAAAACAAAGTAAGACTGCCTGACCAGGGTGGCCCCTGGTCCCAGGGACCCCATCAGGGCGCCAGGGTACATGGGTGGAGCCTGGCCGCAGCGTACCTGATGGGGGCCGCAGGGGGTCCGCGGGGTTCCTCTGGCCCCCCTCGTCATCAGACTCCCCGGGGCCGCGACCCTCCAGGCCCTGGAAGCAGCTCTTCTTACCCCCCCAGCAGGCGTGGTGGTGGTGGGCCTGCAGGGCGGCATCCCGCCCCACGGCCAGATCCACCTCCTGCTGGGCCAGGTGGGCCCGTAGCTGCCTGATCTCAAACTGGACCCACGAGTGTGTGTGTGTGTGTGTGTGTGTGTGTGTGTGTGTGTGTGTGTGTGTGTTGGTGTAAAATAGGGTTTGTGTGAGTGTGTGTATGTGTGTGTGTGTGTGTGTGTGTGTGTGTGTGTGTTGGTGTAAAATAGGGTTTGTGTGAGTGTGTGAGTGTGTGTGTGTGTGTGTGGGGGGGGGGGGGGTGTGTGTGTGTGTGTGTGCGTGCGTGTGTGCATGTTTGAGGAGGTAAGAGGAAGGAAGGGGGTTGGAGAGTAAACAAAGAGAAACCATGACAACAGGAGGAAGAGAGAAGAAGAAAAGGAGGTTCAAAGAAATGTGGGGCGAGAGTTAAAGGAGCAGGAGACAGAGAGAGAGAAAGAGAGAGAGCAAGAGAGAGAAAGAGAGATGGAAAGTTAAAGAGGAGAAATAATGGATTGTAGGAAGGAAGGAAGGAATTTATGATAGGGTGAAGAGGTGAGGGAGTGAGGAGAGGGTGGAAAGAGGGAGGGAGGGGGAGGGGAAGAATAACATTGATAAATAAAGTTGTTAGCATATAGACACACACATAATATTTATACTTTTAAATGCTTCTCAATGTACCGATACATCCAAAATGGCATCCACATTTACATCCCGAAAGTGTGACATTGAGCCGGAGAGGCCTGAAGTTCAAAGTATCCAATCAGTCCTGGAAGTAAGGATCGATCCTCTCTTCAGAGCCAGCAGTTCATATTGATAAAGATTAGGACTTAGGTTACTGATCGGCTGTGAAATGCTGTTTTACTATAAATGTCCAATCATGTTGTTTGCTGGTGCAAAATTACCTGATCTACAGTTATGACCATTGATGTATAAAAAGGTTTTGACCTCTGTCCAATCTAATATTGATGCCATAAATAGGGAATTATGAGCCTGTGTGGACATAAAGACTAAAATATATATTTTTTATATTTTCAGTGGATCATTGTGAAATTTATTTATAAAATAATATTGTCGTAATTTAGTTTTGTGTGTATATAAATGTATTATAAAGTTTGTGCTTCATCATCTAATCCAAAGCCTGATGGAAAATAAAGGGAACATGAATATATACGCAATGTGTTGCTGCCCTCGTCTGGTAAGAAAGAGAATTACATCATCTTATTTGGTAGCGTATGCTTTCATTACTCTCTATACTAATTGAATGCAATGATTAATGTATGTTATATGTTTTTATATTATACTACAATTACTATACAGGGCGTTTTTTCAGATGCCCTCTGGAACACCCTGCCCAAGAGCATCCATCCCACCTATTTATTCTTGCGTTTATCAGTTGACCTCTTCACCTCTCTCCCCTCCCTCCATTTCATGATTCCTCTAGTTTCTAAATACCTACTAATCTTTTATTTATACAAGAATCTTTTCACCCTGTGTGTTCACTCTGTGAAGCATCTTTGAGTATTTAGAAAAGTGCTTTACAAGTTATTATTATTACTTAAATAGTAATATTGTAGCAGCGATAGTACTACTTCTTCTCCTCTCCCTCCCTGCCTCTCTCCCTATTGCTGTCTCCCTCTCTCACTCCCAAGTAATAATAATACTAATACCGGCTACTAATACTAGTAGCCGTACTAGTAGTTATATTAGATATATATTAAATATTAGGTGTTTATATATATATATATATATTTAGATATATTACGTGTGTGTATGTGATCGCTTATGCATTAAAGTGTGCATGTGTGTGCGTGCATGCATGTGCGTGTGTGTGCTTGCATGTGTGTCTGCCAGTGTGTCTGTCTGTGTGTCTGTGAACGTGTGCGCGTGTGCGTGAGTATGTGTGTGCCTGTGCGCGCGTGTTGACTCACAGCCTGTTCCTGACAGATCTGGGTGAGGCGCTCCAGCTGCTCTTCCCTCAGAGCTCTGGTCTTCTCACACTGCTGCACCTCCAGCTCCATCTCTACCTTCACCTGCAACACATAGGCTGGGGGAGGTCGAGAGGGAAGGAAGGAGAGAGGGTGGTGGAGGCGGGGAGGGACAGAGAAGGGAGGAGGGATGAGGTGGTTGGGGATAGTCAGGGAGGGAGGGAGGGAAGGAAGGATGGAGATGAGGAGAGAGGAGGCGAAAGGAAGCAAGGAAAGAAGAGGAGGAGGGGGGAGGAGAGGGAAATAAAACGATCAGTTTAAATTTAATTGAACTTTATGCATGTACATTACTAATACTTATAGTCTGGCTAGGTTACACTCTTTATAGTGTACACCCCAGTGCTTGTGTTTCTGATTGTCCATACTAGCTTTAAGTGCCCATAAATGTGTGTGTACTTTATCTGGGTCAACGCTTGCAGTGAGGGTAGCTGTGTGAATGCACTGCCAATGTTGGCTTGTTTGTGTGTGTGTGTGTGTGTGTGTGTGTGTGTGTGTGTGTGTGTTTGTGTTATTGTGTGCGTGTGTGTGTGTGTGTGTGTGTGTGTGTGTGTGTGTGTGTGTGTGTGCGTGTGTGTGTGTGTGTGTTGGTATGTGTGTGTGTGTGTTGCAATGCGGAAGAATTGTTTTTGATAGACTTTTGTTTTCCAAAGCTCTGTTCAATGGTGTTGTGTGGTGTTTGGCTTATTTGAAGTGCTAATCTTCGATCAACCGTAGGACTCCTGTATCAATGAGCCTGCGGCATCAGTGTTAGGATTAGCACACAACCCATTCCCACGCTGGGACAGATGGAGGTAACACTCACCTCTGTAGAGCAGGGTACACAACCCCCTGCATTATGTTTATACTGTATATACAGTGCATATACTGTAAAGCAACAACTTCATCAGAAAATACTCTTTCCTCTCACTGTCAAAGTCAGATGCTTGTTCATAAACCATCTCATTCAACTCAACGATTCATTGAGTTGTCCGTTGCCTCCAAGTGTTTGTATTTTAATGGTTTCAAGGCTGGACACTTTCTAACTTCCTATTTGCTAGTAACTCATTTCTCCCCCTTGATCTCAGGAAGCCCAAAGGGAACAGTGAGGCATACACACACCCTGCAACGTTGCCTGCCTCGTTCATCTGTGCTCTGCTTTTGTTGTGGTGGTTATGGTTGTGGTGGTTGTTATTGTTGTTGTGGATGTTGTGTGGCTAAAGAGCTGTAGTTGTGTGGATAACAAGCTGGTTTTCATATGTGCACACATATGAAAACCATATGTGTACACATATGAAAACCAAACAGGCCGAAGTGCGTTGCAGGAGTTGAAGCCTCAGAGATCAACAGTGGGTGTGAATCTGAAGTGATGTTGAGACCTTTTGGCTGCATTGAACCTATGTATGGGCTTGAGTCACCTTGCGGCCATCTTGGCTTCATCTTGATTCTGGGTGGGGCAACTGAGCGCTGAATTCGCGTTCAAGATGTCCACTAGACCTTTAAAGCCACATTGTCATCCTGTACTGAGGCGGGGTCATAAAGTGTAGATTAATGTTAAACGGTTGATCGCTGGCTTGTGGTTGTTGTTTGCTGAAACTCAATACTGGTGTGGGACTAAACAAAAGAAGGACTGTGGCTCCTTTTCATATTTTATTTAAGGGAGAACTTTGGCATGCAAAAAGTTGCAAAGCTGTAAAAGGTGTAAAACAAATACCCTCGTGGTTCTCAAGCGAATCCTCTTCTAATGTAAAACCAGTCCTCTCCTGGTACAAAAGCCTCTCTCCTCCTCCTCCTCCTGCAGCGGGCCAGTGCTGGGGCACCGCTGGGATGGGGGCCGTGTAGCCAGGGGTCACGGCTCATCTGGTATGCATCGTGAGGGGCCCCGCGGTGAGGGTGACCTCCCAGGAGGGATCGATCCCTCCTTAGCATAGCGCAGAACAGCCACTGTGTTCAGCACCCTGGCCCCCCTCTGTATCTGAATATCCGCGCCCCCCCCCCCCCCGTTCTCAAGATCAATAGCAATACCAGTTAGAACAGAGGAAAACGGCAACCGACTCCGCGATGATCAATAGCCATATTGTTAAATAATGTGGATAATCAGGGAGGGGGGCAGGGGGAGAATGGGGCCGGCAGATCATCCGTTGCGGAGGCTGAGCGGTAAATATTTATGGGCAGGGCTTGTCCGCTTTCCATTTGCTCCTCGGTCTGAGGCTTCTAATGGAATTCCACCAGCGAATTGTCCCGTGGATTAATGGCAACCGAGAACCTCCTTATTGTATACGACGGTAAGAAATGCACTTACTCATCACATCTGTTGCTGTGTGGTTGCTGTGTAGCTGGTTGAGAATGTCATTAAAGCTGCCACGGTGAGGGGGATTCGATTCCCCCTGGGGTCACCTTTCCCTAAGAAATGTATGCACGCACTGGGTTGTTGTGAGACACATTTAAATGGAAACCCCCACCGTGTTTATTTATTCTCATGACGTATATCCTGAAAATTGAACCGCCCCGAGCGAACGACATGGATGAGCCGGCTAATGCAGTCCGCTGCCTTGTTTTACAATGGACAAGGCCAGCATGCCGCAGAGGATCAGTCTGACAGCTCTTTGGTGCGGTGGATTGTGGTGCGTGGAGATGTTTATGGGGCCCACGTTTTGCCATTTCATAGGACAATAAACATTGGGTGAGTCCCGCCGGACTCGTGTTAAATCGTGAAACTTGTGTTAGTTCCCTGAAGCACTACTATTGGCCCTTCCATCAGGAAAGTTTTACCCCCCCCCCACAAACAGAGAGGCTCTAACGATGAGATGCACTCAATGGTTGAAGTGTGAGTTAGTGGTGGCGTGGTTCCAGCAGTGATGTGTGTGTGTGTGTGTGTGTGTGTGTGTGTGTGTGTGTGTGAGTGTGAGTGTGTTGGGCTCACCGTCGATGATCCGCTTGACCCTCCAGATGCGCAGCGTGATGATGAGGCTGATGGCGTCCCACGGGCTGCTCGGACCGTTGGCCACCGTGGACGCCACCATGGGGGCCAGGGACAGGACGATGACCGCCCCATCAAACACCTGCGGGGCGTGCACACACACACACACACACACACACACACACACACACACACACACACACACACCGACACACACACATGCACACAAACATACACACACACACACACACACACACACACATGCACACATATATACATGCACACACACGTGCGCACACACGCACCGATAGACACGCGCACACACATACACATATATAAACGCACGCGCACACACAAACACACAGACACTTTGATTTGCACATCCTCTAGTATTTGCATAGAAGCAGTTGTACTAGTTATAATATTAGCAGTAGTAATAATAAGAATAATAATAATAGATCAAATTTATGTAGCGCTTTTCCCAGTGCTCAAAGACGCTTCACAATCACTTCATAAGCTCAATCATAAGTAGAAGAAGGAGTATTTAACGGAATAGTAGATAGAAAGTTTAAAGGAAAGTCTAAATACTATCACTATTAGTGTATTTTATGGATAATATATGATGGTACTTAATTCATCTCAGATGGCGCATTCAGGACATTCTGATTAAATGACTTAATCTTTTACCTCAACTTTGTTTTCAATGTAGTCCCAGATCCCAAGAACTACAATTCGGAAAACAGTCTGTAAAAAAGAACAAAAGAGCGGATTTCAGGAACATGAACAAATGAACATGGTCCTTTGTACTAATATACAATAACTGTTGGGATTCAAATACTTCTCAAGCAAGAGTGCACCATTACCTCAACACCATACAGGTATTAAAAAATTACCGGGACAAAGAGTCCATTTGTAAGGGGATCTCAGATCTTATTGTGGCGTGCAGACGTTGGCGGCCTTTGTCTGCCAGGACCCATTGTTCGACCCTCTTCTCAGCACGGGGGGTGTCATGTAAACGCAACACTGCTCATCCATCACATTACTACATGTCTTACATCCCTGCTGCTGTCGGAAAAGAGAGACGCCCCAACCCGACGCAGGAATACCGTCTTGTGATTGGTGTGAAACACTAGACCCCGTCTCACACACCGACGACCGCTTTGATATGAGGGGCGCGAGGTGTTGGGATGGATCGTGTCTCTGTGACCAGAGTGCTGGCCCCCACCTCATGCACGTCTTTAATCGCTAAGACCATTGGCTCACTGGTGATTACCGATTGGTTCCGGGACTTGGAACGGTCATTTGTTCACATGAAGACTATATGACCGTGGGCTATGTCTCCCCTCCCTTTAAGGGGTTTTGTTTCCACCCAGAATAATTTATGTTCACAGGAAAAGTAGAGCTAAATTAAAAGTCATGGAGTCGCAACTTACCTCTGAGAAGAAGAGGGAGAGGATGATGAGGCTGATCCAATGGATGATGCTGGCAAACTGGAAAGCATTGGCAACTGGAGAGAGAAGATGTGGTGTTTTTCAGACATTGGTGGTATAGCACGGAGCAATTCTGTGTCATTCCGATATTAATACCATGCTTTGAATGTGCTCAGTAATCCCCTTAGGATATGTGTCTGACAAATGATTTAAAGTGTTTTTTTCCTTTCGATCAGACGAATCCTTAACCCCAGTGAGATGACAATCTCTATGGCACGAGCCTTAAAGTATAATTCTACGTTCAACCTTCGCCTTTTCCATCCATCCAGCCATCCTCCGCCACCTCTCTCTCTCTAGGCCACCGCTCTCCCATTCTGGTAACTCTGTGTGCCGGTGTTTCCTTCCTCCATCACTATCTCTCTTGAGAGTCGTCATTCATTCCCAACCCCGGCACAGACACCCCCCTCCCATCTCCATGAGGGGGTTAATCTCCTTTACCCCCGCCTTGCCACAACGAGCCATATTGCGGATCCCTCCATCGGTCTTGCAGGGACTGGCAGCCACTGAAGAGGTGGGTTGTAATACATCTGGACTGACTGGCGGGGTGCCGTTGTCCCGGAGCGCGGTGCCGCCGTTATCGTTAGCCCTGGAATTGTGCTCCGTAATTGATGGGGACATTTACCTTCTACCACTGACAAGGGGCCCGGGCTTCATTAAAAACCTCCTCACGCCATCCCTCTCCTTCGGCCACTACATGGCGTCTACCAGCAGACGCTGCCCTCAGACAAGGCAAGGAGACACAGGAGGAGCGAGGTGGAGGGAGTGTTACAGTGACTCAGTGTCTCCCCGTGACGAGATGTCTGAGGGAAGGTCTGTTTGGCTTCCTCGGTGCCTGTGGGTCCCGAGGCCACAGCTGCCGTGCTGCTTGCTACGTGTAAAGCGCTGGCGTTTACATGCGCTTACCCCTTGCCCGGTTTCGAGCAAATGTTTAGTTTACCGCACAAATGACTGGGGATGATAATAATAGTGAGATGTTATTTATACACTGACGACACCCGTCGTACCCACTATATTAAAAAACTGTAAAGTTGCAGAAAACACGTAATGCTGGCTTCCATTTGCCTTACAGCAATCAAGAGGGATTTAACAGTGACTTAGTTATAATTATACGCATATAAACAAGTATGCATATAATAAATAAACACAGGTAACACAGGTAGCTGAATGAAGTACAGGTTGGTTGGTAGCTACGTTTAATATCTCAACTCCACGACTGAAGTTGTACTTTCTATGAAATGACTTTGCATTTGTCCCGACAAGGCAATTTGCTCTGGGCACCACAGCGCAGTGAGCCAAAGCGCTGAGCAGCATCGTGACTAACAAACCGACTCTCCGTGACCTGTGTGATACTCACACTGCAGGAGCTTGGTGTCTATGAGGAGCTCCAGGGCAAGGAAGAGCACCACCAGGAGAACACAGGCCACCAGGATGCAGTTGAAGCCCGCGCTGAGCAGACACACCTGCCACAGAGCCACGCGGCGGCCACAGCAGGGCCTCAGCCAGTTAGAGCTGGGGGGGGGGGGGGGGAGAGGAGAGGGGTTAGACGGGGAGGTCTGGTGTCTGATAACCCGGCACTGGCCCGATTCAAGCTCTCCAACAGCCTCGAGAGGAGGCATCTCGTTTCACTAGATGAAGAGTAAGAAAACCGTCAGAAAATGGTATTGATCAACTGATTAAAGCTTATACAATACAATACATACAATTTAGTGTTTGACACAAATCAATAAACAAACCGATCCCAGCCTGTTATTCTGATTATTTTGGCCGTACGAAGATCGCTGACACTAATAATGAAATACACAGAATACACAGATAAGGACTATGGGACTATAAGTGGCTATGGTGTTCAGCCCCGAGGCAATAAGTACCGGGTTCAATCCCCAATGTCCTAACCTGGCATTCTTGAGAAGCTTGACTTCCTGCTCTTTAATGACATATCTGAATAAATTCAGAAAGTCACTAAGGTTAAAATTGTATTCTAACAGACATTGTATTCTAACATGACAGAAAAAATGTAAAATGTTGAATTGGATGGTGCAGGCGGAGGCTTGGAGGTGGTGGTGGTGGTGGTGGGGTGGTGGTGGTGGTGGTGGAGGTGGTGTTGGTGGTGGTGGTGGGGGTGTTCGAGGTGGTGGTGGTGGTGGTGGTGGTGGTGGTGGTGGTGGGGGTGTTCGAGGTGGTGGTGGTGGTGGTGGTGGTGGTGGGGGTGTTCGAGGTGGTGGTGGTGGTGGTGGTGGTGGTGGGGGTGTTCGAGGTGGTGGTGGTGGTGGTGGTGGTGGTGGGGGTGTTCGAGGTGGTGGTGGTGGTGGTGGTGGGGGTGTTCGTGGTGGTGGGGGTGGGGGTGTTCGAGGTGGTGGTGGTGGTGGTGGTGGGGGTGTTCGAGGTGGTGGTGGTGGTGGTGGTGGTGGTGGGGGTGTTCGAGGTGGTGGTGGTGGTGGTGGTGGGGGTGTTCAAGGTGGTGGTGGTGGTGGTGGGGGTGTTCGAGGTGGTGGTGGTGGTGGTGGGGGTGTTCGAGGTGGTGGTGGTGGTGGAGGTGGTGTTGGTGGTGGTGGTGGTGGTGGTGGTGGGGGTGTTCGAGGTGGTGGTGGTGGTGGTGGTGGGGGTGGTGGTGGTGGTGGTGGGGTCGTTCGAGGTGGTGGTGGTGGTGGTGGTGGTGGGGGTGTTCGAGGTGGTGGTGGTGGTGGTGGTGGTGGTGGTGGGGGTGTTCGAGGTGGTGGTGGTGGTGGTGGTGGTGGGGGTGTTCGAGGTGGTGGTGGTGGTGGTGGTGGTGGGGGTGTTCGAGGTGGTGGTGGTGGTGGTGGAGGTGGTGTTGGTGGTGGTGGTGGTGGTGTTGGTGGTGGTGGTGGTGGGGGTGGGGGTGGGGGTGTTCGAGGTGGTGGTGGTGGTGGTGGTGTTCGAGGTGGTGATGGTGGTGAGGGTGGGGCTGTTCAGAGACTGCATTGAAAGTGGACGGGACAGTGACATCTCTGTGTGCTGACGGCTGCTTCTACTAGCCCAGCTGTGACCAGCATAGTAATTGTAGTTCCTTTATATAAGGGGAAGAAGGGGGTCTGTGTGGAGGCAGCCCTCTAAAGAGGAGGGTGCTCCGAGCTGAGCTGAATGTACATACATCCCAGAGCAGAGTCCCTCTCTCAATGTACTTTGGGCTTCTACTCTTGACTGTATTAACTGCCTTTGTATGGAATACAGTCATTCATTGTGTTAGGAAGATTGATATTGATATTGACTTGATATTGACAATGCATTTCAGGGTGCCCGGCTGTTGCAGAATCCTTTATACCGCAGAAGGCAAATCTTAAATAAGATCAGTTGCACTTTATTAATCCTTGATGGAACATTTGGGTTGTGATGAGGTTTAGGAAATGTATGGCTATTTTCTGAGCATTATAAGCTGTTTATTTGATTCAATTAATCGCCTATTCATAGCTTAGCCTATTCAAACCAAGCGAGTCTGTCCTATGACGGTTGCCGTGGCGGCCAGTGGGAGCTGTGGAAACTGACCTGCCTCTCAGCATCTCTCCAGCTGGAGTGGAAAGTTGGCTCCGTCCTCGCCTCCCTTGCCTTGGCATTGAGTCTCTCTCTCTCTCTCTCTCTCTCTCTCTGTCTCTCTCTCTCTCTCTCTCTCTCTCTCTCTCTCTCTATGTGTCTCTCTCTCTGTTTCCCTCTCTTCCTCTCCCTCTCTCTCTGTCTTCATCTCCTGGCATGTGTCTGGTAGGAACTGACAGACTGGTGTGATTTAGATGGATCGGCCTAAAATGTAAAATAACCACGTATACAAGGTATATCTTCCTTAGTCAGGGCGAAAACAAGGGGTCTTTTAAATACAAACACATTTTCCAAATGTCTAAAAATGGAGCCACTTTTGGCTGTGGAGTTGAATTTTCAAATGGCCCAATAACAATAAAAAGATCCAGCGTAATCGGTGTAGTACTTTTTGAATCACAGGCTCAAAGGGCTCCCCCCTGCCAAATGATAACCCTAACCCCTAGGCCTCAACAAGCCAGGGTAAAACCCAAGTGGGCTGGAGTAGAGAGAGGAGAAGGGTAAAACTAGGATGAGTCACGCCGTCCAGCGAAGGTGAGAGTGGGTAGGTAAGAGCTCTTTGTCTTCCCCATACGTGGTCACACCTAAACCCGGGCAGCAGCGTGATGTTTGGCACCACTGAGGGCTCATGCCTTCAGCAGATGTCGACTAGATCGCTTCACCATCCCATCGGTTTGCGCTTGGCTGTCTGCTGAGCCACGGGGGGCTGTGGCGCGTGGCTAATCTAATAGAGGCATAATCACGCCGTTAGCAATCGTCTTTCTTGGCGTCGGGAGGTGATGCCGCATGTCGGCACGCGCTCCAGATGGTGAGGAATCTGGTCTTGGCTAGCTTCGCTGGATGCTGGTGGCGAGCGTGCTAGCTGGCGATCATGCTAAGTAGCGTCCTAGCCCGTGTGTGAGGCCGCCATGGGCGCCTTGTCCACTTACAGACACCTCGCTGGGTCTTTAAAATGATTATATGCAATCTGTCGAGGCCATTTCAACCGAAGCTCACAAGAATCGTTGAAATGCTATTGTATGTTCCGCCCAGTTAAGTAGACTCAAACAGTGAACTTTTGATTCTAGCATCTTTTTTTGGATTCATTGAGTTAGATGTAAAGTACATTCTAAATTAACAAATAAATAATTATCTTACACTAAATAATGTTTGTTCTACTATTAATGAAAGAATAATCAATAGTAGGGTACATTAATATGATATAATAAATGTCGTATCACCATAACTTTATTGTATTTATTGAAGTAAATCTAATGGAAGTATGTTGCAGAACACCTTTGCACATATGCCACGTCCTCCTTGATATTAATAGTTCAGTCATGCAGTTAGTGCAGATTGCAAATGCATCAACTAGCACAGCAGTCAAACCTGCTCCGTGTTCATAATCCCTCTAGTATCTGAGTCTTAATCAGAATTTTAACAGTGATATAATCTGCGCCAGCGATAAACACACACATTATTCACTGGTAGACTCACACATGCTTGCCCATCGATGAACAAACCTGTAACAAACAGGAAGGTACAAAAATGGCAACCCACCCAAGCTGGTCTCGGAGCGGATCGGGAGAATTACAGACCCACCATACACCTTCTCTTACTTCATGAGAGCTGTGTACGTCAGTTTTAAGTCCCAGGAGCAAGGAGAACCAGAAAAGAAGAAGAAAAACAACAACGATGAAAGGAAGAGAAATATTGAATGATCAAAGAATAAAAGATACAGTTTGTGGACAAAGAATTAGACAAATAATATCTATAACATGTAACGGAAATGCACATCCCTCCCTCTCTCCCTCTTGCCCCTACACACACATTCCAAGCATTCACTTCCAAGCATTCTTCTCCAAGGGATATGCCTGGGGACGATGTTATAACAAGAAGAAGAAGAAGATGAACGCTATTAGATATTGCATTCAGTTATTACAAAGCTTTATCGAATACTCGATTCTGATTGGTCAATTACAGCCTTCAGCAGTCTGTTATTTATGTATAGCAGACATAGCTTTGTATAACAGGCTTTTTTTCCTTAGAATCTAAAACAATATTTTCTTTAGCGGAAATAATATCTGTTTTCAATATATAAAATATTTTGTTATTTTAGTATTTTCTTACAAATCAAGCACCTCTCTGTGTCACTAGCACACACACAGTATAGTCACTATCGCACGTACACAGGAAAACTGTTAACACACACACACATCACCTGAAATTAAGGGGAAAAGTAGTGAACTATACTGATTCCTAGATCTGAAAACAACAGCACATGACATGCAATTTATATGTTTGGAAGTGAAAATCCCCTATCTTGTTGCCTATTTTCAATTGAAGAATTTTGGACCTTTAACTGTGCTCTTTCATTGAACTCCTTCCAACCTCCTCCTTTTTGACCCCCAACTCTCCCTCCTCCACTGCTTTCTCACTTCCTTTCCATCTCCACGCCATCTCCTTCACCTCCCCACGTATCCTGCCTCCACGCCACCTCAGACTCCCTCCTCCTCCTCCCCAACCTCCTTCCCACGTCCTCCTCCTCCCTTCTGCTTCATCTTAGCCAGGTTGAGTTAGCTGGCAGTGGGTCCTGCCACTGTTGTTGATGTAGTGGTACGGAAGAGGGGGTCCCATCTCCTCCTCCTTCCCATCTCCCTCCTCACCACCTCCTCTCTCTCTCCTCCCACCTCCTCCCTCTCCTCCTCCCTTTGGCTCTGTGTTAAGCAGGTTGATTTAGCTGTCAGTGCCTCCTGTCGCTGCTGTTGATGGAGTGTGGGGGAAAAGGGGGGTGGGGGGGAGCAGATTAAATCAAGAGGAGCGGGGGCATCAATCGATAGCCGTCATGCCGAGAGCGGAAGGAGGAGGGAGCCTCGAGCGTGAAGACGGTGATCAGAGCATGTCGCTGGCTGACCGAGCCGATCAAACCCCGTGATGAAGCATTACAGTGCTGAAAAGCTTGAGGATAACCGGCTATGCCTTGGGTGGAATCATTTAAGACTGGCTCGCAGCAACCACGTGTCTTCACTAGAGAAAACTGCACAGTTGTATCGTGTAGTTTCCATTGTGTTGCTTTTGATGTTCTTTGCACTCGCTCCTACAGATCTGCCATTATTTTGTGGAGGTTACCTAAGAGATACTCTTTGTCTTTGCATTCACTGTCAAACATCTACCTGCTCAATAATGACCAGTCTCTGTATTTGCTGTTTAACGCCCACCTGCTCCTTAATGACCTGTCACTGTATTCACTGTCTAACCCCTACCTGCTCCTTCATGACCTGTCACTGTATTCACTGTCTAACCCCTACCTGCTCCTTCATGACTTGTCACTGTATTCACTGTCTAACCCCTACCTGCTCCTTAATGACCTGTCACTGTATTCACTGTCTAACCCCTACCTGCTCCTTCATGACCTGTCACTGTATTCACTGTCTAACCCCCAACTGCGCATTAACGACCAGTCTCCGTATTCACTGTCGAACCCCTATCTGCTCTACATTGACCTGTCAGTATATTCAAATGTCTAACCCCTAACAACTCGATAGAGACCTGTCTCTGTATTCACTGTCTTACCCCAACTGCTCCTTAATGTCCCGTTTCTGTATTTAGTGTTTAAACCCAAACTGCTCCTTAATGACCTGTCTCTGTATTCACTATGTAACCCCTACCTCTTCCTTAAATACCAGTCTCTTTATTCACTGTCTAACCCCTACTTGCTCCTTAATGACTGACCTCTGTATTCACTGTTTAACCTATACCTCTTCTATAATGACAGTGTCTAACCCCTCCTTCTGTCTAACCTGCTCCCCAGTCGGGTGATCTGACCAACTGCCCAACCTCTGTAAATGATCTTCATCCACAGTAAAGTGTTTTATTAGGGTCTTTGATCCGACTGGCCGGAGTAACAGCTGCTTTCTATGTAGCGGTCAATGTGCCAAGAACAATCAATAACGCTTGATGAGACTTGAATAAAAGAGATTAACGTTATTCAAGAGTGATGATGAAGGCTGGCTGGGCTAGGCACCTCCTTGTGTCCTTTAGAAAATCTGCTTTACTTAATTAAGTCATTATTTAACATTAAGACCACAATATTCCTGTTATGTTTATAGTCAATATAAAAACAGGGTTTTTTTAATAATAAAAATATATAAAATTAAAAATACTAATACCAATACTCATTACCGTTATTGCATATGAACATTGAATGACTGGGCAAATAGATAGCTTGTTCAATATAGACACAATTTTTTTTATTGATGAGGAGGATTCATAAAAGTACAATAATAGTGTTCAGAGACACTTAATCACCCCATCCGCCCACCTCAATCCATCATTGATCTGTTTAGTGGTAATAGGGAAGAATTATTGGGGTTCATCTTATAACTGGATATACTACAAAATTGGTGGAATATGTTCAGGACGTGCGGGAGGGATTGTGGAACTCTATCCAAGTATAATAATATATCGTCACAATAAAGGGAGAGCTGAGATCTTTTGAGCCAATGGCTCGAGAGAGAGATGGCGAACAATAAAGGGCTGGCCTTTTCATTATTAATCAGCAAACTCTCTATGGAGTTTGCTGATTTCCAACAGCTATAGCCAGTTTTGAAGTGAAGTCGATTTGAGGGGATTTTTGGTTCTCTATCTGGCTCTGCAGTTCTGCTGGTGTTCTGTGAGTGACTATTTCTGACATCTTCACACTTTTTAAATAGTCACTTCATCGCCGTGATGACGATGTAACTAATTAGACGGAATTCATTCACACCAAAAGACAGATCAACAGCCAGAGAGAACAAGCTGACAAACTGCGTTTAGGAGGCCCTCAAAGAACTGGGATGGTAGAAGAGAGTGGAGGGACATCATCTTACCCAAAGCTTCAGGCTATATACAACTCATCACCCAGACATGCAATCTCTCCTACGACAAATCGACCAATCACACCAAGGAATACCGGTGTGTCTACTCATATCCTTCCCCAGAAACAAATGGGGAGCCTAAAGGATCGACAACAGACGCAACCATCTGCGTACACGCGCATACACACACACACACACACACACACACACACACACACACACACACACACTAGATGTGTCATGCTAAAGCAAGCGTGGAAGAACCTCCCTAGCAAGCACAAAATATATGCTGAGTTCCCCTGATGTTGTCAGGTTGCAGGTAATTAATTTTACATCTGAAAGGTTCCCCATTACCCATGTTCCCGCACCATTGATTGCAACACATCAGCACAGTGCAGAGCCAAGAGTCTACCTGCGGCAGTATACGCGGAATCAAGTTATCTGAAAGATCTCACCAATCTACTGGAGTTTCTTCTACACACTTTGTGGACTTATGAAAGAATCCTCAATGGAAATAATATAAGATTTACTATTTTTACTTAATCTTTTTACCATAGTTTGATACTATGTCCTTATCTTACTTTCTGTTGTTTATTATTATTCATAAGTCTTCCTTTTTTGTGTATCTATCCAAATAATGGATGGATATATATAACCAACTCAAATATTGTGTTTTCCTCTTTGGGAAAAATAAACAATTAAAATAATTCATTTTATTTACTTGAAAAAAGTGAAGTATATAACAATAGTACTATTGCTTCCAGTCAAGTTGTCACATGACCAAAGCAGAAACATCAACTTATCACATGACCACAGTTGAACACAAGCAGAGGCTATGACGGTTGTGAATCATACCATAAACCTTATCTACCTTTAAATACCCAAGGTGATATCTCCCAGTAAGCAATCATCCAAAAAGAGTGAGACCAATTAAGGTCATCGGTCATCAACAACTTACCGGTAGTCAACAACTAACATTAGCTTTTTTTTGCATAACAGTGGGGCCTCTATCCATGCCTGAGTTTAAGGGTTGAAGAGGCCAGCTGATTTTCAAAATGGCCACTTATTCCCAGGTTGATTATAAGAAGACAACATCCTGTTCCTGTTCTCTAATTAAGCTCTCCCGGTCATCAACCCCACAGAGAACAACTTATTCCACAAAACGGACGTTGAAAGTCTGGCCCTGTATATAACCCTCTTCCTGTGAGAGTTGAGGAGGGAGAAGGTGCAAAGAAAAGAGGAACAGGTTATCAACCAACCACGTGCACTAGGCAGGGCTGCTGCTTAATTACGAAGATCAATTAAAAACTATGAATGAAAAACTCTGAAGCACAAATCTTACATTCCACAAGCAAATGGATGTATGGAGGGACACTACAGTGACGTCAGTTACACCTTGAGCATTTTGTTGAAAATAAGTCAAGTTATAACATAACATAACAAATCTCGAGGTCAACATAAGTAGTCAGCATTGTAATTGTACAAATACAGACTTTCAGGTTATTGCAATTATTCACAATGCCGTTTTTTATATTTTTGTTAATGCATTCAGTTTTATTTCTTTCATCCCCATGTCACAATGTTGCCTTGCAGTCAATTCGTTACTCCGCCCCTTTTTCCTGAAGGCCCCTTTCGGTGGGGTTGATCATTGAGGCAGGGTAGATGGGATGGAAATGGGCATGTGGTCATGGTTTTGCTATAAGCCTATTGCCGGGTCGAAAGTGTAAAGAACTATGCTTGTCATGCTTGGAACTTCAAACCACCGATACAGAGGGTGGACAGCGTTTGGCTATTGGCTCACCTGCCCGTATCAAACACAGTGTCTCCCCTCTTTTACTCGCACCAAAGAAAAAGATGACGTTGGGCCATTTACTTTCATTTTCCAGACCTCAACACTCCTTGCTTGACCTACATACGGTCAGGGGGTGGGTGGAGGGCGGGGGGACTAGTCTAGCTCATGGAGCTAGAACCCCCCCCCCCCCATGGACACACACACACACACACACACACACACACACACACACACACACACACACACACACACACACCCTACTGTAGTTCAGCAGCGTCTGTTGGTTAGAGAACAGCCTAGTCATCACTCAGAGGGGGGGGGGGGAATAGTTCCTATCTGCTTAGGTGTGTCCTTGTAGCGGAGGGGACAGGAGACAAGCTAGTGACTCATGCTTTCCACTGGTATGCTAATGGTGCTAACAGCGAGTGTTCAGATTGCCTTGTGATCTAGGAGGTATTCTGTAGCCTCAGAGGAGCGATTTGGTTTTATTTAGTCTAGTGTGAACCCACTGCTGGCTGTTTAACAAGTATTGTGACGCGGTGGTAATTATAAATATTAATTTAGCTATTTTATTTATATATTTTGGATACATTTTTGTAACAGGTAAGGCTCCAGGCATCTTGCTCAGCGATGCCTACATGTAGCCTCAGACATTGGTCAAACTCAGTAACACATCAAATAGTTTCACATTGGATGGCAGGCCCTTATATACGATATATAAGAGCCATTATGAACTATACATAATGGCCTACCATCACTCATTCCGTCAAAATCCTCAATAAGCCCAAGTCCCATGTTTTTTATACCAGATTTATATTAAACATATAGAAATTTGATATATTTTCAAATGAACACATGATTGCAACTTTGAAGGCTCTCTTACAAAGGATTGAATGCCTTTGCAGAGATGGACACGTTTATGCCCGTACACTACAGAACCCCATCATATCTCCTGCATCACCACAAAATGGACCAGCGGCCTCTCCTCCACAGTTAACCCCCCCTTCCTCCTCCTCCTCCTCCTCCTCCTCCTCCTCCACAGTTAACCCCCACCTTCCTCCTCCTCCTCCTCCTCCACACAGTTAACCCCCACCTTCCTCCTCCTCCTCCTCCTCCTCCACACAGTTAACCCCCACCTTCCTCCTCCTCCTCCTCCTCCACACAGTTAACCCCCACCTTCCTCCTCCTCCTCCTCCTCCTCCTCCACACAGTTAACCCCCACCTTCCTCCTCCTCCTCCTCCTCCTCCTCCTCCTCCTCCTCCACAGTTAACCCCCCTTCCTCCTCCTCCTCCTCCTCCTCCACAGTTAACCCCCACCTTCCTCCTCCTCCTCCTCATCCTCCTCCTCCTCCTCCTCCACAGTTAACCCCACCTTCCTCCTCCTCCTCACAGTTAACCCCCACCTTCCTCCTCCTCCTCCTCCTCCTCCTCTACAGTTAACCCCCACTTTCCTCCTCCACACAGTTAACCTCCACCATCCTCCTCCTCCTCCTCCTCCTCCACACAGTTAACCCCCACCTTCCTCCTCCTCCTCCTCCTCCTCCTCCTCCTCCACAGTTAACCCCCCCCTTCCTCCTCCTCCTCCTCCTCCACAGTTAACCCCCACCTTCCTCCTCCTCCTCCTCCTCCTCCTCTACAGTTAACCCCCACTTTCCTCCTCCACACAGTTAACCCCCACCTTCCTCCTCCTCCTCCTCCTCCTCCTCCTCCTCCACAGTTAACCCCCCCCTTCCTCCTCCTCCTCCTCCTCCACAGTTAACCCCCCCCTTCCTCCTCCTCCTCCTCCTCCTCCTCCTCCACAGTTAACCCCCACCTTCCTCCTCCTCCTCCTCCACAGTTAACCCCCACCTTCCTCCTCCTCCTCCTCCTCCTCTACAGTTAACCCCCACTTTCCTCCTCCACACAGTTAACCCCCACCATCCTCCTCCTCCTCCTCCTCCTCCTCCTCCTCCACACAGTTAACCCCCACCATCCTCCTCCTCCTCCTCCTCCTCCACACAGTTAACCCCCACCTTCCTCCTCCTCCTCCTCTTCCTCCTCCTCCACAGTTAACCCCCCCCTTCCTCCTCCTCCTCCTCCTCCTCCTCCTCCACAGTTAACCCCCCCCTTCCTCCTCCTCCTCCTCCTCCTCCTCCTCCACAGTTAACCCCCACCTTCCTCCTCCTCCTCCTCCTCCTCCACAGTTAACCCCCCCCTTCCTCTCTCCTCCTCCTCCTCCTCCTCCTCCACACAGTTAAACTCCTCAAAACACCCTTCTCCTCCTCCTCCACACACACACACACACACACACACACACACACACACACACACACACACACACACACACACACACACACACACACACACACACCTTTCTCCTCCTCTTCCACACAGTTAAACTCCTGAACAGGAGCGGCTGAACAGGGGAGCTGGTGGGTGCTAAGAGGATGTTCTAAGAGGAAATGCTGAGAGGAGGTGCTGAACAGGAGCGGCCGGTGAGGGCCAATAGGAGGTGCTGAGAGGAGGTGCAGAACAGGAGCGGCCGGTTGGTGATAAGAGGAGGTGTTGAGAGGAGGTGATGAACAGGAGCGGCCGGTGAGGGCCAATAGGAGGTGCTGAGAGGAGGTGCTGAACAGGAGCGGCCGGTGAGGGCCAATAGGAGGTGCTAAGAGGAGGTGATGAACAGGAGTGGCCGGTGAGGGCTAAGAGGAGGTGATGAACAGGAGCGGCCGGTGAGGGCTAAGAGGAGGTGATGAACAGGAGCGGCCGGTGAGGGCTAAGAGGAGGTGCTGAACAGGAGCGGCTGGTGGGTGATAAGAGGCGGTGCTGAACAGGAGCGGCCGGTTGGTTATAAGAGGAGGTGCTGAACAGGAGCGGCCGGTGGGTGATAAGAGGAGGTGTTGAGAGGAGGTGCTGAACAGGAGCGGCCGGTGAGGGCTAAGAGGAGGTGATGAACAGGAGCGGCCGGTGAGGGCTAAGAGGAGGTGATGAACAGGAGCGGCCGGTGAGGGCTAAGAGGAGGTGCTGAACAGGAGCGGCCGGTGAGGGCTAAGAGGAGGTGATGAACAGGAGCGGCCGGTGAGGGCTAAGAGGAGGTGATGAACAGGAGCGGCTGGTGGGTGATAAGAGGAGGTGCTGAACAGGAGCGGCCGGTTGGTTATAAGAGGAGGGGCTGAACAGGAGCGGCCGCTGGGTGATAAGAGGAGGTGCGGTCTCCTCCCAGCGTTTTCGCGGGACAGGAAGATGGATGGACCTTCTCTATTAATAACTACATCCCACTTACCACCGGGCACCCGCAAACTGCCAACGCTGCACCTGGCCATCCACGGCGGACTGGAGGAAATAAAGAAATAAACAAACCACCTCCTGCTACACCTTCAATGTCGCCCACGACAACGCTTTCAACTCTACACGAGACAACAACAATGGGCTCTGGTGCTTGGACTCATCAACCCTATCTCAGCTGGTATTGGGTGGAGGGGTGGGGGGGGGGGAGTTGTGAAGTTACCTGTGGGCTGCTGGTCCCATGATGGAGTAGCCGGTAAGGGGTTTTGGGCCAATGTGTCGGGGCTGAGGGGTGAAGAGACTAAGGATCTTAAGAAACAGGGAGGTGTTTTACAATTAGTGACATGATGGAGGAAGGTCAGAGAAAGGTCACGGCTTAACCTAATTATAATAGACAGGATAGGGGGATAGTGGATACCTCACTCATAGCTGATGGCACATTTTAAAACACAGAGACAGTTAGTGTAATCTTGTTAGTGTAAAGATAGTCAAATAAAAAGGAAACGAGGAGAAAGGAAGGAGTGAAAGAAGGAAATTAGTGCAACCGTCTGGAAGTCTGGAAGGGTGACAGCTTAAGGGTAGAGGAACCATAACTCCTGAGGGATAGAGTCAAGGATCAACTGAAATATGAAGTGAAGCAACGTTATGAAAGATTATGAGCAGCAAGGGGAGACAAAATTCCTACACTCTGTTTCTCTCTACGTCTCTCTGTATGACTTTATTTCTCTCTGTCCCTGTCGGCCTCTCTCATACACATACTATTTCTGTATCTCTCATACAGTGTCTTGCTCTCCTTGGCTCTCGCTGCCTCTTTCTGCCTGTCTCTCTGTCTCTCTATTCCTGTCCGTCTGTCTCTCTCAATGTCAACCACTCAGTGTCAATAGCCAGGGTGTTAATTTGTCTGCATCAGTTCCGGGAAATGTTCCGTAGAATGACTGCTTTGCCTTTCTCTGAATCCTTAAGTGAGGTGTGTGTGCGTAAACACGTGCGGGTGTGTGTGTGTGTGCGAGTGTTTGTGTGTGTGTGTGTGTGTGTGTCTGTGTGTGTCTGTGTGTCTGTGTGTGTGTGTGTGTATGTGTGTGTGTATGTGTATGTGTATATGTGTTTGTGTGTTTGTGTGTGCATGTGTTTGTGTGTGTGTGTGTGCGTGCGTGTTGGTGTGCATGTTGGTGTGTGTGTGTGTGTGTGTGTATAGTGGGAGTGATGGAGAACGGTCAGCCCCACCTTCACCTCGGTACAGTGCGTAATATGCAAACATGGCTGCCGGCCGGGTGCTTCATCATAGGCTGGCAGCCTGACATAGTCGCCTTTTGTTGTTGATTAATACGCACAGCTCGATCCCCCCCCTTCCCCCAAACCAGACTATTACAACACAAACCTGCAGACATAAACACACTAATCTGACAGCGTTCAGCTAAACATAGAGACCCGAGTTCTGATTTCAGCGGGGGGAAATTAACTCACAACCGAAGTTGTTCTACCCAGAATGTAAAGTCCTGTTTTAGACTACATGTGTGTGACGAGTTGTAATGTCTTAAAATACAGCCCGGCCTAATAAACACTTCCAGCCTTTCATGACAGTTGTGTTTATTTTCACACTTTTCTGAATACGAGGTGTTGAGGCGAGTTGCAGCAAACTTGGCAAACTCATTAGCGAAACAAAGAATAAGCTGAAACGTAAAGCCAAAAAAGCGTTTGGCGTTCGGGGAGGAGATACGGGATAATTTGGTGGAATAAAGTTGCTTAGTTTAATACCAATAAATAGAGGGTTGCTGAAGACTTCCCTCCCAGATGCATAATAGCGGCGATGGCTGTTGATTAGCATCTCAAGCACCTCACTCCATCTTGGAGGATCAGCACGCTCAAAGGTGGCTTTGGCGATGCCTCCTCGCCTGCATTCTTAGAGCAGCCCCCCCAGGGAGCCCGGGCTGGGCTGGTGTCGGATGGCGTTAGCGTGTTTGATATGATGCGCAGCGCTCCACACGTGTGGAGAATGTCAACTAAGAAGAACCGGCTTGGTCGGGGGTTTTGGCCAAATGAGGCGGTCTTGGAATGTAGTGATGAAGAGGACCAAGGGCAAGAAAGAGGAAGAGGATGTTATGGTAATGGTGGCTGGGGGGGTGGTGGTGGTGGTGGTCCTGCTGCTGAAAGAGAGTAGTGTGCTGGTGATGATGAAGATAGAATTTAAATTAAAGTGATTGTGATGCTGATAATAGTGTCACAGGGCCCTGTCTTGCATCCGGCGCAATTGACTTTCTCACTGGCGCATGTGTCGTTGCTAGTTTGCAACTGGCGCAGAGCGTTCTTTTCCCTCCTGCGCCACACGTCGGTAAATTAGGGAATGATTTTGCGCCCCGAGGGGCGGTTCGGCGAAAGGAGGAGGCGTGTTCTGGCGCAAACGTTCCCTGGTGCTATTTTGCAGTTTCAGAAACCACTTGCACCACAAACCAGGAAATACCTGGTTTAAAGTCAGTGGCGCGTTGTTCAGATGCTATTTTAAGGGCGCATGCATAATGTTGCTTGTGCATACACTTTGCACTTTACACTTTTCTCTCATCTACCTAGCCACACATTCTTGGTAAATTATTTGGGAAAGAACAGCTGATACAGCGGTAATAAGTTGTACTTTTAAATCAATGCATCTGCAAACACCGTACAGCAAACACATATTTTCTTGACACAGACATCGTGTACATGCCCATAACTTTTAGGATTGATGAGTATTTGATCATGAGAAAACATTGTTTTACCGCGAGTGAGTGTTAAAAAGAATGAATAAATGCGGACGCGCGTGTGTGTTTGTGCAAAAGAATTAATGAATGCGGTCGCACGTGTGTGCGTCCATCTGTTTAAACACACGCAAACTAAACACGTAACGCATAATACAGTCCATGGCAATGTATATTAACGGGGGGACACATGCATATTAGGAACACAAGTCGATAACGATAATGAATACAATACTGATAAGAAACGATGTTTATAATGTATTGCCTGTATCATTAAATAGAACCCCAATTACCGCATATCATATGTGTGTTAAGTTTTCTTTGCCAAAATTTATTTGAGGACTCAGTATTTCTGAAGTTGTGGAAGAAAACCTTATTCCATGTGTGAATCAGGCCATATTATTTGGCCATAAACTGAGCCATTTGAAGTTTGAAATTCATAAACTAGCGACATCGCCATAGAACCGCCCACAAAGCTACTTGCGCTTGGCGCTTCTCACTTGTGTTTCAGACCGTCAAAATAGGGCCCATAATGTTATAATACCTATGACAGAGATGATGATGATAATGCCGATGGTGATGATGACATATGAAGCTGATGATGATGATGATGATGATGATGATGAAGAGGCTATCGATGATGATGACGAGGATGATGAAGGTGATGATGGAGGTGTGTCATGAGAGATGACACCGGTTGTCTATCCAGCAGCCGAAGATCGATACAGTGATGAGGAGCCAGAAACACAGACGTAATCACACACAGCCCGGCGTTGTGCTGAAATCCACAGAAAAGAAGAGCCAGTGTTGGTCCCAGGGGGCCCCTGACTGACACCTCCCTTTTGACTCATCCCTGCTGCTAATGATGCAGCAGAATCGCCTGGTACCCCCTCGCTTCTTGACATCATCCCAGCTGCTCTCACAGGTCACTGTCTTTTTTTTGTGCCTTGCAATACAGTTCCACCGTAGCCATCGCCCTTTGCTTCGTTGAACGGACGTTACTGATATACGGGGAATCACATAAAATACCATTGGGGGGGTCTCCTTATTTTACATCTCCTGCCTTCATGGGAATTCTTCCGACTTGAGAGGCAAGCAAACAAACGCCTTGGTTCTACTTGACTCCCTCACCTGCCCATCATGCTATGGATGGAGTTCATCGCCAGTCTGAGACCAGACGCAGAATCCAGTCCTAGTGATGAATGCGTGAGATTAGCACTCCGGTTACACTGCAGTGAAGGTGAGGATGTAACAAGATCCACGCAATCTTAAGCTCTTGAACTGTGTGTCGAGGGGGGATTTCATTTCATTAAGAGCTTAAGGAAAAGGTGGATGACTTTCGCGATGACTACCACAGTCTCTTTGCTTTAAGAGCACACATGGAGACTAATGTGTTGATCAGGAGGGAGACAGATCCCGGGGGGTTGAGCAAACTCATCTCTAATCTCAGATGGCTGAACGCTCGGCCACGTAACCTTCAGCAAAGGGACGGTTAGGGTCTCTGTTTTTAGTAACATTTTAGCCCTGGGATCAGTAAAGGTCATCTAGTGCCTTGCCCCAGGGAACCAAATCCAATTTGAACCTATTTGGGGGTTACGTTTGTGCGTTCTCAGCTGGCAACGGACAGGAAACCTTATTTGGCCGAACCCCTGGCTTGCAGTAACATCACAGGCGGAATACTGTATGCACAAGCATTTAACTCTCTGAGCAACACACCTCTCTTTGAAGCCAGAGGAAGACAAAGAAAGCCAGAGAAACAAGACAAAACCAAGACAAAGATCACATATTTGACTGGTAATAGATGCAGTAGATAGTCATTACCACGTTAGCCATGCTCTTTACACTATGCATGTGTGTGTGTGTGTGTGTGTGTGTGTGTGTGTGTGTGTGTGTGTGTGTGTGTGTGTGTGTGTGTGTGTGTGTGTGTGTGTGTGTGTGTGTGTGTGTGTGTGTGCGTGCGTGTGTGTGTGTGTGTGTGTGTGTGTGTGTGTGTTTGGGTTTGCGTTTATGTGTGAGTTTGTTTGCATGTGTGCGTGTGTGTGTGTGTGTGTGTGCTTACAGGGATGGGTTTGTATTCATGCTTCAGTGTGTGTGTGGTTGTTGCATTTATTGCACTTATTGTAATCCATGGTGTTCCTGTGTGTCTGTATAGCGCCTGGTCTGTCAGTCAGTACCACTGGACCGGACGGGTTACCCCCATCGGGGGGCCTCTCTAGGCTGGACTTACCCCTCTCCGCTCTCGTCTTCGTCTATGTTGGAGAGGAGCTGGGAGCCGGCCAGAGAGAGGTCCAGGGCGGTCAGGGGCAGGTCCCTGTAGCCGTAGCTCACCAGCTGGACCGGGGGCCCCATGCACGGGCCCTCATCCTCCACTGGCTGGGAGATGATCTCCAGCTCAGACAGTCTGCTGTGGTCTATGTCTCTGGATCCATGCACACACACACGCACGCAAGCATGCATGCACACACACACATATATCGAACCACACACACACACACACACACACCACACACACACATTCAAACAGACATGTACACACACAAACACACACACACACACACACACAAAGAAAATCATATTAGACATGATAGAAACTACACATCAGAAGATCTATATACTTTTTGTCTTCGTGCTTTACAGCCTGTTTTTTGTTTGAACCAAAATAAACCAGTCAAATATCATATTGAAATGATTGATTTAGCCTGCTTCTCATATGATCAATGTAAAAAACAGACATTACAATACATTGCATATATTTAGGTGACGCTTTTTTCCAAGCGACCTAGAATAAATGCAATCAACCACCAGATACAACCCAGAAAAAGTATCACAAACGCAAGCAAACGTGCTACATTTTAGAAACCATCGATTGAAAGAGAAGTGTAACGCGGAATTCCCCACTAAGTGGCCCAAACCAGCTAGCATTTAGAACCAATTAGAAACCAAGATGGAACCAATATGGGCGCTAGGTGAACACTAGGACATGAGACTCGGGGTCCAAGAGGTGGGAAAGACAGGGGGCTGAAGCCTGCCGGGAGACCCTGAGAGGTGCTACGACATGTGAACTCTCCACCACAGTGGTTACAGACAGACTGCGTGCAGTGTGGCCCCTGAGGAGGGTATTTTTAGAGCTGGAGCAGATGCTTGTTGTGTCATCTTATGCTGTGACGTACCACGGGCACCCTCCTGCCTTTGTCGGTTGGAGTGGATGGCCTATTCTCGCTCTACCTTTCTCTCTCTCTCTCTCTCTCGGTCTAATTACGGGGAAAACTAATTTAAAAGGGGGGGGGGTTATCAGCGGTTAGAGGACGGCTGGATGAACGAATGGATGAATGAATGGAAAGTTGGATGGTTTTATGAATGGCTGTATGGATGACTGAATAGATGGCCGGAAGGTTAGATTTAAGAATGGATGGATGGATAGAGAATGTGTTGTCTCAGGAGGTAAGACAGGAGGTGAAAGGTTCTTATTGAATAAGGCAGGATGAGGAAGAGGATGTTGATACAAGAGGGGAACTGGAGGAACGCAGGAGAGACAACCACTCCACATAAGTAGGAGTTTGTTCTACTACAGATCCAGTCTCATTCCGTGTCCATTTAGCCATCCAGAAGGCTGTCTCTGTTCTCTACTCAGATCAGGGTAGGGGTTTTATGCAATGAAATGTCACTGCTATGCACACCACACCACACACACCATAGGTAATGTATTTGTTGGAAAAGCTTTATTTGCCCCACTTTCAATCCTAAATCTCTCACGAGCAAACAAGGCATTTGCTCAGACTTTAAATTAAAATTGTAATTCCTCTGACAACTGTGTTCAACAAATGATGTGAGGTTGGTAGCACTCACAGAAACAGAAACAGCATCTTGAGAGCAGCAGAACTAACGCCCTCCTGGCAGGGTTCCATGTCATGTAACCCACTAAACATCTGTACCGGGTGTGAGCGTATCTTCTCGGCCCGCAGAAGGTATTTTAAGCCTATCTTCCACACTCTGGGGAGTGCTAGTCATTTGTTGGGGGGGGGGGGGGGAGAGAAAATGCTTTCCTTCATCTTCCGATACCGGATTTGCAGGTTTGCCCTATACTCTCAACACATGTTCATGTAATGCAGACATAAAACTGTATTCAACACAGAATACTGCAAATACGCTTGACGTGTGTGTGTATGTGGGGGGGGGGGGATGCAACACATACCTTACATGTACCTAATAGACATGTTAAGTAAATAGAGAAAAATATTATAGATTATAGATTAAGTTGCGTACTCAGCAAGGTATCTACATGCACCTGGTAGACCCTTGATAAACCTCTCTCCCCCCAGCAATTTGAATTCACCCTGCAGAAGGGTCTGGAGAAGAGCAATACATTTCTTTCTGCTTCCGAAACGTTTTTGCGGGAGCCAATCACAAAGCTGGCCTCCCACCTGGCGCAATATTGGCTGGTTTAACACAGGAACAACAGGGAAGCGACGGCAAGCAGCCAATTGCGTACAGAGTCAGTTGAACTAGGCCCGTTGATCACGCCTCTTGTGCTGAAGAAACAAAGAGCAGCCTCTCCAGACACATTCACATGCCACACATTGATGTACCCTCCCTTCAATGCCCGCCCCTCCATCTCTCATCTGCATCCCAGTAGAACACCTGGAATCCGTCCAAGGCGATCAGCACAGGAAACTGTACAACTCGCGACAGACACGTGCTATCCAGCGTCCCTCCACCATCAACCTCTTTCCACCCGTCCAAGCGTATACCGTCACACTCACGGCATGTGGGTGCAAGGATATGGACTAGCCCCATGAGTCCCAGATCTTTACTCTGACCTTGACACCAACAAACCCCTTACCTTGACAGATTTATCTCTTGATACATGAACATAACCATCCATGAACCGACACATGACCGTACAACCATGTCTGACATCTAAACCTAGCCATGCCTAACCTTATAAGTGTCCTAGTCATCCCAACCTTATAGATAAACCTAGCCATCCCTAAGCTAAACCTAGCCATATCTAACCTTAATACCTCAACTTAATCATCTCTGACCTAATACATTATTGTATAACCATTTCTAAACTATTAGCTAAACCTAGCCATCGCAATCCTTAATAACTCAACTTAATCATATCTGACCTAATACATTATTGTCTAACCATTCCTTACCTAATAGCTAAACCTAACCATCTCTGACCTAATACATCTCTGACCTAATACATTACTGTATAACCTCCCTAATAGATAAACCTAGCCATTTCTAATCTTATACTTAAACTAACAATCTCTAACCAATACCAAAACTTAACACTCTTACCAAATACCTAAAACGCAACCATCACTTATTTAACTATTAGAGTGCACAAGAGCATATCTAACGTTTCACAGGAATAATACCCAACCACAAGATACACATACATAGCATCCCTTAAGGCGTACCACAGCAACCTATGGCTAGCTTACCAACATATTAGGCCGCTACACTACATATTTTATTTTTCTTTTAACACTTTTACTCCAATACATTTGCAGTGGACTCAGAGTTACTGGCTACAAAATAAAATCTGAAAATAATAATAATAATAATTCTGATGGTTTATCCTTAAGGTCAAGCACACCAAAAGCGAAGCCAAATTCTACTCGCGTTACTTAGCATCAAGTGAAATTCGCACAAAAGTTTAATATTTCAACTTGGCGAATTTGTGCCGTTTGTGCGAATAGAATTTGCGCGAAACCTCGCGTTAGCGGAGCGCCATTTGCGCCGCCGGCTTGGCCAGCGAAAAATATGCATCTATTTGGCGTCTTTGCAACAACTATTTAGTTACCCTATTTCGACTGGTAGCCTATTATTCATTTTTATATTTCAAATCCAACCTTCGTAATTAGAAGCCTGGGGCAACGTATCTCAGATTTTAGCCTTCTATCTTTGACTTTGGTCCAGAATTTAGCGAGGACCCAACAATTCGCAAAACCGGATGCAATGTAATCCTTTGGGGCAATACATTTGGGTCTTCTAATAGTGCTTGTTTTGCCACTGACATGCTCTGATTTGCAATATTGGTGTCTGACAACATAATCAAATTAATCCCTCAATGGAATATAAGGCTTGATTATCTCTGTTTAATCCCGTGTGTTCGTTATTGTGCATAACCAAGTCACGATCACGATGAAGTCTCGCTCTGAAATCCGGAGAGAGACGCGAACACGGGTGTTGCAACGCGTGTCTGAGTTTGAGAGAGTCGCGGTCAAGCAAAAGTTTGTTGTAGTTACCCTAGTGTTATTCAAAAGATCACCAAAGTCATGGCCGAATATTAACCACATGTCGACTATGTGTAAGTCGGCTTTGACCCCTCTCTCTCGGGTTAGAGTTGAATAGTGTAAGGCAGGTAAAAACGTTTGTGTCCAATGGGGAAACAGTGTGGGCATAACATCCATAGACGGAGGAAAATTGCTTTTCCTTACGTGTGGTTGGAAACTATTGCAGACTTTTTTCACACCAAAAGTGCATATAAAACAACTACACGGGTTGATAGCGAAACATTCCAGTGAGCTGAATCAATGTGGAAATATCATATTGATAAATAAGGTCTCTATTGGATTACGGTTTGTGGTTGAAGGGCATAGATATGCGATCAACTGTAACAAACCGCTACCGTGAATAAAATACAGATGTCTCTGGGTTTGAATATTGTTGAAAACAATTGGCATAATGTTAGTACACAACTCAACAAAATAGATAACCTAAGTCTAGTTGTTTTTATATATTTTAACACAAAATGTTATACACATTAAACGTTGAAGTGAATTTAACCCACATATATACTTTTGATAGTTATATACATTTTAACTATCCACGTATTTTATTACTTTTTACTTTTTACTTTTCTTACAGATGACTCACTTTTACCAGAGTCACTTTAAGGTGTATAAAGATATATAAGATATATTTTACTCAAGTATGACTTGCTGGTACTTTATACACCACTGCCTGCGCAAAGATACTTAATCCCTATCTGCTGATAGGGGAACACCCTTTGCATCACCCTGGGTAGATGCTTTCCTTAATAGTGAAAATTGCTAAATATTAAATGAACAGAATTGTTTTAACTCACTCTGTGGGAAGAATTTAGAGATGAATAGTGACTCAGTGTGGAAGTAAGGGGTGAGGAGTATCTTGTTTTAGGGTTGGGAACCTGTGACTGCATACTGTACGGAACCTCTTTCTTTCAGCACCAGCATCACATGTAGCAGCAGACAGAAGACGGGGGACAGCAGTAAATGGGGCAGGTGGAAAGGTCATTGTGTAACAG
The DNA here is from genome assembly GCF_949987615.1 of Pollachius pollachius. Lineage (NCBI taxonomy): Eukaryota > Metazoa > Chordata > Actinopteri > Gadiformes > Gadidae > Pollachius > Pollachius pollachius. The sequence continues at coordinate 10,687,517 of NC_136938.1, read as the reverse complement.
AATGTGGTTGGGGCGTGTCACGGGCCAGCAGAAGGTCACAGAAATAACTGCCGGGCAAAAATACGTAATAATGTCCCGAGTCCAAAATACTGGAGTTCTTCCGACGTTAACCTTCATGAATATAAAGTAATGCCAAGCCTCCAGGAAGGAAGATAAGGAAATGGGGAAAAGTGTTTTGTTTTGTTGTTTTTTTCATTTCGGGTAGAGAAAATATATAGATTTCAGGAAATGTTTTTTTTTTTCGTAAATAGCTGGGGAAAATAGTCTGGATACGTGAAGACGAATGTCATTTTCTCAGTTCCCTGCAGCACTTCTACGCCATTTTGAAAAATAACCTCAAATTTACTCAAACTGTTACTATGTAGTAGCAGCAGAAGTAGAGAAACAGGGTAAGTGAATTCAGTAAAGCCTGCTTCACAGCCTCAAGGGGTTACAAAGGGAATTCACTGCTTTCATACTTGGTAGAACGTATTTGCTACTGCTTATCAGAAATCCTACACACTACACAACCTGGGCAATTAAATATAAGTTCTGCCCTCATGAACACTACCTCTCTTACTTAAAAAAATATTATCTTTCAGATCTTTAAATCAGATTTATAACGCATAAAAAATACTTAAATAAAAACTTGAATCCACCTATAAATGATATATTTATACTATTTTCTAATACAACGACTATTAATAAATTTAGCAGTCACATTTAGAAGTGACCTGAAAGTGATATACTTTAAGTGCCAAGGGAGTGCATCTTGCTCAAGGCTGTCAAGTAAGCTGAGGACATTGGGGCTTCAAACCTAGAACATTTCGGCTGGGAGTCGGGCAACCCCACCAATAGACCTGCTTCCATACATTTCCATAGCCCAGCATTCAACAAGTCGAGGCGATTGTGACTTCCTCTGAAGAAAAGACCCTTTGTATTCATAGAGTTTCTCTTTCTAAGTCCTAAACACACACACACAAGTTCCTGTGAAGCGGAACCATCAGCTGACACATTGGTCGTCTGAGGACGGACACGTGATAATCCTGTGGACCCACTCAAGCGACTCAGGCGCAGGTATAGGCATCAAGCAGATGTTCCCCCAAGCTGTTCTGCAGCAGATATCACTTGGTGTTAGGGCTCTGCGCTCATCTTATGTAGGTGGGCCACTAGTGCATGCAAAACCTTGTTTAACATATTCCCTTCAAATAAAACCAACTGACAACTAGTAAATTTATCGACGGCACTCCCAGATGGAAGGGATGCGGAGGTGTGTGTTTGTGTACATGGGTAAGCCCTAGCATCCTAGTAGAAATAACCCCTACTGTTGGTTCACTGTAAGTCACTGGATGAAAGTGCCTCGGAAATAAAGCAAGTTGTTTTACTGTTTAAAGTTAGTTCATGTTTTTATATCATCATTATAGTTAATTCCTGTGCGAGAGACAACAATCGGATAATTTACTATGTAATGACCTGAGAAAGGGAACGAGAGGGAGAGAGAGAGAGTGGGATAAGAGAGTGGTCTGAGACTGGGTTGACTTACTCCATCTTGGCTATGTGATGACTGCCTGGCACAGAATGAAGAGGTACACAGGTAGTGGTAGTGGTGGTAGTCGTGGTAACGGTGGTAGTGGTGGTGGTCTTCCCACGGAGTGAGGTGGTGTAGGCGTGAGTCAAGAATCGGCTCTTCACCTGATAGACACCCTAGTCATGCTGAACCTTGGGGGGTCATTAATACAACACCACCTTCCTTCACATCCAAACACAAAATTCACACAGCACATTGTAGCACGCGGACCCAACCAAATGCTGGCCTCTAAAGTTGAGTGTGTGATTAGTTGAATGTTAACACCGAGTAGGATTTATATTTGATTGGGCGTTGACCTTGTATTTTTATACTAGCAGAGCAGTCAAGTGATGTCGGATGCCATCAGACCATCCTAGTTTAACAAAGGCCATTAAAACATGCACACACCTTGTATGCCTACATACAGTACATATGTACGTACTGTATATTGTGATGGTATATATAAGCCAGAATAAAGTGACCTATATAGGTTATTTAATGCATTTAATGAGAAAGGGAAATGGTGTACAACTAAATATACACACACACAGTGAGTTAAAAGCAGCCGTTGCCTGATTCTTCAACATTGCCTACATAAAATTAAATTATATGTACAAAAAGATAATCTAGTTTGAAACCTTAAGTTTAAACATTGTTACCAGAAACTCAGCTGCTTTGATTGTAAACCAATAACGAAAGTGAGTAACTTGATCCGTGATGACTTACAAAGTAAAGTGCAGAATTTCCCAAACCTTTTGAACAAGGACGGATGGACAGCTCTGGAGAGCTGTTCACATTTCCATCTCTATATGACCCCCCCCCCCCCCCCCCCTCAAACAAGAACCATCTATTTTACTTTATCCAAAAACACCTACCTTGGTGAGGCTGACATTTTAAGACGTGTGTATCGCGGCTCCAACAGCACGTTGTAGGCGCGCATACGCCTGGTGGTGGTACTATAGCCCGGACCGAGAAGCGACCCAGCACCAGGGTCTCAGTGTGTGTGCTGTAAGCTGCAGCAGTAGAGCTCTTCAGCGCTCTGACGTTGGACGATCGCTCCCCGTACCGTTCGGACTCGATGATCGCACCTCCTGCTCCCCTTAGATTCCGATACACCAGCGGATCCAGGCATCGTCATTCAACCACTTCATATTATTAGCCCTAAACTCACGCTTCTCTGCTTCGTTGGGAAAGGTGTGTATGCGTGTTCGTGTGTGTGCGCGCGTGCGCGTGTGTGAGTGCGTGTGTGTGTGTGTGTGTGTGTATGTGTGTTACGCCAGAGCTCCAGCTCCCCCATCTGAGAGGGTTTCCCCCTCCAGCGCAGCAGGGAGTCCTCGTGCAGCGGAACTGTCCAGGTGCTGAACCCCCCCTCCCCCCTCCCCCCCCCACCCCCCCACCCCCCCACCCCCGGCCCCCCTGCTCCTCCTCCAGCTACTCCTCCTGAACGCTGGGAAGAGAGAAAGAGGGCTATTGAAATTTCACCGTTAATTTCACCCAAACGCCATCAAAATGTTGCCGCTCGGTGGTTACGTGCTGGGGGTTGACCACGGCAGCCGAAGATCCGCGTGTGACATTCGCGTCGCTGGTCGCCGGAGTCACGACGTCTAAAAATGTTTGCACATCCCGACTACGTATGGAGATTTGATTCATACTCTTTCCGCGCAGTCCCCGATGCACCCCCCTCGAGAGGATCCTCTTAATGTGTTTACGTTTCTTGTTCCTCTTCCTCTCAGGAGTTTTCTTAAAATAATTTTGGTGATATAAAATGCCTTTGTGCCAATTGGTTCAACCGTTTGCCATTCACCGAGACTCACCCATTCGACTGTTACAGTAGGGGGGTTCATCCAAGGGTTCGAACGTACAGGAGGCGGTGTCTCTAGTCGCTATCAACCAATCAGTGAGTGGTTGTTAACCAAGAAATGTACCGCCCAATGCACCTTGGATCGGTGATTGGTGGGTAACGGAGATGGGTACCGCCCACTTTACGTTCGGACTCTTGGATCCAGCAGCTCGCCCTTAAAGCGCCCATCAACCATTTCAGTGTCTTTTCACGTCTCCTAGACGTGGGCTACAAGGGATTTCAGCCTGCAAGGCTGGACTCCAAGGGTGTGCTCCAATACAGAGACAAGGGCTTAATTCCCTTCATTATATAAGAGCTACACGTCAAACAAGGGTGGGCGCAATCGAGTGGGATTCAAAATATATTTATTGAATAAATGAACAGCATGGGAGAACGGAGAGTAGGCTACGATCAATTCAAAAGGAGTTGATATGGCACATTCTACTGAAAAGTGCATGTGCATGAAAAATATTATTCAATCAAGCCAAACACGGCTTGAAGATAGAAACACTATAATCAGAAATGCAGGTCAATTTTAGATATTAACTTATTTTGGATAATTGCACATTTATTTACCTACAGCTATCGGACAGCCAGCGTTGGAAATATTAATTTAAAGCTTCCTTTTAAAGAATAAAGAGACAATATGACCGAATTAAAGCGTAAATTGCACATGTATCAATATTCGTTTTGCAGCGATTAAATGGATTTAATTGTCACTTCTTACAAAATGGAAAACGCTGAAAAGTTTCAATATAAATCCAACAGCTTTTAGGCACTGTTATAGGAAATAAAGGCATCTCTTGAATATTGACAATATTTAAAGTAAAAACATTTTGATCCTGTCCTCAAATTGTCTAGCAAACAGCTCAGGGGGAAAATATCTAAACACATCATGTCAATCCTTCATGATACCTATTAAAAGGTAAATACAACAACCTTTAACAAAACCATCTTCATTCAGAGAGGGCTTTCAAACCTTTCAGTCGCACACTTTATACTCATGTTCTCCCTTTGTTACATACCCTGTTAAAGCAAATGAATGACCCATCCTTAAAACAGATGGCCCACATTTCAAGAAGAGCACCCGTTGACCATGTATTCTCAGACGACAAGTTGTCCGGACTACAGACTCCACATTCTTTCCCTTCACGACCAATACTGACAAAACAAGGTCTCCATGACAACCTGCCTTACAGAGTACCTCACCTGTATACAACCTAGAAGCTAGGGGCGAGTACCGCTACCACAACCTAGCTTCTGGCTGAGCGCATACATTAATCATTGTGTGATAAAGTCTGTACATGGCATCATTAGAAATAAAAGCTATTTTACATATGTTAAACAATAACATGTTAAGTGCCTATGTCAATAGGATGTGTTTTTTGCTAAATCAAGCCTGTGTTGATGTGTAAGAAATGGAAAAAACAAAACACCATTTTAGCCAACTAGTTAACCTGACTTAGTAAACCAGTCAGAGAAGTCTAAATCTGAAGATATGCTTTAAATATGTATACATCAGGGAAATATATACATAAGTTTGTATATTTTTTTTAGCATTCTTTTCTCTAAAGACTGCCGTGTTACACTACAACCGGCATCAGTGTGTCCAAAATGTAGAAAAAACCTATGTGTTAAAAAAAAGAAAAACATCGAAATTCCGTGTCAAACGGAAAGGCTGAATGACCAACGAGCGAGCCTTCGCTACACCTGTAATCACTGGAATGTCCAGTCTGTTAGGGATGGCCGTTGGGCTCCGGCGGGGGTCCGTGTGTTTGTTTGTTTGTTTGTTTGTTTGTTTGTGTTTGTGTGTGCGTGCGGTGAGAGTCCGGCATCACCCAAGATGCACCAGGGTCATGACGGTGGTGAAGGCGTGCTGCAGACTCTCTGTGTCGCCGTCGCACAGCGTGTAGTCCTCCTTGACGATGCGGTCGCAGCCGATCTCGCCGTTCCCGAACAGGCCGAAGAGGGGCGTGTTGGGGAACACCTTGCGGAAGGCGTCCGCCTCCACGTTGCCCATGTTGTTGTAGTAGTTGTGGCCGCGGCCCACACACGCAAACATGAAGCCCAGTGTGTTACGCTCGGGGAGGCTGGCCGCCTTCAGCCGCTGGATGGTGGCCTCTACCTCCTGGGGGGTGCCCACGTCCTGCTCCAGGAGCACAGAGGCCCCCTGTACCCGGGGCCCGCTGAGGGCCAGGCCCACCACACCGTAGGCCCCCAGGCCACAGCTGGGCGGCCGAAGGATGGGGCGGAGCGGAGAAGAGGAGAGCGAGAAGACGGGAGAGTGGAGATGGAGCGAGAGGAGCAGAGATCACGTTTTAATTCATGGAAAGAAAAAGGACAACGGAAAGGGCAACAAAGCAAGCATCAGGAGTCTGCAGTAGGGAACTCATTAGAGACTTGCCTCCTGGTTAAACTCTGAACTTCACAGAACTTATATGGACCAGCCTGGACCTCAAGCCACCCACATCGATTTCAGTGGGTGAGAGTACTGGTCTTGAAAGACAAACTCCTTCAGCCAAACAGCATAACAAAACATGTGCCGCCATCAAATATGCTGTTCTGTGGACACACCGGATAAAGAGGAACACTAAGGAACTCACTAAGGAACTCGAGGAGACGCCATTACTGTTTGGCCAACGGAGGCCTGTATTTTACGTCAATAACTACGACGCAGAACCTGATTGGTTACGCCATCAACTAGGACACAGAACCTGATTGGCCCCGATTACATAGTTAACTAAACGTGAGGTCGCGTGACGGTCCCCAGGATAGGTCAAATGGGTGGGAAGGCATAAATAAATCACCATTGTCTCGGGGGAGAGAAGACGCTCTCTACGATTCCTCCAGCGATGAGTGCTTTGCTCTTGGCCAGCGGCTCCAGCACTTGGTTCAGGAAGCGAGTGCCTCCGGTCTTGTACGCCTCATAGACGAACAGGAGGACCACGCGCAGGTCGGGGTTATCCACCAGTCCTGGGTGGGCACAGGAATCAATGTCACGAAAGACCATGACACATTATGTTGAGAGGCCTAGTCTTTTGGCCCAGGAATGGCTTGAAATTGCCAAGCCATTGTATTTCTGCAATGGCAATGTTGATGGACTATCAACTAGGGCTGTCCCCGACTCTGAATTTTTGAGTCTAATCAGATCTTCGATTCTAATCAGAGATTCGACTATTCGGCGGCCGTGCGGGGCAGGTCTTTTGGGGGTTTAAAAAATGAGTTTTCTTTCTATTAACACTCTGTTTTGGTAGGCTATAGGCCTTTTATATATGCTTGCGCGTTGCGCTCATTACGTTCTCACCTGAACAGTTTTCTGTCAATCAAACTTGTCGGAATTGTAGCCAACTTATTCCTGTCGGGTTTTAATTAGGCTCCTGCCCGTAATGCGGTCCGATAATGAACACGGGGCTCATGTATAGACTAGTGGATAATCCACTATATGAGCCCGTGTTCACGATCTGATTGCATTTATTGAGCCCGAAAGAATACACAGCGCTGTGTCGCCACGCTGACTGCGCTGCTAGAGAAAATGTAGCAATAATGTAAGGGGAGACAGCCGCTTCCCTCTGCGAGATTCTGTCTAGCAAACAAAGTTACAATGAATCAATCGCCATAGTGACATGGACAGTGTCTAAATAAAGCTTCTCTTTATTATTATCATTAGAGCTATGATGCAAATGGTGAATATTAAGCCTGCGGTGGCATCTGTACGCGCAGTTTGCCATTTATTTTCAGCACCAACTGCAGAAGAATAATAAAAAGTCACAATAAATGTGTCGATTCATGCATATGGTCTGACACGTGTACACTATAGGTACGGTCTTTTACTGAGATCAAATAAAAACTCTTTGAAAATACACAAAGTAACGCTCCTAACCTTCTCTCTCACTCTCTCTCCTTTCGGCACGGCCCTAGCTGTCTCTTCGGAGACGAAGTCGTAATTATTGTATTGTTTGTTTATATGTAGGCCTATTTTTAAATGTCGCCACACTTTTGACGTCTTCTGAGACATGGTTATAGGCAATGGTAATATTTGCTATAGTTAAACCACCACCGTCCGTGCACCAACCGTTCTGGTTTCAATTTGTATCCATTTCAGCACATGTCGTGCCGCATCAGTCCTTCTAAAATATATCATTATAATCCATATAAATATTATTCCTGTGCATTTTAATGTTTTCTATTTTTAGTTTTATTAATGCACACCACTCACTGACGAAAAAATAAATAAATAAATAAAGGAAGACTGCGGGATTTCCCGACTGATGATTCGAATCATCGACTTTCAGGGGACAGCCCTACTATCAACATTCAGTGAGTACTGGCAGAGTCGTGTTCAATGGATTTCCTGGTTTTAAGCACTTTCATCAGCAATGTTATAAAACTACCACAAAGAGCAACGAGAAAGGATTGCAGCCTGTTGCTGAGGCAACAACATATATGGCGAGGCTGCCCACCTGCTTCCTGTAGGGCTGTCTCAGAGAAGGTCTTCCTGCAGAAGTGAAAGGGCCTGATGTTGACTCCCTCAATGCTGGGGAACATCAGCGCAAAGCCGGCGTCTCCGTCCTGGTGCTCTTCAGGGGCGCCAGAGTGAGAACCACTAGGGGTCACTGTGGAAAAGGGAAAGCCATCGGTCATTCTACCACAGTGTTTTTTATGCACACCTGGTTTTAAACAAAAGCAGCAGCCATTGACCCTTTTTTTTATTTAATCTATTAAATGTCTGGTTTTTAAGTGGTCGGTTCAAGGGTGGATTTAACTGTTGTTGGTAACTTTTCAAATTCAACTTCATAATTGATGAGCAATTAACGTTGAGGTAGTTTTTGGGTATATGTTGTAAAGTGATGTTACACATATTAAAACACAATAAAAGCAGAACGCTTCCTCTTTCCGGATTGGAACAGGAATAGAGAGAAGACAAAGGGGAAACACGTACACACTATCCCCGGTGCGGTGATGCCCAGGAAGTCACAGCTCCTGGGGAAGAGGTGGTTGAGCTCCTCCACCGTGTCTGGACTGTGGCGACTCTTCTTCGCTTCAGGGTCCAGAGAAAAAAACGTTATGAATAGAGCTAGCCGGTTAATGCACTGTATTTATTAATAAAAAAATATATATTCTGTACACTAACCGACTGACCCATTGAAAGAAAACATGTGCAGGTATCACATCATATATCCAAAAATGTAATCTATTCTTAGATGCTCTACTGACAATGGTGTGCACAGATGTTATTACACCATGCTATAATCAAGGATTTATATTTGAACATGTGCATTGTTTACTTGTCTTTTTTGTTAAAGGTCCCATGGCATGCTACTTTATGGATGCTTTAATATAGATATTAGTAGGCCCCAAACACAGTATTTGAAGACGTTCCCGAAATTCAGCCGTGGTGCAGAATTACAGCCACTACGAGCCAGTTGCACATTGAGCTTTCCCCAAATGCGCCGTTTCGGTGTCTGTAGCTTTAATGCAACTGAGGAGGAGAGAGGAGGGTGGGGGTGTGGCCCTGAGCAGCTTGCGGCCACGGTACCATGCTCTATTTACAGTGGATGTATCGCAATGGCGAGGCGCACACAGCCATTAGCCATGTTGTGTAAATATTCTAGAACACACGGGAGTCCTGGAGCTCTATATCTAAATAATGTCATATAATACATAGATATCTATATCATATAATATATATTATCACGGTAAAAGCTGTGTGAGCCTCCAGACAATATTATGAATCTCGACCAAACGACCGCGTCGGTTTCTACGACGTCTCTGGTTCTTCCACGTCCACATCAATCTGAAGTAGACTGAACCACGACATGGAGGAGAAAGGGATTGTTGACCGCGGTTGTCTCCCGTCGGAGCCTCGCTGCCTCAGTAGCGGTCAGCGCTTAGGCACCACCGCCTCCTGCAGCACCGAGGCGGTGGTCCCTCGGCAATGGGAAGCGGGGCTCAAGCGGGAGATATCGTGGGCAACAACCCCTTTCTCCTCCATATCGTGGTTCATGTCCTTCAGGGAATCAAAGCCAAAGTTCCTTTCCCCCAATTCCTTCTCAACCATGGCTGAGTTAACCCCAACTACAGTCTCGTTGTGGAAATACAAGAGAAGTCAAAGAACCGACATGTTATGCACCATAACACGTCTCTGGGCGGGCAAGGTAGAGAAAGGGGAGGAGCTTAGATCCTTTATGATGACATATGAGACCACATTCCAAATCAGCGCACTTGAGCCTCCGTTTTTTCAAAGGCGAGCAGAACACCTAGTGCTCGTTTTACACCGAACGCATGTTTTAGCCACTGGGGGACCATAGGCAGACTAGGGGAACTCATATTTATGTCAGAAAACCTCATGAAGTGAGATTTTCATGCCATGGGACCTTTATAGAACGTGACACAGATTTTAATTGCATGTTGTGCCAAAATTATAAAGATGACCTATAAGAGGTCATCTGTCAGTGGAACTTAATTTGGTGTGCAAATATGTAATACACACCAAACAAGTACCGTGTTACCAGTACAGCTCTCAAATGTCCTGTCTGGGACCAATAAGGTAGTATCTGGTCTAATCTACAGGACATTTAGATTTGCCCTTTTAGTTATATCAAACTATGTGCCATCTCTTCATCGATTTGACTTTGATTACTTTTTGCACTTTAGAAACTAAATGTATGCAATTCCTAGATGCATTTGTTTTGGAAGCACTTTTATGCCAACATATACACATATCAGTCCTGTCTAAAACATTTAAACTTGTGCTCATATTTTGACTTGCACAAAGGACATCTCAGAATAAGAATGCCATAACAACAATCAATCATAAAAAAAATCATCAGTAGAATGAGACATAAAGCAGAACACATTCAAGATGTTATTGCACTGACCTTTATTCTGTCTGTAGCAAGATACTTGTCCGTCGAAGGTTTGACTGTCCACAACAGCAAGGACAGTTTTAGGCAAGAGGAACACTTTCTGTAAACACACAGTGAACATGTTTATGTCATAACTATCCCCTCTTAAAATACACATAACGGAAGCAGCATATGCATAGGTAGCAAAATTCCCAAATCATGATTGTTACTTGTATCAGTCTTAACAGGGGTTTCTAATTAAATTAAGTTTGATCAAGCATCAATACCAACAGTTGACAATACACATTGCTACTTGGGATGTCTAGAGCCTACAATTAAGGGGATGCCCTTACGAAAGTATTGCGATTAGGATGTTGATACCTATTTTAGATTTATATTATATTTGATATTAATTAGTCGACCATTGCCTGACCGCAAGAATCTGGTTGTCCACAATGACCACGCATCTTACTGGACACTACAAACCAAAAACCCTTTGAAGGAATGGATGCTATTCAAGTACCTCCACCTCCTCGGAGAGACGACCACACAGAACGTGGACATAAGGGAGGGATGGGCCAAAGGCTGACACCCAGGTCAGCCTCTGCTGGGTCCTCAGCACCCTGCGAGCACAGTTCCTCCACAGCCTGCACACACTGAGCGGTGGAAACAAGACAGAAGAAATGCCAACTACACGTTATATTAAAAGTGCATGGCTGTTACAAGAAAACATGTTTTGTTTTATTACGTTTGTGGGTTATGTCTTTGTATATGTATATGAGTCTATTCGACTAAGTAGAAAAGTGCTGGATTTAACAATAAATAAACGCATAATGATCCATTTTGGTCGACACTATCACTTCACTAGCGTGATATACACACATCACTCCTCGTATTAGATCATTACATTAACTTTCAAAATGTACATTCATTAATAGACTACTTTACATTTATATATGCACCAACAAGGGCATTTCGCCACACATTGTATACGAGTGCTCCTGGGTATGTGACCAATACATTGACGACGTAAACAGTGGGCTAGAATGCGCGTTAGCGACCATCAGTTCGGGTCCCAGGTGTGCTAACGCTAGCCTACCTAGCTATCCGCAGGAGGGACTTAGTGGGGACGAAAGTCAGGATCCTCTCCACCACCTCTGCAACATTACTCAGTATGTACTCGGCCTTGAAGTCTTGAGAAGTCCCAGAAGATTCGGGGTTTAAATCCATTACTTGGTTATATATCAGATATCTTCCCTACAGTCGTGTTGACGGTCCCAGCGTTACCTAGCTGTTTGAACTGTGAACCCTTTTTCCTCTTCGCACGCTGAACACGAAACCGGGGAGGGGGCTCGTGCCCTCTGGTGGAGAGGATGAGTCCATGCATTAAAAAAGAAAGAAAAAAGTGCCAGAGCCATAGGCATGCTCACAAGGTCTGTGTGATTTCCATTTATTAGGGGTCCTACGAAAAACGTAGGAACCCTATTGTAATCGTTAGTATTATTAGGGGTCCTACAAAACACGCATGAACGCTATTGTATTCTCTCCTATTATTATTATTATGGGTCAGAGTCTGAGAGTTGTTCATCATGACAATTGGTGCATGTAGAGCAAGTTTCATGCATATTGCACTCTCCTGGTGGAAATGGCAGCCAGTTTAGTATTTTGCACTTAATGTGCATATTATAGCGCCACCTATAGTTATTTCTGGCCCGCGCGTGCCCGCGCGCGTAACTCGCAGATACAACTTTTCACGCACGGAAAAAAAACAAACATTGAGGGACTTGGAGAAATTTGGCTGTCGGATTGTATTGATGCTTGAAAGTGGGCCGAGATGTTACGGGGCCGCCGTTTTCGATGAATGGGCCGCGCGGCTGTGACAATCATTCCACTCTCTGATTGGCCGGCCGCCTCAAACGGCCCACGAGAGCCCGCGGCCCCTCTGACATCTGCCAGAATGCCAGACCGCCCAGTCCTTTACTGCCGTAGCAGTTAACAAAGTACAAAAGAGCTTGCCCTTCTCCGCAAACCCTTTCCACGTCATCCGAATCCAAGTTCATAAGGAACTCTTTCTCTGTCACCATCACTGATGGCGACAGAATATAGATTCCAACTTCCACAGTATAGCTTCCAACTTCCAATTTCCAACAACTCCAAACACGCAGACGCGGTCTAGCCTACTCGATTCGGTCTTGAATTCCCCAGAAGTCATTGCTTTGGCTTATTTAGAATCAATGGAAATATTTCCCGCATTAATCTTGCTGGCCATGTCAGATGTATATTTTATGTATACATTTCTTCATGTTAATTACTGTCGGAAATAAATAAAAGGACAGGTACAAGTGTAGCTGAACCATGTCAGCTGTCTGTGTTGGATATGCATTACAGCTTCTACATCTATAGGAGATTGATTTCTGTATAGCATTGTTCACTAGACAGGCCCATAATGATGAAATGAATGACACTAAGCACCAGGCTCCCACTCACGACAGCCAGCCCTTTTCGAATTCTGAAAGTCTCCTGCATCTAATAACTGGGAGGGGCTCAATATGACACAATGCGATTTTAAATGTGCACGATTTGTTGCATGATTATAAGAAACACTTAAATTGCGAATGTAATAAGAAATTAACAGATTTGAATAATAGGCATACAAAAATACATTTATCATTATTATGACTTCAATTTTCTCGAATTGTCAATTGTATAGGCCAAAATCACGATTACTAGGCCTATGTACTTAATTGTGCAGCCCTAAATTAAAATGTGGCCCATTGTCGATTACAAGCACTTCTGGAAGCCCAAAACCTGGGCAAGAAGTTTGTTCATAGTTGTACTTCATACCATCAAATAGTCTACAGTTAATATGGGGATCTCACGACAATATTTATAATGTGTATATACACATGCACGCACACACACGGACAAACACACGGCCGCCAAGGTCGAGAGTAGAGATGGATTTATTGATTCGTTTCCGCGAACCAGTTCGCGTCATTCAGTTCGCCAAGAGGAGTCGTTCGCGAATCGTTCGTTCGTTCGTTCAGTCTAGTTTCCGGTAGCGGTGAATCAAATCATACACGGTTCTCTGAGTCAGTCAGACTCAGCCCCTCGTTCGTTAGTTAGTTCGTTCGTTCAGTCGAGTTTCCGGTAGAATCATGGAATGAACGGCTCAGACTCAACGCCTCCCTCGTTCTCATTCTCATACGTCAACATTACAACTTTAACCAAACGCAGCGGGATGGGGGGTGTAGTTGATTATTGGATGTTTGACATATCAGCAAAATAATAGACTTGATTTAGTAATGATGGTGGGTGTCCGGGTGTTTTAGGCTCCCATAAACAGAACCCTGTGCAGCCAAAAACGAGAGCTGGTTAATTGTGAAAAATGCATTAAACTGTCATCAGACAACGCAGTTATACGCTATTGTAATGACCTCGCCGGTGACAAACCAGGTCACTGAAAACCCGTAACCAACGGCAAAAAGCCACACTAACAACAATCACTTACCCGGGCAACCCCCCAACCCGGTCCCTTCAACGTGCAAGCCCCCACCCTCCTGTTCTCCCAAGGCCCTCCCCCAGCTGACCTGATGATTCGCCCCCCACACTGATTGACAAGAAGAACATCCAATGCATGCACAGAGAACAACTGGCATAACGGCCAACGAAATACAATGCAACACATAACACACAAACTCTTTAAATGTCCCAGGGTCGCTACACTATAGACTCTAGAGTTTCTGGTATAAAGGCTGGGACGAATTTCAAATGATAAATATGTACACTTTATGTTGAAAGTATACTGTCGCGATGTCCATTGAAACGAATTGCGCGGTGAGTAGTCTTCACAACGAGAGCTGGTAGGTTTTGAAAAATGTGGTATAAAGGCTGGGACGAATTTCGAATTATAAATATGTACAATGCATCCTTTAAATACGTCCATGCAACAGATGGCCAATGTAAATAATAGATAGCTCGCTCACTAAGCCCATTTGTCTTTTCCCCATTAAACCTGTTGATTTCTGTCTCTCATTGACTAAAATTCAACGAGAGCGTCCTAGACTCAGTCCTAGAACAGCATACGATTGGCTGGCTCTCGTGAGTCGTGAAGTCTCTCAGTCGGTGCCTCCTCACCACTCACACAGTGAGTGAACGAACTGTCAGCGATTCAGCGACTAGTGGGTCTGGGAGGAGTCGACTCTGAGAACGAACGAGGCGAACGAGACGAACGAGGCGAACGAGAGAGAGGAACCAGTTCAGTTCGTTCGTCTTCACGATTCGTTCATTCGAACTGATTCGTTCGCGAACGAGTCAACTACTCGAGAGGCAGTGGCGTATCCAGGACATTTTTTCTGGGGTGGCCAAGATGGGACACAAAGCTAGTGTGGAGTGGCCATGGCATAGCGAAGTTTAATACATATGCGTACGCAGCCAACTGCGGTTCGAATCCCGGTCCTTTGCTGCATGTCACATCCCCTCTCTCTCCCATGATTTCCTGTCTCATAACTGTCAAATAAAGGTGTCTATGGTGGTAAAAAACATTTTTTTTTTTAAAGTCATTTTTTAAATTCCATTTCCACCTATCACAGTCCAAAAAGTATATCTGGTTATTTTAGCATGTCTATTTTTAATCAGTAATTATGTTCAGCATAGGGTACACATTTTCTAAGAGCCATTTCCTTGTAGTGGATTAAAGTCCTCATCTCTCCACAAGTTAAATTAGAGTAGAAAAATTCAACTGCTCTTAACTCATCCTATATAATAACATTAATCAGTCATCAGCTCATCATCTGTGTCACCTGTATTGTTACCTGTGTTTGCTTTACTAATTGAGGCGCCATCTTGTGGTTACATAAAACACAGCAATCCAGGCAACAGAACAAAATGCTTTAAGATAGACCTTATTAAAAAGTGTATCTGTAAGCAAAGGATAAATTAAGCTTGTAAGGAAAAAAACATAAATATTTGTTGTTCTTTACATGCTTAGTTTATGTTATTACTTAGCTTAGATATAATTTGTTGGAGATACTGGAATTAGATTTTTTTGGTTTGTTCTTTGCTTTGGTGTGTTTTTATTTAACCACAAGATGGCACCTAAATTAGTAAAGCAAACATAGGTGACAATACAGGTGACACAGATGATGGCCTGATGAATAATGTTATTCTATAGGATGCCTTGTGATGTATGAAAATGTGCAAAAACGGTATTCATGGTATTCGGCCCTGATGAAGGTATAAATTGAAACGTTGGCTTTGATTCAGCATAAATTATGAAGTTTATTTAAATCAAACAGTTAAGCCTTAGAATCACAAATTAACTTGATAAATATACATAAACAATTGTAACATAAACCAAAAAAAGTATATACTATAAAGTAATGTTATGTAAACCTTCAAACTCTCATGAACAATAGAGGATTCTAATAATAGTAACAAAGTGCAATAGAGGTAGCTAGTTCTTGCTTTTGCTCATTCTCCTGCTACAAAATGCTTTCACATAAGCCATAAGACCACAAGACAAGACTTAAAGTCCAATGCAATGCCACCAGACCAAATATAACTGAAGGTTTAAGGTGCTTCTTCATAATGTAACTTGTAAAATTGTACATAAACAGTTGTAACATAAACCAAACAAACCATAACTACAAAAAAACAAGACCATTAGACAAACTCTGTGTTCATCCATCTTACATCAGATGAATTCTCCTGTTTTGGTGATTGGTAGCAAAAAGTTTAATAAACTTGTCCATGTCAAGTGACTGTGCTCTTCTAGCCTCAATGCTGAGAACACCCAGGTTGCTCAGTCTGTCATCTGTCATCGTTGTGCGCAAATGGGTCTTGATGAGTTTAAGAGCTGAGAAGCTGCGCTCACATGCTGCACTGCTTACCGGGAGGGCTATGGCTATCTTGCACAGACGAAAAAGCTCATGAAAAACATCCTTATGAGGTTCAAGGAACACTGCAAGTTCAACAATACCGGACAAGTTCGCCATTCCACTTTGCTGTTTCCTTTGCAAAATCCTCCTTGCCTGGTGGAGTTCATGACTGAGATCTTCAGTCACTTTCATAAATTTCTCCCAGGCGAAAGACTGCTTCCTCTTGAAGGAAACATGTGCTTTTGGGGTCCAAAGCTTGTATTCCTCTCAATATTTCACAATTGCCTTTGGAGAAGCGCCTGTCTAACTCTCCAAGTATGGTGTCCACAATGGGGTAGAAGATTGTCCTCCTAAAGGAATCCTTGTTACCATCATTACATTTGCGCTGACCCAATGTAGAGGTTATGACAGACCCACCAAGTCTGGAATTAACTTTTTGAGACCTCTTTTTCTCTGCATTTTCAATGGCTATATTGCACTTTGTGGCAGTGTCAACAATACTTTTCCACAGATTGTCAACAAATGTTTCCCTTCTGTACTCCTGAAATGAGTCTTTGAGTGCACTTACTAAATCCACTGCCATGGCAAGGTCAAGTGAAGGAGATTGGAGGGTGTCAGACAGCACCTTTGCGTCCCCAAGGAGCCTTCGAAAGGTTGCAAGAAGACTGACAAAACTTACGTCTAGGTGAGTCAGCAAACCTCGAGCATCTACAGATCTTTCCCCACTATTTTCTGTAGCAATGTCATGCAGAACACGAAGTACAGCAGGTAATCAGTCCATTAGATTCCTGCAGGCCAAGTATCTACAGTGGGGCAAAAAAGTATTTAGTCAGCCACCAATTGTGCAAGTTCTCCCACTTAAAAAGACGAGAGAGGCCAGTAATTTTCATCATAGGTAAACCTCAGCTATGAGAGACAAAATGAAAAAAAAAATCCAGAAAATCACATTGTCTGATTTTTTAAGAATTTATTTGCAAATTATGGTGGAAAATAAGTATTTGGTCACCTACAAACCAGCAAGATTTCTGGCTGTCACAGACCTGTAACTTCTTCTTTAAGAGGCTCCTCTGTCCTCCACTCGTTACCTGGGTTAATGGGACCTGTTTGAACTCCTTATCAGTATAAAAGACACCTGTCCACAACCTCAAACAGTCACACTCCAAACTCCACTATGGCCAAGACCAAAGAGCTGTCAAAGGACACCAGAAACACAATTGTAGACCTGCACCAGGCTGGGAAGTCTTAATCTGCAATAGGTAAGCAGCTTGGTGTGAAGAAATCAACTTTGGGAGCAATTATTAGGAAATGGAATACATACAAGACCACTGATAATCTCCCTCGATCTGGGGCTCCACGCAAGATCTCACCCTGTGGGGTCAAAATGATCACAAGAACGGTGAACAAAAATCCCAGAACCACACGGGGGGACCTAGTGAATGACCTCCAGAGAGCTGGGACCAAAGTTACAAAGGCTACCATCACTAACACACTACGCCGCCAGGGACTCAAATCCTGCAGTGCCAGACGTGTCCCCCTGCTAAAGCCAGTGCATGTCCGGGCCCGTTTGAAGTTTGCTAGAGAGCATTTGGATGATCCAGAACAGGATTGGGAGAATGTCATATGGTCAGATAAAACCAAAATAGAACTTTTTGGTAAAAACTTAACTCGTCGTGTTTGGAGGAGAAAGAATGCTGAGTTGCATCCAAAGAACACCATACCTACAGTGAAGCATGGGGGTGGAAACATCATGCTTTGGGGCTGTTTTTCTGCCAAGGGACCAGGACGTCTAATCCGTGTGACGGAAAGAATGAATGGGGCCATGTATCGTGAGATTTTGAGTGAAAACCTCCTTCCATCAACAAGGGCACTGAAGGTGAAACGTGGCTGGGTCTTTCAGCATGACAATGACCCCAAACACACCGCCCGGGCAACGAAGGAGTGGCTTCGTAAGAAGCATTTCAAGGTCCTGGAGTGGCCTAGCCAGTCTCCAGATCTCAACCCCATAGAAAATCTTTGGAGGGAGTTGAAAGTCCGTGTTGCCCAGCGAAGGCCCAAAAACATCACTGCTCTAGAGGAGATCTGCATGGAGGAATGGGCCAAAATACCAGCAGCAGTGTGTGAAAACCTTGTAAAGACTTACAGAAAACGTTTTACCTCTGTCATTGCCAACAAAGGGCATGCAACAAAGTATTGAGATGACCTTTTGTTATTGACCAAATACTTATTTTCCACCATAATTTGCAAATAAATTCTTTAAAAATCAGACAATGTGATTTTCTAGATTTTCTTTTTTCATTTTGTCTCTCATAGCTGAGGTATACCTATGATGAAAATTACAGGCCTCTCTCATCTGTTTAAGTGGGAGAACTTGCACAATTGGTGGCTGACTAAATACTTTTTTGCCCCACTGTACATGCCCATCTGGTGTCACTGAGCTTCTGCAACTCCCTTGGCTGACCTTCATACATTTCCTTTTGCACATCCAGCCACTTCTGGTGAACATAGGACCCAGAAATATAGACATAAAGCTTCTGCAGTAGTGCAAAAAAGCAATCAGCCTCTGGGACTGCCTTCACTGTATCAATGAGTCTTTATTCTGGCTGCCACTCCAGAGTGTTTCCCACTCATTACTGATGCTCCGTCATAACCTTGTCCAACAAGATTGGATCTGTACTCAAGTCCATATCTTTCCAAACAGTGGATGATTTTGTCCTTGAGTCCTTCTGCATCTAATCGTGTGGCTTGTTGAAAGTCAAGAAAACTTTCGTGCACTGCCCCATTGTAGTAGTACCTAAGTACCAGTGAGAGCTGCTCCTTCTTTTTCAGGTCTTTGGTTTCATCAGCAATCACAGAGAACACTTCACTTTCCTTCACTTCCTGAATGATCTCCTCACGGACCATATTTGCCAAGCATTCTAGGATTTCATTTTTTATTACACTGCTTGTGTACTTGGCATTCTGCTTTCCCTTCATTTTTTTCTGTACCACTGGGTCATGCTTTGCAATCATTTCCAAAATTTCTAAAAAGTTTCCTCTGTTATCTGCCCCTTCTGTCTCACGGTGACCTCGTTGTGCAATGTTTTGTGTTGCCGTCAAAAGAAGTACTTCAGCCACTGTTTTAATATATTTTCGATTCTCTTGGACTTTCTTGTTGTATGCTTCATTAAGGGCATCACGTATGGAAGAATCTGTCAGTTTTGCCTTCTTGTGCTCACCCCATGCAAAAATGGCATTGACATGACCCTCTGACTTTTCATGTACTTTAAATCCACCATCTTTATACATTGCCTTTTTCCAATAAGAGAATCCCAGTTGTGATGTGAATACAGATGCCGGGGTGTTTGGCAAAGAGAAGTGTCGACATGCAAAACAGTAGGCAGAGTTTTGGCTTTGGGAGTACTCAAGCCATGGGTGTTGTTTATACCACTCACTGTTGAAGGACCTCTTCCTGTTGCCTTGCATGGTTCGTGGAAATACCTTAAGTTGAGGCTGTGTAGGACCTGCTGCTCTGTACTGTGAAACGTCTGTAAATTATAAATAATCGTGATCAGTCCTTACTTCAGTTTTTATGAAGTTTCATTCAAAATGATTAGTTACAAAGTGAATTTGTGTTCAGTATTACAACTTCCACGTTATTTAAATGGAAGGCACTCAATGTTGTGTAAACTGAAAGATAAAATGTCACAACATACCTTGAGGTCCAGGTGGGGCAGCATGTACTTGTGCAACATGAGGAGCCTCTCTTTCATCGGTATCACCATCACCTACTGACATGCCCTCTGAATCACTTTGCTCACTAGATGAAGTACCTGAAGTAGTAAAAACAATAACCATTACACCCATAGACTGTATGTTGACTGATTAGTGTCACACATTTCCCTGTCTTTTCATAATGTTTTGTATTGAGATTTAAAGAATAGATTGTCTATGTTTAAGTGTGGGGTTTGCTGTGTATTAGCAAATGAATAGCAGACACTTTGGGCAAAATTGGACCATCCTTTTTAAATTAAATCAAGTATGAGAGTACACAACAACTTCAGGTAACTGTTCATGAATGACATATCTGGACATAACAGAACTTGACATACCATGCTTAGCAGGTGGAGCTCCAGACACTGCTGGATCCTCCTCTGGTTGTGGCTGGTCAGCTGTGGGAATACACAGATATCTGAGAAATCTGAGACATCAATAGGCTGGAGGTTCTGCCACACACACACACACACACACATTATGCACATTTTATTACTGTTCTTCTGTCTTTTACAACAGTTTTAACTATTGTTCTTGTGTAGTGATGTTTCAAACTGTTGTAATTGTATAAGTGGAGTGACATACAACTTGAATGTGAGCCTACGTGGTAAATTCAAACTATCCAAGCATGACTTACCATCCTGTGCAGGGGGGGGCTGACTGCTCTTCATCACTACTGCTGTACCTAGGCTGCTGACTTGAGTGGGCCATTTCACTGCTGCTTGTAGAAGCTGTGGCTGGCTCTGACTCTTTTCTTTTTTTTAAGAAGAAGCTCTTAATGTCTCCGCTTCTCTTCATATTTTCTTAATATCCCTGGGGGAAATGTAATTCAATCACGCAGGATCATTGTCAAATTGGGTTAGAATCAGTGTGCAAAATACGGGTGCTCGTGGGGCTCTGGAACCCCTTAAATAACAGCTTTGACTCCATTAAAATGTCAAAAAGAAAGGAGGTGTCAACAATGTGCCTAATTATGTCTATTTATAGGATCTACAAAGGTTTATTTTTACATAACTACCACTCTTACAACTGACTTTTAATATCACAATTAACACATATTGCATCTCAAGCATTTGTGGCATTTGAATGCAACAAATAAATAAGTCACAGCTTGTTCTTGTGTTATAGCTACTTGAATCTAGACTGTCACACTATATTTCACACACTGGTTGGCCAAAAAATATAACATTAGCTCTATTGAACACACACATCTGCAAAAAACACCATCAGTTCATCAGACATCAACTTCAGTCCAGATAACATCTTTTCATATTTCATGGCGGTATCCAAAACGCTAACGTTACATGCTTAACTTGGTTTGCAGGCTGCTAAGCTATCTAGTGCAGTGTAGTTCGTCTTTTAGCTGCTACTTAGTGCTGGATAAAGTTTTCCTACACATTCAGAGGGAACTACGATATAACTAAACATTAAATTACCATACGTCTCAACGACAGATTTCAGCGTCTTTATCGTTTTTATATTGTTCACGTTGTCACTGTGACCGTCGTCCTCCTGTTTCACGGACCAGCAGCAGGTGCAGCGCGCTCATCTCATGGGTCACGTGACCTGCATGGCCAAACGTCCGCCGAGCAGAAATCAGCTCTCACACCCTCAGTACGACCATTACTGTGTTAGTTAAAAATGTAAAACTGACCCTAAATCAGTTGATCAGCTGTCATCATTGATTGACAGCATTTCTCTTATTTCTTGTGTTGACGAACTTGACCAACTACCTATCAGAACTCTGCATAGAAACCAATGCACAGCCACCATTTAATGTTGTACGTCCTGGCACTTGTACAAGGTACTTAATTGTGTAGCATCTACAGTAGCTGCTATCGCTGCTTTACACGGGGAATGGGTTAGCCTAGCGATTGTAATACTTGCACTTGGTTCTATGAACGTCTTTACTGTACCGACAGCGATATATTGTTTCACTTCTTACGACAAATGTACTTATTGTAACAAATGCACTTATTGTAAGTCGCTTTGGATAAAAGCGTCTGCTAAATGCCCTAAATGTAAATGTAATGTAAATGTATCAGATCTGGGGTGGCCACAGGGGTGGCCAATGAGCTTCCAGGGGTGGCCCCAGGCCACCCCAGGCCACCCCCCAGAATCGCCACTGTCGATTGGTCATCTCTCTTAGGACATCACAATGAGCTGCGTTAAGTTCGAGATCTTATTTCTCAAAACCTTTAATGTTTGCATGCCAATGTTGCAGTCATATTGAAGACGCTTCTGATCCGAAGAGATATTGCTCGACGATTTCCCTCTGATTATAAATAAGTGTCTTTAGTCACGGTACTGTTTCTGCAAGGAACGAACGGTCCAGTTGAGGGTTTCATCAAGAAGAAAACAGGTAGCCTACTTTCCACCAATCTTTAGAGAAAAGTTCGATATTTTTATCGCACAACGATGAAATGATAAGCAGATAAATAGGCTTAATTTGTTTAGTTGATAGGCCCTATCGTGTTTGTTTAATCGTTTATCTGATGCATGGCTTCTACGTGATATGAAGGCCTCCCATTATGCGGCCCTTAAATCGGCCAAATCGTTGTTTTCCCTCCCCTTCACATTTAAAAGCTATAAAGTCGTCACCAAAATTTGTATTAATTACTTAATTCACCTAATAATTATTGTATTAGTGCTACTTAAGGATCAACTTTAGAGATCAATCAGTTTGTGGCACTGAACTCCACCAAAAGGTAAGCGTTAGCGAAACTTCCCCTGGTGGGCCACGGCCCTCGGCGGTAAATCCTCGCAGGCCGAGAGGTGAATTGTTAATAAAGAGAAAGGCAACGCTCTGATATTAACCTACATTTTTGATCAGATCGTGCCTTTATAAAGCTTTTTTCCCCCAGGATAACTGAAAACGCCAGAGATTAATTAGTTTTGACCAACTGGCTAGTTCACTCACATCCATTGCACTTGAGATATTCGCGTCTTGATATTGTAGGCCTACAAATGTTAATGAGTAGTAGTCACAGAATTAGCCAACAATTATTTGAGTTATAAATACAGGCCTATACAACCGTAAGCACCTGTTTAATAGACAGTTGAATTCGAAGTTTCGGGATGCAAATTGTTGGGTTCTGACACACCTCAAATGTTAGCATTTCCTAATAAATAATAGTAATAATTATTATTAATAATAATAATCATAATAGTAATAGCCTAATATTATTATTCATAATTATAACCCCCAACAATAGGTAACGTAAAGTTACTCGCGCCGGGCGCCATAGTGTGAGACAGAACCATCAGACCATTAAATAGGCAGCGACCTCTCAACGTGGATGTTCAACATGTGGTTCAACACGTGTGTGACGTCAACATTAAGTCCCCTTATAAACGTATTAAAAATGTGAAAAAAAATAATTATTATACATATCTTACACAAATCCCTCTCCTTTTATTGTATCTTTAGGAGCTTTGCAACATGGATGCCCGCTTCCCCAAGTGTGCGTCCAAGCCCAAGCCTCCTGTTCAGGAGAGGATCCTGCTTCCAGAGCTCACCAAGACCCAGCAGAAACCAATCCGCCGTACTGGTGACCAGGTCAGTGTTCCTGGTGAACTAGTCGGCCATTATCCTAGTGTTCCTGACCAAAAAAGGTGTTTTAATACTAATTCAAATGACTTCAATGCAAAGCGCCAAGTAACGTCTTCTGAGATCATAACCACTGAGTCTTTCCTCCCTCAGGAGCCAATCAAAAGCAAGGACCCTCTCCCCTCGCTGGTCTTAAAGTCTGCAGTGGTGAACAAGGCTCCTCTTCAGAAGGGGAAGACCACCGTCCTTCCAGACATCATCAAGACCCAGCAGAGATCCCTCCACCATGCTGTTGACCTGGTCAGTGATCTGCTCATCTGTGTCATAATCGCTCTCTCATCTTCTCAATGTTACAAAGAGGATGTTCACTGTTCACGGTGTGTGTGTGTGTGTGTCTTTGTGTGTGTGTTTATGTGTGCAGAAGCAGAAGCAGGCGAAGATGTGGATGTGTGATGACCAACGATTGGCCACAGCAGGTAAACAGAGTAGTGGTGGAAATCTTCCTCTGTTGACAGTCTTGGCTAAGGGTTTCCCATTAGGCCTCTTTATGCTCGTTGTGTCTTGTTTCTTTCCCCACACACAGATGCCTTCTCAGCCTTCAGAAAACACCTGACACCGTTTGAGCAGTGGGAAATCAATCAGTACAAGGAGGTGTGGTACCAAGGCATAGGTGCAAAGAAGATCCAGGGGACATGCACTCTCAACCATGGTTATGATGACATTGAGGGACACTACAAGATGGTAAATACTAACATATGCCTTTCTGAGGGATCCTATCACAAACCCTTTCAGAGAGGAAGAATGGGTTTTGTTGGGTTCAGCGAGATGTACTTATTTATTCACAGTTGGTTCTCTATGCAATGAATGATTGTTTTTAAATGCAGGTTATCAATGACCACATCGCCTACCGCTATGAGGTCCTGGAGTTGATGGGTCAGGGCTCCTATGGTCGAGTCCTCAAGTGCAGAGACCACAAAACCCAGCAGATGGTAGCCGTGAAGGTCATTGCAAATGAGCAAAGGTATCTCATCATGGATCAAGCTCAATGAGTGCAATCGTTAGATTAAACTAACATTTGATATTTACCTTCAAATCACATTCGGCAATTAATATGCCAATCCATATAATCCATAACAATTACTATCCATGAACCTCAAACCAACGGATTAATAGGTTTGCAGATAAGGCGATGGCAGAGGTGGAAATACTGGAGCTGCTCCTAAAGAGCGAGAATCATGACGTCTCAAACGTCGTCCACATGGAGGAGCACTTCCACTTCCGGAACCATCTGTGCATCACCTTTGACCTCATGGGGTGGGTTTGGAAAAGCTTCAGATCATGCCCAATCATATAGAAATAAGACAACAACAACAGACAAAATGTTTTTAATTGGTACTATCAGTGCCATTAACAATATAAATGTTGCTTCAAATATTTGTGCTTGACAAAGGCATAAGGTGAAAGAGAGAAAGACCTAGGACTAAGCCTCATGAATCCTCTCAATGTCTTTCCAGAAATAACCTGTATGAGGTGATGAACGAGAGAGAGTTCAGAGGACTGGGCCCCTCTCAGGTGAGGAGCTATGCCATCTCTCTCGTGCAGTCTCTCCAGTTCCTCAGTAGGGCCGGCATCATCCACTGTGACCTGAAACCGGTAGGAGCCTCATCATCATCTAAGTCCCCCATGTTGACACCTTTAGTTAGAATATACACTTTATACACATGTCTTTGGGATTCAATATCTATTTTCTGTTTAGGAGAACATCCTTGTATCAAAAGATGAGTCAGAGGTCATAAAGGTGGCTGACTTTGGGGCAAGCCGTCTGGAACATCTTAATAGTGAGTGTCTGTCCTTTTACCTTGACCAACATAGACCCATCTTTAAAGGTTGATTTTTCTTTTCTTCTTTTTCTATTGTTCATTTGAATGATGAACCTTGTCCTCCTCCACAGCCTTTCCTGTTACCCAGACACTGCCCTACATGTCCCCAGAAGTTATTCTGACGAAGACCTTCAGCAAGGCCATTGACATGTGGAGTCTGAGTCTCTAACAAGGGGAATAGTGGAGGGGAATTCTTGTTTTCATCATGCGGTGTGTCGGTTTATTTCTTTGGATAGATGTTGTTAATTCTCATGTGGATGGATGCTGTTAAAGTTTTTCATAATTCTTTAGATGGATGCTGTTAATGAAGCATAATTTGATATAAGTAGCCTATGTCTGATCTTTATGTTAATATTTTAGCCAATCCATATTTTTTCAGTTTCAAACCTTATTACTTGTAACCAAAGCAGGCCTTCATCTAAAGGTATTTGCATCCATGTCTAACTGCCCTTGTTGCTGTTTGATTTTTGGCAGAATAAACCACACAGGAACATCTCTCTCTCTTTCTCTCTCTCTCTCTCTCTCTCTCTCTCTCTCTCTCTCTCTCTCTCTCTCTCTCTCTCTCTCTCTCTCTCTCTCTCTCTCTCTCTCTCTCTCCACATACACACACGCGCCCGCATTCATTCATTCTTTTTAACACTCACTCGCGGTAAAACAATGTTTTCTCACGATCAAATACTCATCAATCCTAAAAGTTATGGGCATGTACACGATGTGTCAAGAAAATATGTGTTTGCTGTACGGTGTTTGCAGATGCATTGATTTAAAAGTACAACTTATTACCGCTGTATCAGCTGTTCTTTCCTAAATAATTTACCAACTATGTGTGGCTAGGTAGATGATAGAAGCAAAGTGTATGCGCGAGGTGCACAAGCAACATGCATGCGCCCTTAAAATAGCATCTGAACAACGCGCCACTGACTTTAAACCAGGTATTTCCTGGTTTGTGGCGCAAGTGGTTTCTGAAACTGCAAAATAGCACCAGGGAACGTTTGCGCCAGAACACGCCTCCTCCTTTCGCCGAACCCGCCCCTTGGGGCGCAAGATCATTCCCTAATTTACCGACGCGTAGCGCAGGAGGGAAAAGAACGCTCTGCGCCAGTTGCAAACTAGCAACTACACATGCGCCAGTGATTAAGGCAATTGCGCCGGATGCAAGATAGGGCCCCAGGTGTTGGGCCGAAATTGGAATCCCCTTCTGAAATCGAAGCCCCTCTCCTTGTTAACACTGCTATAGCAGTGTTTATATAATATCGTCACACGATGAGCAACTTATCACAGAAAGCGATATGTAAGATTTCTTCTTCTGACGAAAAGACGGTTTATAGTTTGTAGCAGTGTTTATATAATCTCATCACAAGATGATCAACTTGTCACAGAAAGCGATGTTACATTTTATAGGCGACCCACAAAGTAAGATGTCACATTCACGATAATGAACTGCGAGGGCACTAAAATACGTAATAGTTTACAAGTCATACATATAGGCCTATGCATGATTTGACGCTAGAAAGCATAGACGAAATAAGCGAAAGCGCGTTCACGCGGAGAAGGGTGCGATTTCAGACGGGGATTCCATTTTCGGAACGACACTGGCATCTTTAAATAATAGCATCAGCGTTCCAGAAACAGAAACACTGCCTGGAGTCAAACCAATTCGTGCCGCGCTACATCGTGGCGAGTTTCCATCGACATACCAGCTCGAGAATCAATGTGACGCAAGGCACTATCACTGAGACACAACGTTTATTTAGATCAACAAAGCATAGGCTACGTCCAGATTGTCCAACGGATGATAGAGTCCCTGAATAGTTAGGATGATAAGTCATTCTGTCCTTTGATTTCAAATCCACCATAAAGAAGGAAGATTATCGTTTTTTTACCTTTAATAACAGCATTTTCTCCATGTCCACATGCAACTAACGTTAGAAAATTGATAAAAATCCAAAATGAAAGCATAATGTAACACGTTTCTTAAACACCAATGGGTATGGGAAAAGGAGTTCCCAAAGATAATAACTTGGACTTTCAAAATATGTCGAAAGGTGACTGAGGTCCGCAGCCGGAAACCGTTTGCCGGTTGTGCGTTTAGTGGGCGCTTCAGTGCTACTCATTTGTATGAGAGCGGCTCATTAGCGTTTTAAATAGTTACTCCTTGCAGTCATCTGATCATCGGCTGATGTTTATATTGGTCAAACCCACATTTGTTTACGTCCAGGTTGGGGCAAACCTTGAACGATTTCCAGAGCCATCTCCAGATAACATTCTGTTATCTCCATCACTCTGATCAGAGCTCTATGATTTCACCGGCGGGATGGTCACGTGGTTCATGTAAGCCTGTATGGTTCCACACACGCCGTCATGTTCTATGGGACTGAAGGCAGCGATTGCAATATTGAATGGTAAATATAAATAAAAGAACACATACGCAAGTACTTTTCTGACTGTTATTGCATTATTGCATATTTGTTAATGTCAGTTTTACATTTGGAGTGGTAGGGTAACAACTGAAAGCTACTTAGATACGTTTTTAAGTTTGAGGGAAAGCTTCACGTTCGTGGTAGCATGGGTAGCACTAGGCTACTGGCTTTAGTGGCTTAACCTTAACTTTTACCTTAGCCCAGGCCGGTTGTTAGACCTGGGCATTCGAGGCTGTAGCCCCGGATCTTTTGGGAACAGCACCGGATCTCTATGCCGTCAAATAAAAACAAATAAAAAACGTACCGGTAATAATGATGAAATCACCCCCGTAAAGTAGACTTTGGTTTCATTACCAGGAGCCACAGATAAAACATTGTAGCCAGTTAAAATTGCACAATTCTGACGTGTCCATATATGGGCAGATTTAGAATAATTTGTTGCAAAATGTTGCAAATTCAACGTTGGTATTCTTTATTTTCATAGCGCATCACGTCTACATTGCTTTTTTGTTTGCGGTGGTAAATCTCCGGTGCTACAGAGACACCTAATGGGAGTTTGAGCCACCTCATGCGGCCCCACGGTTTCCAGAAGGTCGTCAGACGGCTGCTTTCCTCGTCGAGCTTGCACTGTAGAAAAGCGTCACAAGCATCCACCACTGTGAAAATACGAGCCTTGGGTAGCTTGTAAAACACATCCTCCAGCATTGGCATGTGATAGTGCGACCTCAGCAATGCTCGGTAAGGAGTTTGGGGTTAATGCTTCTTATTTTTTTAGTCTTATTTTCTCTGGTTTTGCTACAGTCACCATATTACTTATCCACACTGTGGGCTCAATCAACTGTGTGATATGGCCTGCGCTTCCTTGACCTTCTCCCTCAAGACTACTGGAACATTTCGAGGTGCACATTGTACAGGAGAACATTTGGATCAAGCTCAAAGTGTATTTCACCTGGGACTGACCCGATTGGGTCCATGAAGACGTCAGTGTAGTTGGTTAGCAGCTGCTCTTTAGTGAGGGCTGCTCACTGATTTGCCTCTACTTGATGCAGCTCCTCAGGGATTGTGAATGCCATTAGGCCTAGGCGCTCGCATGTGGCCCCAGAGAGAGGCTCCTGCTGAGTTTCCACTACCTCGAAGACCAGGCTGTGCTTTTCTCCTCTAATGACCCAATCTGTGCGGAATCTCCCCTGTGACAGCATAGTTTCCTCAGTACATAGTTTCAGCTGGGTTGTGCTTGGGTGTAGCGCTGTTCCAGGTGTTCCAACTTCTTTGATCTTGCTGCTCATCACGTTACAAGTGGCACCTGTATCTAGCTGACATGCTTGCTTTTTCTTGTTCAAACGCAGGTGCACGAACCATTTGAGCCCCTTGGATTTCACGTTGCTGATGCATTCTGTGGCTAGGAACATGTCTTCCGTATCTTTGTCCCCTTGCTCAATATCTTCCTGCACATTCACCTTGGTTTGCGACGCCAAACACTCGGCATGTCTTACCGTAGGCTGGGCACTGCTCTCTGCCCAGCTTGTGGCTGTTTCCACATTATTTGCAAGCAAACTGTAGATCTCTTCCTCTCTTGTCTTGAGTTTTACGTCACTCATTTTGCTTGTCTGCTGCGTTCACACTGTCCGTCTGCACTTGTGGGCTCTCCATAGTCTTCATGCGCTTCTCAGTCAGTTCTGCCAGATGACACATTTCAATCGCTGCTGGTAGCATCAGCTCTCATTCACGCAGCAAACGCCTTCGGGTGTTCTCACTTGCAACACCAAGCACGAGCCTGTCCCAAATCATCTCGTCCTTTAGCCCACGATGCTCACACGATGCCGCTCCTTCCCGTAGTCTAGGAAACGGTCTATTGGTTAATCAGTCTCCTGTTTGCAGCACCCAAACTTACATCCTTCATAGATCACAATGTCACGTTGTGCATATAAATATGACGGCACTCGTTACCCTTAGTCGTCTTAGCGAGGCCAGGTCTTCTTCAGTCTTCTCATTTATGCCCGCAGCTAACACAAAGTCCTCGAATTCCGCACAGAAAACGAAAAAGTTCTTCCCCAGATCCCCAGACATCTGCATGCCTTCTGGTGCTGGAATCATATTGTTCGCCATGTTATTTGATCAACCTAGCTATATCAGCTAGACCACTTCTGACACCATGTTTCGGTTCAAGCTTTTATTGAAAGAATAAGTCAACCACCGCAAACAGCATTATGGGCTTCAGCATAACATAGCAAAGACACTAGGTGAGGCTAGATGCTCATTACTTAACATCCATTACAGACAGGAACACTACTCATGCCACAGGAAGGGTCACCTATCACTCCTCAGTACCATTATTCTTCACTTCATTTATCAATTGTAGTACATAAGTAAAGGGAATTTTCATTTGTATCCACTATGGTAGCCTACATAAAACAACAGTATAATTTCAAAATATGTGTTCTCCCTATCCTTTCTCAAATTACTGCATGTTTTTATGCATGTTTTTCTGCTCCAATTTTGTATTTTTTTTGCGTTTTGCCTGGATGTGGTGGGTTTAACTGGCATGTAGGACAGTAGCCTAGGACTACATGCTCAATGACTCAGTAACCAAATGAGTTTCCCTGGAGGCTATTGTGTGCATAAGTTGTATAAATTAAAGTTGTTGCTGCTTAAGGGTTTACTACGAGGTGATGGCTTTTGCACGCTCACTTGCACTGATTTAATTTATTTTTACACTAAGAATTACCAACCAGTAAAGTAGCAAGAAAGCTTTGTTTGTTTTATTGTTGAGATGGAGGCAATTAAAAAGTCTCTAGCCGCAATCCAACTGGAGATCGGCAAAATCGCAACTCAGCAAACAGAGATCCCAACAATCACGCAAAAGCTAAGAAGTCAAACTGAAAATGAATGATAACTTGCTCTGAAAAGGGGACTGGATGACGGTGAACACTATTCTCGTTATCTCCGGTTTGAAAACTCACCAGCGACCCTACGCCGCAGCTGTTAATGCTGGTGAAGATTCTTCATCCACCGAAACGGAGACCCTGGAATCGCAGGTTATCAAATTCCTTGGTAGCAAAGACATTCCCATTCACAGTCATCAGATCTCGCCTGCAACACTCTCCCCCAGAAAACCAAAACTACGTATCCACCGGCAATTATTGTCCGCTTTATAAACAGAAAGGACAGAGTTGGATTAATGCAGCAGGGGTTCAAGCTAAAGGGGATGGATGTGTACGTGAATAACCACTTCACAAAGAAGAACGGCGATATTGCCAAAGCAGCACGGCTCCTCAGAAAGGATAAAAAGATCAGAGCGACTTGGATAAGGAAATGCAAAGTTTTCATCTGTACCAATGGAGCGATACCGGAGGAAGAACAGGTCATGGTAGTGAGGGAGATTTCCGACCTGGACGTATAAAAATGACAAGACCAACAAAACCACTTCATAGACAGACAACAAATACGTTAGGCCTACTGTCCATCTCGTGGCTTTTGATCATGGACTTTGCCCGCGCCACTGTCTGCAATAAGCGAAATATCCTGTCAATAGAGAGACTCGGAATATGCCTGACCTATCCAACATCCTCCGGACTGACAATTTCACCTGTCTACGTGAGTTCGAGTCGATCTGTTGATCAGCTTCCCAGGTATGGAATATTATATTCTCTATGGACTGTATGGAGCTACCCATCATAACACCTGAGACGGCTATCCCCTATGACATTAATTCTCTAGTTTTTCACCCTTTCCAGCAGAACATGGACAATGACGGCATTTATGACCCTTTTTTAATCCTGAGACCAACCAGATTAATCAGAAGTCACTAAAAACCTTGTGTGATTATTATACTGAAGCCCAATTGAATACGTTGTCTCACTCTCTTACAGATAGGCCTTACAAAAATCAAAATGCTTTTTCTATTTTTCATTTAAATATTTGTAGCCTGCCCAGAAAGTATGATGAACTGAAAACCTTCATGTCAACTATGACTCACTCTTTTTCAGTCATGGCTCTTTCTGAGACATGGCCGAATGATGATATCCTTAACCTATACCCCCTGTCGCATTATAATGCACTTCACTTCACTTCAGTAGAAGAGGCAGAGGAGTAGGGGGTGTCTCACTATATTTCTCAAACAGCCACAACTTCATTCCCAGGAAAGATCTTAGTACCGACTTTGATACTACATTAGTAGAGTCGATATTTGTTGAAATTCCATGTTGTCAGCAAGTTAATAGTAAAAGCATTCTGGTAGGTTGTATTTACAGACCACCTGATTCAGACATTAATACTTTTATTGATGCACTCTACTCCACTCTTGATATAATAAACAAATAATGTAAATTATGTGCTCTTCTTGGTGACTTCAATATTGATTTGCGGTGATCTCACGTCAACAGCTGATTTTTTAAATGCACTTTATACCTTTAATTTCTTTCCTTTTATTACTAAGCCGTCCAGTATCACTTTGTCATCTGCTACACTCATTGATAATATTTTTTTCAATTCTCTAGATTTTGAGGTCACTTCAGGCCTCTTGATGTGATGTTTCAGACCATCTTCCCGTATTTAAATTTATCCACCATAATGATTCTCCTAAGGCTAACATTGCTTTGAATGAACCAATCAAATTCCATAAATTAACGAGAAAGAATTTAGATTATTTTAAGTCAGCGATTAGCTCTATCTCATGGGATGGGGTTCTTATGTTAATAAATGTAACTAAAGCTTATCACTTATTCTTCAATCCTGCTCTAGATACTTTCTTTCCCTTGTGTAACAAGAAATCCAAATATAATTCCTCTAAGGATAATCTGTGGATAACAATTGTGTCAAAGAAGCTCTCCCACAAGAAAAATAAACTTTACAGGAAATTGATATCAAACCCTTCCCTCAAAAACGTTGAAAACTACAAGAAATGCAAACATCATTTAACATCTTTAGTATGGAAAATAAAGAAAGAATATATTCAGATCAATTTAACCAAGCTTCAAACGACATTAAAACAACATGGAACCTCATCAACCACTTACTGAACCGCAGTTACTCCCTGTCAACTGCTCCTATGGAAATGAATGACAAGAAGGGTATTCTCTCCAACCCTAATGATATTGCTAATGGCTTCAACGACTTTTTCGTTAATATTGGCCCTGAACTGGCATCTAACATCAAGGAATCTGATATAAATCCCTGAATCATGATTAATGGCCAGCATTCTCAACTTCTAAATCTTGAACCCCCAACCCTACAGGATGTCTGTGATATCAGCATGGCATTAAATTGCAAAAGTTATACCAATATTCAAATCAGGTGATGCCAAGGAATTCAGCAATTATCGGCCAATATCAATTCTACCCTGCATATCTCAAATTCTGGAAAAGCTCATCTACTCTAGACTTTCTAATCATTTATTGGCTAACGACATATTATACAAACACCAATATGGGTCCCGCAAAAAATACTCCACTGAGCATGCCCTTTTACAGCTTGTGAGTTACATCTCATCTTCTCTCGATAACAGGAAATTTGCACTCATTGCCAAACTCAATAGATATGGAGTGGAAAATGGAACCTTGAATTGGTTTAGGAATTATCTAATCATAAAAGAACAATATGTGTACATGAATGGATTTTCTTCTAAAAAATCTAAGATTTTGTATGGTGTTCCCAAGGGATCAATCCTGGGTCCTTTATTATTCTTAATTTATATCAATGACATGGCCATATCATGCACTAATCTCCTTCCAGTACTGTTTGCGGATGACACTAACCTCTTGGCTTCACATGAAGATTTCAACTCACTGATCAGAAATGTTAATGATGAACTATCCACTATAGAAAAATGGTTTCAAATGAACAAGCTGGCTCTTAATGTGAAAAAATGCAACTGCATGATCTTTTGCAACACAAATAAATACTATCCTAAAGAGCAAGCTAAAATCTATATTAACAACGCTGAAATTGAACTCGTTCAACAAACCGAATTCCTAGGGGTCATCATCGATAGTGGTCTAAAATGGTCTCACCGTATCGACCTAGTCTCTAAAAGATCTGCCAAGTTGCTGGGCATATTGAGGAAGGTTTGTCACTTAATTCACTCCTCAGCTTATCTAACCTTGTACTACAGTTTTTTGTTTCCATTTTTCAATTACTGTAATATTTTCTGGGCGGTCGACTTATCCTAACTATCTCAGAAAAATAAAAATCATACAGAAGAAATTTCTTAGGTTGATTTCTCACTCAAGTAGATATGCCCCATCTGCACCCCTTTTTAAACAATATAATTGACTACCAATTGATAAAGTGAATGCAGTTCAAACATGTTTACTCGCCCATAAGTTCATATATAGAAAATTTGATCTTGAGTCACTCTCCAGAAAATGTTTATTTCCACATCAGACATACAGACATACCATATGCGAAACAGAAACAATAACCTACTCCTACCACGCACGCGGTCATCTAGGCACCATTTCAATATCTCCTTCAGAGGCCCGAAGCTTTGGAGTAAATTAAGCCCACAGCTAAGATCTATTTCATCATACACTGCATTTAAAAAGCAACTGAGGAAACATCTACTGTCTACCTGAAATTCCTCTACAAGAAAAATTGAAGAGTTCATTTTCATCTCCAATACCCATTCCCCATGACAGTCACATTTTAATTTGTCATCTGGTGATGTAGCAAGGTATGGCTATTATGGCAAAACAACCAACCCTCCTGAGCACTGGACTGAAACTGGTGTGTATTGTGGCCAGTTCTCCTTTCACATACTCTTTTCTGACAACTTCCTAATTTTTCTTGACCCAGATGATGGCGTCAGTGTTAAGGTAGACAGGCTTCTCAGAACATGTGTTTTTGATGAGAGAAGGAGCTGGCTTGGAGGGGTTAGTGTGAGTGAGCAACAGAAGACGTAAGTCGACCTGCTCTCTGCTCAAACCGGATCAGGGAGTTTGTCATCACTATGCCACCACAGAGGCAAATCAATCGCTTTGCTTCAGCCCCTCAGCGTGCTATTGCCGGTATCACCAAGCGAATGAACCCATTCCGAGTGATCGATGACTATACAAATGTTAAGCTTGTGCATGTTTCCTCACGTGAACGACTTCATGCCTTTCTACGTTTCAAACTCGTGCATGTCGCAGAAAATGTGCAACAGCGCCCCCTGGGGTCACACTTTACGGTGGGTCGCAGGATACGTTTGGTGCCGAAAGTGGTAAAAGCTGCAAATTCGTCACACGTACACCAGGTGACTGTGGGACTATTTTGTGTGAAATTCATAGCAAGAAGGCTAAAATCGTGAAACAGAAACATGGTTGGCGATTGTTTTGTTAAGTAACTACCGGTAAACCAATTTTTTACCTTCACGTAAGGAAGACATATTTCTCATAATATACTCTAATCTGCCCTTGGCAGTAAATGTCTGTGTAGTGGTATTGCGCCAGACTCATGACCATGGAGTAACTGGTTCAAGTCCAAACTCAACCAACCACTGTGTGAGCCATGGCATGACATCAAATAATGGCTTCAATCATGTATTCATTAGGTCACCACCATACTCGTTAAACAGAAGGACCCCGTCATAGTTGCTTGCAATTATGTAAGGTATAATGTATAGATCGCGTCATTATCGGGAAAGTAACACCAATGTTCTATACATTAATCCGCTTATTACACGGCTACTTGCCAAAACGAAAAAAAACCTTCACACTGTGTGTCTTTTTACAATTTATTTGTTACCGGCATTCGTAGTGTTGATCAGCTGAGAAATAGTCTGCCAAAGACGTTGATGACGCTTAGCAACTGAGTACGCTGGGGTTGATCAGTTACCGGACTACTTGTGGAGTGATACGAAAGACGCAAAAAATCCACTTTCCTTGACAGCGGTCATTATATGCTTAGCAACGGTGAATTAGTAAGGGATAATCACCGAGAGGCAGGGCAATAAACAGTTTGATATGCCCTGCTTGTGGACTGCTTACCGCGGTAAGGCGGTAACCTTCCACGAGCCGGGCATATCAAACTGTTTATTGTCCTGCGATGAGGTGATTATCCTGTTTATTCTACTTCTTGCTTGCCAACATAATAAAACAATTCAAATACTTTAATAATTATGCTTTTCCTTATTCGTATTGCATGCTTATTAAATTTATACTCTGTTTGAGTTCAGGTTATTTGCAATAAATATATAACAAAATTATTTAGCAATTATATTTGGGCTATTTTAGTTAGATACACTCAAAATCAAATAAAAAATGCTGCAATGTCTAGAACTACTGTGAATAACGTTAGCTCAGCTCTAGCTAATTAGTTTCTATAGCAACCACACAAGGCTGATCACTAGTTTAATAACGTAGTTGCTACATTGTATATCGCTTGCGAAACTGTGTACCCTCCGATAGATTTCTGACACATTTTAGGAACTTTTTTAAACAAGGTTAATTAAAATA
Source organism: Pollachius pollachius (assembly GCF_949987615.1). NCBI lineage: Eukaryota > Metazoa > Chordata > Actinopteri > Gadiformes > Gadidae > Pollachius > Pollachius pollachius. Next base: position 10,651,375 of record NC_136938.1, on the reverse strand, counting down.
ATTTTACAATGGACCACATGTTTGAAATTACTGTGATAGAAAAAAATACAAGTGGCGTATTGATTTACTATTTGATGACGCTGTGCTCAGTCAGCAGCAAGTACAACCGAAAAGTCAGTGAGCAACCTGCCGGGTTAATGCCCTCCTCCCAGTCAATCAAAATCAAGCCTTCTTAAACGAAGTAGAATAATCAAATATAATTCACCACCGGAAGTTGTGAAGGGCCCATGCAAGTGAACGGAGCGTTAGAAGAGTGGCATTGAGAAGAGCCGTGTAATACATTTTTTGTTTTGCTTTTAGTTCCAACTTCCAACTAATGATAATGGGAGAAGGACACCAATAAAAAGGCATTGTATATTCGTTCACACATATTTGCAATAATATAAACAATGACGTGGAAATATAACATTGCACTATTTTATTACATTCCCCAGATAAAATACATTGAAAGGAAAAAAAGAAAAAAGGTTTAAATTAAAAACAGAATTAAACTGATCAGCAGTGATCAGTGCAGCATGTACAGGTATAAACAACAATGTAATACGCTACAGGTTCTTCACCATTCAACATGCTTAAGTGATAACACGCAGTATGAAGAGGTGATATTAAAACAGTGCAAATTCTGCAGTTATCGATTATAAACTGACGAGATTGAAAGGCTCCCATCTACGCTTAAACAAAAAGAATTAACCTCATGATAAATGGCACAGCCTTTAAGAGCACACTTGTGTATTATGATGGAAACGTCATATGGCCTATATTGCATACAACATGGCTAACTGTTAGCTGTTCAGTGTAGCATCAAAACCATGGATCAGTTATGGACAGTCTCTGGGAGTTGGGAATGTCAGGTCATTTTGACCCACCATCTGTTTTAGCTGCAGTTCACTTCAGTCATGCGTGATAGTTTACCTTTGGATGCAGCAAAGTGGCAAAGATCTCAGACATATAAGTGAGATAAGGAACAGTGATTACATACAGGAATAATCACATTGGTGAGATTAGGAACAAAATTATGCAGATAGATACACAGGAATGATCCAAAGTGGAAATAAAAAGGCCTCAGTTAGTACCACCAACAGTTTAATAGTTGTGTAGTGCTGTGGGTTTGTTAATTGTGCAGTAAAGAGATTATACACACAAAAGATATAGTTAAGGACATATTAAATGTCTTTGGATATGTAGTTATACTTGGGGAAAAAAGTATCCAGGCATACATAAGCCTACTCATATTAAGTCAGTGCTGGAGTATGAGTTAGTATTTACCACTTAGTCATTTAGCATGGGGGCTTTGATCCATAGCGACATTTATCAGAATTTTCAGTTACATGTTAAGGTACAGACAATTTGGGTTTCAAACCAAGAAACTTTTGGATTGTAGTTGACCATAATAGTCACTGAACTATCCTGCTCTCTTTATGAAGTAAGGCATGTTTTGGTTGACAAATTGCTGATATTTGTGGCAGTTGAATGTATAATATGCAACATTTCCGCATTGAAATATAACGGCTAGACCTATGTTATATATTTTGTCAAGTTGTGTTATAACTTTACACCAATAGTTTTCAATGTCTAAACTAAGATAAACCTGTTGTTTTATTCACTGTGACAGTCGTGACATTTGGTCTAATGTAAATTGTGTCTTTCGGGGAAAGTACTCCAATAGAGCCCTAATGTATTGATTTGATATTTCAATATGGATCTAGCTTAGTACAATGTGCCACTTTAACAAGTACTGTAGATCATGCCAGCCACTAAGCTAATGCAGTGTTTTGGCAGGTTATTTAATCTTATTTTTGTGTTGTGTTTTAGTGTTGTAACTTTTGCAAATTGTTTTACTATTTGAAATGGCTTGAATATTATTTCATTGTAGAGTTGTGCACAACACATTGAAAAAAACATTTCCACATTCCATTATCTAATGGTAAGTGAACAAGTTAATATTATGTTACTTACGGCAATTTAATTAGAATGAAATGACATAATGTGATTAAAAGTCACACGTAAACTTTAGATAGATTTTGACAGCCAATGGTGGTGAAGGCAACAACTCCCATTTTTCCACGCTACTTCAGGACAGCATCAAACTACTTATTTTGTTGTTGTTGTGATTGGGAGACCCCTAGCGGCAGAAATTACATATTATACCTTTAAACCAGGTAAACATCAGCATCTGATTAGAAGGGAAGAAAAATTAAAAAAAACAATCAGCTGGAATCACTGCCACAAGGTTTAAACAGCAGTTACTCTATCCAAGCCACACTGGAAATGTGGTTATCTGCCCAAAATCCCATTACATTGCAGGAACAGCAAGAAACCCCCAAAATCCTCCCCCCATGATATTATAAGAGAGTTTGAGGTCAACACAAAATATGATTGTAGTATTCTTAAACGCCAAAACAAATAAGTGTAGCATAAAAAAAAAGTTTAAAGCGGCTTTCATGCTTCAGAAGAAAACAGAAGGAAAGGGGAATCGCTATAGATCTTACGGATCATTTAAGGCTAATCGCAGTTCATTTGTCAGCATACGGTTCTTCTCAAGCTGCTTGTGTAGATGATCTAGACCGTCAGAATGCACAGTAGGGAAGAAAGATGAAGACAGGGAAAGAGGAAGTTAGTGAGATTGAACTAAATTAGTAAAACAACACATATAGGCCAATGCCTGCGTACAATTTGTTTTTCTCTCATCCTTTTGATGTAAAGCCATTGAAACAAGAATTACATTTTTTATCATCTAAGTAGTGAGTCTAGCGTTTGACAAATAGATGCTTACCTTTGGGACAGTAGAATGCCAATTCATAGATACCACTTGATAGATACCACTTATTCCAACACTATATCTAGCAAAGCAATAGCCTATTTGTTGCTTAAGGTTCCACAACTACTACAGTGTGGTTTATATGGTGGCATTAATACATTTTAAGATAAAGAACGACGTAACAAGGATGTCCTGATGTATTCTACTGGCCAGAGAAACAGGAGACTGATTGATAGACGGACCGTTGAGGAGGAAATGCATCCTCACCAGCATCCAGAGAATAAAAATACTCTATGACATGTGAATAATTTGGGAAACAAATAGCACCAATATGTAAATGTCAAAACAGGCAAATGGATGCCTGGGAGGAAGAGACATCCTCAAAATATCCACGCTGGGCAATGTACGCGAAATGGCTCAAATTAAATTACAGGCTATTCTAAACGTATGCAAAAATACTTGGTTTGTTTCCTGGTGGTACATTGACCATGTCAATTTAGCTGTACATTTACCATGTAAATGTACCACAGGTACAGGTAGACAACATTAGCGATGTATTACCATACATCGCTAATGTTAGTTTAATGAAGTGAGCCTTAAGAGTAGAGTTAAAGATGCATCAATATAACAGGGCCTTTAACCAGGAACCCAAAACAACCAAATAGCTCATACAAATGCAATGGCCTTTTGGTTTCATGAAGTATGAGAACAAAGTATTCGGCCGCAGATGGCCACAAAATGGAACATGGCAAATGATAGAGGAGCATTGACGTTTATTCCAAAAGCTTCTCAAACAAATTAAAACAAAGACAAATTCCAAAGACAGAGAACAAACAATGACAATGGCCGATGTAGGGAAGAAATAGGGAGGACATAGATGGAATAAAGTTTATTCTTACAGAAAGAGATATGGCTCAGACTGCCGTTAAAGACATGTACTAAAGGAGCTGGGCAGCAGAGTACCCAGTGTCCTACAAAGAGACCCAGAGACAGAGGGGATAGGGAGCTGGAGAACGCTGCCCAGGGGAGAAAGAGGAGGAGGATTACCAGGGTCGGCCACCAGGGACCCCGGAAATGATGGGACGAAAACAATTTAGCTGTGAAAAGAAAAGAGGAGGGAAAACATTGACGGAGAGGAAAAAAGGAAAGGATGGAAAAGAATGACATCACCAAAATAATGATGATATATAAAATCGTAAATAAATTAAAAAGGTTGAGATGCAGGGCTAAAAATAGTAAATTGATTGATATGATTGCTTAAAATGGATGTTCTGACCGACGGTTATTAATAAAATATTATTAGAGGGTGTGATAATCTAAAAATAAAAGCTGTTAATTGTAGGGTAAAAGAACGGCTGCAGTCAGGTCAGCCACTAGAGGGAGCTACTGGGAGCAAAGAGGCAGGCACAGGCAGGTGGTCAATTACATGGAGGTCATATCGTTGAGGGCGTGGTCCAACTCCTCGCTGATGGCCTTGTACTTCAGTTTCTGGGCGTACAACTCATCTATGATCATGTGGGTTCGCATGACATGAGCCAAGGCCAAAACAAAATTAGGATGAAGGTAGTAGAGGACGAATGCCAAGGAATTGAAAAAAGGAAAAAAAAGAACACAATGGTCAAAGAATAGAACAGAAAGAATGTAAAAATAAAATAATCTGACAGCGAGACGAATAGCCAAGGCAGAACCAACAGCTGCTCACGCAGTTTCAAATACCAGGGAAGTCACAAAGAAATGCCTCACATTTTCTATGACTCCTAGAAGGTCCTTGGGGAGGCTAACAGTGCTAGGATAAGACTGCCTATTCTGCTAGGCTAACAAGGCTAGGAGGATTTTGCTAAGCTTTCTACAGCTACTGTGCCATACAAGCTTAACCTTTAAATGAGAGTTGTCCTTGTAGACTTAATTAATTTACCATGTAGAACTTTCGTGGTTCATTGCCTGTCCTACTGACTGTGCTGAATTCAATCATTTGGGGACTACATGAACACGGCAGAAAATAAAAGGCACCGTAATAAAGCTATGAACAACATCCTAATATGTAGTGACATAGAAGTGTGCAACCCAAAGAATAAAATGCTCTCGCGCTCTTAAAGGGTTTTCCTGCTTGCTCTGATATTTTTCCTCTTCATGCGAGCATTCTTCTTTTTGGCATGAAGTGTGGACCAATCACATAGACAATGATGTCCTTTTTAGATGCTGTGGAATCCTTTCCATTTCGTTTTTTACTATATCTATCCATCCATCTCTCAACAGCACTGATTATTAGATGAAACCCGTGTAATTACGCTAAATAACTATGTTATACCAGCTACAGTGAGGCAATGCTTATATTTCGTCAGTTAAAAATCTCAAAGTCTGAGATCTAACACTGCTTTGTTATTCTCCAAAGCATGTTAGAGCGAACAGTAAAACACCTTGCGAACACGAAAGCAAAAATATAACCTTTATTTTTGGCAGTAATATGGCATCATACTCATGAAGGTATCCTTTCTGAAGTTGTACTTCAGTTTTAAACTCAAGACGTCCTCTGAAAATAAAAACAGTAGCTATATGTGTCATTTTATGAAAGCATGATGAATTCCTACCCTCAAGGTCGTCGATGGTCTTCTCAAGCTTGGCCACGGATCTCTCAGCAAACTCAGCTCTGGTCTCAGCCTGAGTGGAGTGGATAAACCAGGGTTAGCATTAGCATCTTATGGCACGACTCCTCTCCATTCATGGTAGTGGGAAGACCAATGCATATCATAACAATGTATTTCAAAGGCTTGCAAACACATTTGACCCAAGAAACAATAAATTAAAAAGGCTATAAACATCCAGCCATTAGCCCCCTGATGTAGTATGTGTAGATTAATAACGTTGAAACCATCCAAAAGCCTTATCACAAAAAAATGGGAAGGACTCCCATTTTTAAACCCCCAGCTTGAAACTCACCTCCTTCAGCTTGTCTGTCAGGACCTTGATCTCCTCCTCATACTTGTCCTCCTTCTGTGAGTACTGTAAGCAGAAACCAGGAAGACCATATGAGACAAGACCAGTGTGCCGCCCGTTTAGGAGTAAAGAAAGTTCATGAGCTCATGACAAACCAAAGAAGCTTGGTTCCTCGTATTCGGTCAGACGCCTACCTTCTCTGCCTGAGCCTCCAGGGACTTCAAGTTGTTGGTAACAGTCTTCAGCTCCTCCTCCAGCTCAGAGCACTTTCTGCGGGTTTAGGTGAGTGGAAAAGGCATGGGAGGAGGAGACGTGGAGGTGGTGGGTTGGAGGGAACAAAGAACAGAGATGAACAGAGTAAGGAGAGATTAAGGTGTCAAATTGTGAAAGGTCTGACCTTGCAGCAAACTAGCAAACCATATTTCACAGACAGCATGTTCTTTCAGATCTTTTAAAAAGGGAAACTACTTCAACGATTCTCCAATAACCAATGAATTCCCGCAAACCAATGCCAAAGCTGAAAACATTATTGATAGCTAAACAGCTCCACTTAGATTTACTTCTATAGTATTTTTTTTATTGTGGGATCAATTTGCCTTAACTTTATATATGGACACATTTCAATAAACTAAATTTAACATTATTGGATCAGTTTATGCAAACCATGTTTAAACTTTTAATCCATTCTCAGTGAGGGCTCTGGAGTAATGGTTGATGGATAAAGAAGAGACAAAGAGTTCTTACCCTTCAGACATCTCAGCACGTTCCTCTGTACGTTCCAGATCACTCTCAATGATCACCAGTTTACGGGCCACCTGGACTCACAACACAACCATAAGTCAGACCCAACACCAACAGAGCACAAACCCCTCTCACTACAGTACCTGGTTATATACTACACTAACTGGTTATATACTACACTAACTGGTTATCTACTACACTATGGACCTCAGACCCAATGGCAAAACATTCTCAATCCCTCGATTCAAATTTGACTATTGGAGTGTAGAAATTTACATTTACATTTAGGGCATTTAGCAGACGCTTTAATCCAAAGCAATTTACAATAAGTACATTTCTCAGAAGAAAGAGAAACAATATATCGCTGTAGGTACAGTAAGGATGTTAATAGAACCAATTGTTAGGTTAACCCATTCCCCGTATACAACAAAGTTAACTAGGATAAGAGGCTACAAATGCTAAGTACTATCTTTAAGTGCCAAGACGTACAACATACGATAAGAGCATACATCAAGTGCCAAGACGTACAACATACGATAAGTGCATAAGAGGGGGTAGGCTCAGCGGGGAGGCTATGCTGAGTCTAGGTGATCTTTGAACAAGCGAGTCTCTTGTAGAGACAGAATCTAGGTACTAACCACTAAGTAGGTACATTTAATGCCATCTACTAAATGAGGAAACAGTCCAGTCAGAGAGGGTTCTGCTACCACTGCCATTTAAAAAGTCTCATTTGTAGAGCCAATTTAACTCAAAACCTACGACTTTTTATCAAGGCCAGAGGAGGAGTATCGGCCAGCAATCGCCATTAACTAGGCATTAATCAAATTTAACCCTGTTGAGTTGCATCTCTTAACCCCCTCTCATGTTGGTTCCTCAGCCTCGCAGGCAGGAGGAGCAGGAGAACCGAAACTTGCCTCCTCATACTTGCGGTCGGCCTCCTCAGCGATGTGTTTGGCTTCCTTCAGCTGGATCTCCTGCAGCTCCATCTTCTCCTCGTCCTTCATAGCCCTGTTCTCAATCACCTTCATGCCTCTGGAGTGGAGGAGTACGGGAGAGAAGAGAACACACATGAGACGGTCACACAAATTCATAAGCTAACCTCGCCCATGTGTTCAGATACTGGACCCATGAGTCTGTCGAACTTCAAGGCACCTTGAACTTCTACTGTTAAAAAATTGCCACTAGGTGAAACTCGATTATTTAAGGCTCTGTTTGTTACACTTATTCAACATTTACGAACTGATATCAAATGTTTTAATCTTTGAATGTTGTGTACTGAGCAGGGATTATGCCCTATTTGAATGACTGTCATGTACAGGTCTCTGAGGAAGGCTCTGTTTGTTACACTTGTTCAACATTTACGAACTGAAATCAAAGGTTTTATCCATGTTATAATCTTTGAATCTTGTGTACCGAGCAAGGATTATGCCCTCTTTGAATGACATGTCATGTACAGGTCTCTGAGGGGTGGTGTGAATGGGTGACCAACCCAATTCAAAGTTATTGTGATGGTACCAGGGGGGAGGTAGTGTCTCCATCTCCCATGACACCCACCTCTCACTCTCATCAGCAGCCTTCTCTGCCTCCTCCAGTTTGGTGAGGGCGGTGGCCAGACGCTCCTGGGCGCGGTCCAACTCCTCCTCAACCAGCTGGATACGTCTGTTCAGGGAGGCCACATCACTCTCAGCCTGCAGCCAGAGGAGACCGAGGAATCAGCATATCGTCATTATAATGTCGATTATAACGACCCCAAAATGTCCAATGCACGCCTGATTACAGGCAACCTTGTCGAATGTGTTGTAATCCGGAGTAGGGTTGTTAACCACTCCCATTGTTTCACACTGTTTAAGTAGCACAGATAGCACGTGCCTCTTTTACCGTAGTTGGATGCTTTCACCCCGAACGAACTGCACATATTGAGCGAGTTTGCCAACATCACGTCACCTCAATATGACCTCGAATTGGCTGAAACGTCTTTAGACAACATTAGTTGAATCTATGAAATCAACATGATTGCTAACATATGGTGTTGGAAACTGGCCATGTAATCGAATAACAGACGAATTGGCGTATTTGTGGATACCTAATCGGTGAATCGGTTAAACTACTGCGGTGGTTCGCTTTAAACAAAACCGTGTTTATCCTGGGCGTGACTCGCCCATCGAATCCACTCTGTCACCCCATCGATTCACTTGCAGTACCAGTCATCACATTTGTGGTATTTCTGTAATTGTCATAATCCCCCGCCGTCTGGGTCTAAAAAATAAGAGTCTTGAGAAGATTTGTGTGCTCATTCTCCCCGTCGCCTATACTACAGACTAATTGACTTAAATCGTTAACAGCGGCTTACTGATTCCCTCGCTCTCCTCTCCACACTGAGCTCTCTCTGCAGGTCCGATGCCCGGTCGTCCGCTGCGTCGGCATGCTCCTGCAGCGTTTTGATTTTCTTCTTGACAGCTTCCAGAGACGTCCCGCCAGACATGTTAGCTTCCTGGCTATACCGGTGTGAACGTGTATGTTTCGGGGTCCGAATCGCTGCTCGCAGACACACGCTGTCCTGTCCTCAAGATGTGGAGCGTTTGATGCCTGCGCTGTGCGCTTAATCAACCTCTGATGAGAAGCGCGTCACGCACCGGAAGTCACCGTTGTAATAGACTACGCAATGGTCCGCATTTTATTTCAATATGAATGTAGCCTATTAAAAACGAAAGTAGATTTTAACTATCCTATTTGAATAATGATGTGATATTTTATTTGTCCATTTAAGTGGGGACTTGTAAAAGCGATATTCAATATTGATTAAATAAAGGCCTATAACATGTGAATAACAAGGCCTATACAATGTGGATGTTATTTTCAAACATATATAGAGTAACGTTTCCGAAGGAAATATTTTCATTACGTTTCTAAAGATGGTTTACATTGGCCGCTCAATGCTCATCCCCTACTGGTACGTTTTGGCTATCTACAATGAAAGATATTCCACAGAGGGGAAATTTAAAATATGAATATAATGTATGTGTTGTATACATACAACATTGTAATCCATGTTTGTTTTATGTTTATCATGAGGAAGTTCAAAACAATGAAATTAACAATATTTGTTTTAATCTTAACTGTCATCCAAAGAATTGCCAGTTAAAATGCACCCCGTTTTAGCACACTGGTGTCAGAATAGGCCTACTGTGTGTTCGCTAAAAGGGGCTCACGGTGTCGGTTACGCATTCATTAAACTACATTTGTATTGTGCTCCACTGAGAGGCCAGTGGGTTTGAATATATAGACACCAGGGTGGAGGTCAGGGTGAGAGGCCGTGTCCGAGGTTGCCTCATACGTACGTCTGCGGCTTTCGTCTCGGCCAGCTCCAGTTTCTCCTGGGCGTCCTTGAGGGCCTCAGAGTACTTGTCCAGCTCATCCTCGGTGGACTTCAGCTTCTTCTGCAGGGCCAGCAGGTCATCCTCCAGCTGGTGGACACACGGTCCAGACAGAAGGATAGACAGAAAGACGGACAACAGAGACAATCTGATATTTAACCAGGGCTTTCAATGTAACCAGTACACCACACGTAGAGAACCGCAAACAAAGATATTGGACCGACGTCGTTCGACTTCTGCTATCATCGTTTTGTTTCTTAACAGTTGGACTCTATCGAGTAGGCCTAAATAATAATTTAAAAAAAAAGACAAACAGAAACGTTTGTATAGCCTCCTACATATAATCATGCAAAGCTCAAGATTTAAATAGACTGAGAAAATCAACTTCAAAATTACGAAACAAACTTTCTTTGAATACATGGTATGTATGTTTCCATTCCGAGTGAACATTGTAATATTAATGATCTTGTCAGTCACTATTTTAATTCATGAGAGATTTTCTTATCCAGAATATTTATCAGTTGCGCGCAAAGAGGATCCCAGTTGCGCGCAAAGAGGTTCCCAGTTGCGCGCAAAAAGACACGCAGATGCAGCGCGTCGTTTTCCGACCTGTTTGCTCCTGTCCTCGGCTGCTTTCTTGTCCCCCTCGGCCTGCTCAGCTCTGTCCATGCCATTCTCCTTGTCGAGCTTCAGCATCTGCATCTTCTTCTTGATGGCGTCCATGGCTGTTTAGTGGTGGGATTGCGGGTAAAACGCAAAAAACTAAAAAACAAAACAAATTAAACCGAAACAAAATTAATGTGAATGGACGGACGAGAGGGCTTCTGGCGTCTTTACCACACGAGACACCAATCTGGAGTGTTGAGTTGGTGGTGGTGTTTCAACTATGAGCTTTGGTCGAGGAGTCACTAGATCCCCTCACGACACCTCATTAATTTTTGGAAGCTTGGCCACCTGTTCTCTTCCGCGGGGCCTGTCTTTTTTTATGAACTCCGCTGTGATTCGTCCTTCCCGACGACAGTTGACGGCCTCTGTGACTATACAAGGGGCCGCTGGGCGTCAAGACGCCAGCCCCTGTCTTCCACAGCCCAAACAAAGAAGGCTGTTCCTATTTTTTAAAACTCCTTGACCCGACGTATGGAAAACGGAAGTGAAGGGTCAAGCATCAAGGTGGTAGACGGAGGTCTTAAGGAAGGACAGAGTAGGAAAAAGGGACTCCACGACAATACCTATTCAGATGATGGACTTAAAACGTCATAGCGTTATAGTGTCAAAGGGTTTTATACTGGGTACAGTACAGTCAGAGCTCCCCTGTGTCATTATGTCTGATGACTACTTGTTAAGGTTGTGTTAAATACAAGACCATCGTCCAGAATACCATCAGTCTTTGGGATTCTAATTGAATACGCTGTTGTGAAATATGGCAACTTACATGGGATGGGTAAGAGGGCCATGTATTCTCTGTCTGTCTGTCCTTTGAAGGATCACATTGGCAGGGTTAACTGTTTGTGTGTGTGTGTGTGTGTGTGTGTGTGTGTGTGTGTGTGTGTGTGTGTGTGTTTGTGTCTGTGTGTGTGTGTGTGTGTGTGTGTGTGTGTGTGTGTGTGTGTGTGTGTTACCGTGAGTGTATGTTTGTGTACGTGTGTGTGTGTACGTGTGTGTGTGTGTGTGTGTGTGTGTGTGTGTGTGTGTGTGTGTGTGTTACTGCGAATGTGTGTTTGTGTGTCTGTGTTGTCTAGCTGATCATATCATATCTGTTCCTGGGGTGTTGTCTCTAATGTAGTCTGCACAGGGACGGATATGAAGACTGTGCCATTGGGAACATGCACTCATAGTTGTCGTAAGAGACACATGAACAACTTCTCAAGAGACCTCTTGATGACCAAGAGTCATCGATGAAGGCTCTGAGTGATTGGGCGAGCAGCAAGGTCATGTGATCGTGGGGTTGGGATTGGGCCGGGGAGAAGTAGGGGCTGAGAATCGTCACCCAATGAGACAGATCTCTGGCGCAACACTCACTCTGCTTTTATATCAGGGGGAACGCGGCGTGTGTGCTACTGTGGGTGTTGGTGTGTATGTTTGTGTGTGTTTGTGTTTGTGCTTTTTGCATTTTGCTGCCCTTTAATTTCAAACGATCCATCGATCATTCAAATAAAATTCAGTTATATAAGTATTTATTTATTTATTACTAACAATATACAATTCAAACATTACACTACGTGATAAAAAATCGATACAGTAAAAAGTGACATTGCGATCCTGTCCCACTTTTGGTTTCTTTAAGATCTATTTATACCTGTCATTGTATTATTCCTGTGTTTTTAAAGCATGCACAGCTCTACTTGACCTCTAAGCCCTCGCAGTCAAGACTCACCCCTCGCTTGACCTGTGTCCTATACCTTTAAGACCGGGGCACTTGAAAGGTCCTGTCACGCAGGTTAATGATGGCCTCCAGCGATGGAACACATTGTGCAAGAGGGATGCCAGAGTCGAGAGAAGACATGGAGTCCTCAATCAATCTGAATCTGCTTCTTTTGCCAAGGAATTTCACTAAGGTTTTCAGGCCATAAGCACCTTTTCACCCTAACCCTGTCAATGTTAGGGTGAAGGCAAAGAGGTATTTAAAATAATAAAAATGTATTTAAGGGATTAAAGGAAAAATAATGTAAATGTACATTTAACACATGTTCATTCAAACATGGGTTAATACATATTAAGGAAGTATACAGCCTGTAGTGTGTGTGTGTGTGTGTGTGTGTGTGTGTGTGTGTGTGTGCGTGTGTGTGTGTGTGCGTGTGTTTATTTCACACTATAGCAGTATAAAATAGCCAGTGATTTAATGGAGAGGAGGCCCACTCTTGCCCAGTCCTACCCACATCCCTCCTCATGCAAAGTGTGTGTTATGCAAGTTAGGACCTCCTTACCAGAACCATAATTTAACGCAGAAGACAAACACTCTTCATTAGTACCACAGTGTGAGCCATAACTCATGGTCATGGACGTAACGTGTCAGAGCTAGAGTTAGAGTTACTGACACCATCAGTGTGAGCCAGTCAGAGCCACAACCAAAACAGTAGGCCTGCTTGTAGATAGACTATCGCTTTGCTTATAACAATGTACCCCCCCCCCCCCCCCCCCAAACTATTAGCTTGTTTCAAAGATTCGTAATGGGGGGTATATTCCCCCATAACTCATTTGCCATTTTTCCGTTAACCCTTTATCCCGTGCATTATGTCATGGGGTCATCACTGCTTCTATATTTAAAAACACCTGTGGCTAAGGGTACGGCTAGCCACTGACCATGCCATAACAGCTGTCACCATGGCGTTTGCCCGACTCCTCCCGGGGCTCTGGAGGAGGGGCCGAGGACAGAGCTGCATTCCGCTCGTACACACACGTCACACCGGGCTCAGACTGAGAATCCCCACCATCCCTGGCCCCCGCGCAGACAAAGAGACAAACATTGTCACCTTGTATTGTCCAACTCTTAATGGTTTACTGGGTCTGATGGGTCTGGCCTGGTGGGGACATGACGGTGCTGGTCTGTGTCGGACTGGGGAGTTTAGGAGGTTTGTGGTTAGGGTGTGTTCTGGGTTGAGTCCGCAGTCCACCAGTATGCCTGGCAAGACCCTTTACCACCTCTTATATCATAAGAATGTCTGAATAACATATCACAAATCAGCCAAGTCCGTTTGGAGAAAAGCATCGAAAGCATACATAGTTAATTGTTCACAGTGCATATAGCCCATAAACGCACACACGTCAGCCCAGGCACAAGGCCCAGAACACCTGAGGTACCTAGAGTATGTGACATTTAAGTACTACAAAGAGGATATCGTATGAATATGAAATGAGTATTGTGTCAAAGTATTGTATAGGATACAGAGTCTTTGTGAGTGATCAAAGTGAGTGCTCTTATGACCACACTATTATACAGCAGTTGATATTATTTATATTAATACATTCTCTTAAACTTATAATACAGCTATGGTTGATGCATCAGGTGGTGTTGGGACGGCCGAAGGGAAGGGGTATAACCCTGTTTCCCTTCTAGCTCTAAGGGGAGGCCGGGTTTACAAGGATGGTAAGATGACATCCTTGCATGTAAGCAGCACTGGTGTGGAAGTGTAAGTATGTGACCTTGTGATTGGTCGGTGGTGTCCTGTTTAGGGTCCTGGGGGACCCTCCTCTCCCCTCCACTCTGCCTGCAGAGTTTTAGTCTTTAAGATTTTATTACACACACCAGTGACGTTTGTCATTTTAGGACTTTAAAATAAAGCTTACACCAACACAATACATGACATGATACAATATTTGATTTTCTTTCCTACTTACATCTGGACTCTTTTCATGTGGCGCCTTCGCCTCAATAATTGAATCATTCATTGAGAGTAGGCCCATTAGAGAGGGTCTTAAAGTGGGTGGCTGCTCTACAAATGAATTTGAAGAAAGTGGATGTTGGTTTTTAACACAGACCGAGAGCAGCTGCACCACTTCAAACTGACGCCTCCTCAGACCTTTGGCCGTGACAAATTTAGCATAGCTCCCATCATATAGCCGGAGCTCGATTTAGAGCCAAGGATTGGACTAGTGCGTACTCAGAAATACCATCTTGTCCTGTCACCCCAGCAGGCGAGGAGACACCTAAATGTCTTCTCACCAGGAGTCCCCAGGGATATCTACATGGATTACTGACATTAGCTGACCATGTCCAATTTCAGGGTGTTCCAAGTGTTAGGTAGAAGCTCAGCCAATCACATTGATCCACATGGTTTAAAACCCCTCCCCACCCGAGCTCCACCTCTACCAGGAGGCCTAGGCCAGGACAGGCAGCCGGCCTGTCTCCAGGAGTCAGCCATGCAGGCTCACTGATCCATCCTGCTGCCGGTCCTTGCCCCACAGCTGAAGCGGTCACCGTCTCACTCCAAATCATAATTGTATTAATTTCGTGTCGTTAAGTCTCTCAAAGTAAAACCTGTAAACCCTCATCTGTTGTAAAATATTATTACGGTTTATTTAACCTGGCTACCTGGGCTAAAGCGTGTTTAAGCATGGATACCCTGTCCATTACATTCCCAGGAAATATGCTCTTAAATTAGGCTTTCTTTAAGGTTTCCATCTAGACTTTAGCAGCCTTACATCAATGTAAAAAACACACCAAAATACACTAATACCTTGAATAATGTTCAAACCCTTTATTATCATTGAATACAAAAAATAGCTTTTCTCGAGGCCACTTAAATACATTTCACATTGGTTCTTCACTGTACTGTATACCTTCATGTTCCGAAATGATTTTTACGGAAAAGCACTTCAATTTCTCTTGTCAGTTAAAAATGCCACACGAGATTGTGACAGCCATACATTTTCAGATCTGTGTTACATTTAACTTCCATTGTGGCATAGAGTTCAAGAAAAAACGACATTCTGTTCACAAAAGGTTAGGGATCATTTTTTTCTTCTTCTTGTAATGTACAACAACACTGTGGACGGAGCCGGAACTTGTAGCTGGCCCCCGTTTTGTCCTTCCTCACAACCATTGTCACATGCCCTTGGAAAGCAGTACAAAAATGTTTTCCTTGTTTCTATAATATGCACACACATTATATATATCTATATCGTGATAGTACATTTCACACAGACACATTCTCGTTCAATTTACGGAAAAATCCAAATTCCCGAAAAGGCCCTGTGTATGCATGGGTAGAGATGAGAAGAGACTTGGCGATGGGACGTCAAATCCTACCATGTGATCATTAAGTTGCATGAACCAAAGAGGTGAAGCGGTCAATCAAGCAGACCAGACACTGTGTCGGCTAAAGACTAAGGCACTAATCATAAACACACTACAGACTTGTTCTGATGGACACACGACACACCAGCACAGACACCACTGAACTTCACTCTGCTTAAGAAGGACAACGATAACCGTTCCGTTTTGCAGACGACACTATACTTTCTCCTTACGTTTTTTACAGATCGGCTTCATGAGTTCTTGGGTGGAAAACAGGTGGAAAGGCGTTGTTACTACAAAGCCATGCATGCATTGTCTCACACAAAGAGGGCAGGACCTAATAGCACAACACACACAGCTTCTATCAGTAAGACACGAGAATCAAACGCACAATAACACTCTGTAAACAAAGGGTTCCGATATTGCAGTAGCGAGTTTCGCACCCACCAAGGCTGCCTAGAGCACCGTTAGAATCAAGGGGACAGAGAAATACCAGCTCTTCACTTTTCTTGAAACGTCTTCCTTTATATGACTAAAACAACGTGTCTTTGGAAAACATTAAAGGGAAAAATATATATATCTTTTTAGGGATCATTTTCTCAAAAGTGATTGATTTTGGTATTGCTGCATTGGAATGGGTATTAAACATTGATAGGCAAAGTCAATTAGGATGCAAAGTAATATGATAGTCTCGTCGAATACCTTCTTCTATAGCATATTTAGCTTGTCTATTTTGGACGTTCTTTTTCAAATCATCCAAAAAAAGAAAAGGTATTTATTTTTAATCATTGAATATATGTTCTCTGTCACGTTTTAAGAAAATAATCACTTTATAATGTATCACAAACCCATACTGCCCTCTGCAGCCAATACTGTGTTATTGCATACACCTGCTGTATATCTACTGTATCATGATATGGCTCAATGAGAAAACTGTGGTGATGAGAAATAGACATTAACCCTAGAGGACCCAGATGAGAATATTCAAATTCCATGTTAGAAATGTATCCATATTGCTTCAAATGGTGTATAGTTGGAAGGGTTAAAAATATCACAACCGATTCCTCTAATATCATATAGCTCAGCCTCTAAACACCTGTTTGTATTCATTTCCTTTCTCCTAAAGACCTTCCTTCTTTCAAAATGGTCCATTACATAGACATGTTATGCCCTTATACTATCGCTTAATGTCCATTCCACAGTATTAATCCAAACTATTTTCACCCGTTATCCAATATGTCGGATACTACTAGCTGACAATCAAACCTAACTTTACTGTAATCCGAGGCCACTTTGGAACACTGTATTTGTTAAGGTTACTTGAAAACAAGCACTGCGGAGGGGAGGGGAGGTCGGAGGGTAACGAAAATAAACGAGAAACAAAGAGAAGCTTTGGGGCAAACCTGAGAACACATTGTTAGTACCATTTGCCCAAAGCATCTTACATTCTTTTCAGAACATCCACTTGCTCCTGCTGCATACCAATAAGGGAATAGAGCAGTTATTTACGATGAACACAAGGCAAAAAAAAAAATCGACCCTATTTAGATTGACGTCAAAACAGAAAAGAAACAGTAAAAAGCCTCTTATATACTTCTCCTGACCGTAGAACACTGTGTGGGGGGAGGGGCTGAGGACATTGTATTGTAGAACAAACTGGGCGGGAGCCGTCTGCTAAATCACGCTTTGAAGAGAGGCCACTGTTTCCGTGTTGGTGTCCATAACGGCCCCATTAGCTGCCCCCCCGCCTTGAGCAACGGTCTAGGTGCCCTCCATAGGGACTGGGTGTGGGGGGACGGGGGGAGTCAGTGGTTCATCAGTTGCTGTCCTCCCGCAGCTCCGTGGGCAGGAACTTGTACTGCTGCTGGCGGATCTGCGCTAGCTTCTTCCTGGCTTCCTCCAGCTCCCGCTCCTTCCTTAACATCTCCTCCTGGGCGGCGATGATCTAGAAAACACAGCAGACGACCACTGTGGTTACACAACACCTCCTCCTCACACCTCCTCTCCTCCACATGAGGCCAGCGCTCCTTGAATTGGAATGTTGAGCATTGAACCCAATGACGGATTACCGCATGTGCAAAGTGGGCACATGTCCAGGGCCCTGGCCAATGGGGGGGCCCTTGATATATATATTCTTTTTTTTTTTATAAAAACAAATTCAAATGGCCAAGACTTTGGTCATAAAAGGATTTGAATGTTTTTTTGATTTGCAAAATAAATACATCCCATTTCATTTTTATTTTAAATGGGATCTCTCTCTCTCTCTCTCTCTCTCTCTCTCTCGACTGACTAGCTAATCTGTGCTAGATTATTATTACATAAAACCAGTTTGATGTTAAACACATGAAATACACTTTAAAAATATGTAATTACATTACACAGATAAAAACATTTGAATGATTTTCCACACATGAAAGAACACATGTCCACCCTGTAACCCGTTGCTTGTTTAAAACACAACCTCGGATTTTAAGATTAAAGCATCATCAAGAATAGGCAAGCACACTTGGCAAGTATATTTTATATTGCATAATGGCCTACATCAATCAATTTTATTGCAATTGTAAACCTAATAAATCCATTTTTTGTCAATGAAAACTTCTGACGGGCCGGTGAAGCTGAAGCGCCTACTTCACGCGAGATAAAGCCGGGACCGGCTCACCTGTGCGATTCCGCCCACAAACTTGGTCTTGACCACCACGTTGTCGTCGTCGGCCTTGTCGAAGGCAGCCTTCTGGGCGGCCCGCACCAGGTTGTCAGACGCTCGCTTCACTGCATTGCCTGCAGCCTGGAGAGGGGGTAAGAAACACAGGAGAGGGCTTGGGCATGACGTTATAACATGGATATGAAGTGGTTTAAATTTGGTTCTCTGAAGTCGATGCACACAAGGAAATGAGGAGATTACTTTAAAATGTTCCTAGTATTCCAAGTTTTTTTTTTTTTTTTTAAACATATATTTATTCAGAATTTTGTTCATTTTACAGACAAACAATACAAGACAACACAACAAGGCACATATAATGCAATTTGTTCTCACATATAGCACATATAATAGATGTTCTTGTCACAGTAGACAGTGTGTTACAGTCATTGAAATTACATCTGCTAACTTACATTGTTTACAGGGGAGAACAAATGAAAACAAAACAAAACAAAAAAAATACTCAATCCGTCTTATCATCCAACCAACCATCAACATCCATGTTGTTATTTTCAAGGAAGTTGTAGAAAATGTTCCATACTTCCCAAAACTTGTCAAGTCTATTTTTTGTTGTGTAACTTATCTTTTCCAAAGCTAAGTAAGAAGTCATTCCCTTCAACCATTGTGATGTGGCACAGGGTGTATCTGATTTCCATGAGAGAGCAATACATCGTTTGGCTTCCAGAAAACAAATATTCAGAAGAGACCTAATTTTTTTAGAGGTAGTGAAGTCTTCTGGATAGATATTCAATAGGCACAATTTAGGACTAAGAGGCACTTTCCTGCCACTGATTTGGCTAGCAAGGTCCACCACCTTACTCCAAAAAGAAAGTGTCTTTTGACATTCCCACATACAATGAAATAAGGTACCTTTTTGGTCTTTACATTTGAAGCAGGTATCAGGTATGTTAGGGTTAAAGTGGTGCAATTTAGCTGGTGTTATGTACAGTCTACTTATCCATTTATATTGTAACAGTTTGGAGTTTGTATTTACGGATTGGGTCTGAGCTAGAAAACATGCCTTTGACCATTCCTCCTCAGTTACATTATCCTGCAAGTCCCTCCGCCATGCTTGAAGTGAGCGCTGTGATGATTCTTTAGACTTGCTTACAAAAAGCTCATAGAGTAATGAAACTTGTCCCCTAGAATGTAAAAACTTCAAAGTGTAATCTTCTAGAGTGGATAGGGGGGGAAGCTTCAAATCATTGCTCTGTCTGGAAAGGATGAAGCTTCTAAATTGTAAATATTTAAAAAAATGTTTTGCAGGAATCCCATATTTTGATTTAAGCTCTTCGAATGACATGAGAACCAAGTTTTCATTGTAAAGGTCAGCAACCTTAGCTATACCCTGGGCTGCCCATATTTTAAACCCTGGGTCTGCTCTACCAGGTTGGAAGTCATCATTACCAAAAATTGGAGAGAACCGAGATAGTTTAGCTGTTTCTCCTAGGTATGCAAGAGATTTGTGCCAAACCATTAATGTATTTTTGAGAAAAGGATTTTTAGTATGTTTGATTAGTTTATGTTTTTTAGCAGAGAAGATGTACAGGTTTAAAGGTATGTTTGTTAAATGTGCTTCTATTGAAACCCAAGCTGGAGGGTGGTTTCTCTCAAAATAAAACATTGCTGCTCTGATTTGAGCTGCCCAGTAATACCACTCAAGATTTGGTAGTTGTAAACCACCTCTATCATATGGTAAATACAACAGGGAAAGCCTGAGCCTGGGACGCTTGTTGTTCCATATAAAGTTAGAGAAAAGCTTTTTAAGAAAATTAAAGAGTGAGGGTGGAGGAGCAAGTGGAATAGATTGAAAGAGATAAAGAAACTTCGGTAAAATTGACATTTTCAATACATTTATACGCCCAATCATAGAAATGGGTAGATTTGTCCATCTATTTATAAGTTGGGTGACCTTATCTGTTAAGGTATTGTAGTTATTAGGAACAATTTTGTCAGTGGTAGGGGCAATCTTAACACCCAGGTATGTGAAGCCATTTAGTGAAACCGTAAAAGGAGTAGGAATTGGGGGGTGTAGTCGTTCCCTTTCATTCAAGAATAATATTACAGATTTCGAGTAATTAATTTTGTATCCCGCAAAGGTGCCAAAAAAGTTAATTTGGTCCAATAAAGCTGGTAAAGTCTGTTTCAAATTAGAGCAAAACAAAATGACATCATCAGCATACAGTGCTATGCGATGTTCCGTATCTCCTATCCTTATGCCTTTAAAACTAGTATGGTTGCGAATTGCCATGGCCAGCGGTTCAATTGCCAGGGTAAATAACAGTGGAGACAGGGGGCAGCCTTGTCTTGTGCCCCTGTACAACTTAAAGGGTGCTGAAGATAGCCCATTTGTTAAAACTACAGCCTGGGGGTCAGCATAAAGTAGTCTGATCCAACAGAGAAATTTCTTCTTTATGCCAAATCTTTGAAGAACCTCAAACAGGAAGTGCCACTCCACCTTGTCAAAGGCCTTCTCGGCATCCAATGACAAAATAGCAGTGTCCATACACCCTGAATTTTCAAACAAAATATTAAGAACTCGTCTTATATTATGAAAACCCTGTCGTCCCTGAACAAAGCCGTTTTGATCAGAGTGCACCATTTGTGGTAGAAGTGTATCTAACCGTCTGGCTAATGCTTTGCAGAGAATTTTGAGATCGTTATTAAGAAGTGATATTGGTCTATACTATCCACAAAGGTTAGATGCTTTACCTGGTTTTAACAATAGTGTGATTACCGCCATATTTAGAGAAGGGGGAAAGGACCCACTATCTAAGGACTCTTTATACATTTCAAGTAAAGGTGGCAGTAGCGTTTCCTGAAAAGCTTTATAGATTTCAATGGGAATCGAATCCTCGCCAGGCGTCTTACCCCCCTTCATACTCCCAGTGGCTGCAGATAATTCCTCAATGGTTAAGTCTAGGTCTAAATAATCCAGGAAGTTTTCTTCAAGAGGCTTGATGTTCAATGAATCCAAAAAGTATTTTTGTTTTTGCAAGGCTGAGGCTGAAGAGTCTGTGCTGTATAAGTTCTCGTAAAAACCTTTAAAAGCTTTATTAATTTCTTTAAGGTCACTAGTCTCCAACCCATCATCTAGCTGAATAGTATTTATTGTTCTTTCAGATTCTGATTGTTTAATACGCCAAGCTAAGAGTTTACTAGCCTTTTCCCCTTGCTCATAATAGGACTGTTTCAATTTCAGCAGGCTTTTAGTTGCCTTATTGACAGATAAAACATTATACTTAGCTCTAAATTCATTAAGTTCTCTAAAGGACTGTTGGGAAGGATTTTTGAAGTGTTTTGATTCAGTTTCTTTTATCTTTTTTTCTAACTGTTGCATCTCCAGCCTCCAAGATTTTTGTTTATAACTTGTATAACTTATCATATGTCCTCTCAGGAAGGCTTTAAATGCTTCCCACCGTATAGCAGCTGATGTTTGAGTTGTGTTATTTACAAAGTAATCATCAATTTGTGCCCCAATAAACTTCATAAATTCTGGATCCTTCAGCCAAAATGACTGAAGGCGCCACCCCATGGAGAAATTCAGTGACTTTGGCATGTTTAGTCTAAATGAAACTGAAGCATGGTCTGAAATTACAATGCTGTCGTACCAGCTTCTTGTGATTGTTGACATCAAGGAAGCAGAGACCAAAAAGTAGTCAAGTCTGGAGAATGTCTGGCAGGTGGCAGAATAACATGAGAAGGTTGACTGATTAGGATAGTCTCTTCTCCATATGTCAGTTAAATTAAATTCTTTTATATATTGTAATAACTCCTTTCGTGTCTGGGCATGGGAGGTATCTATCCCCGTGGATCTATCAATCTCTGGTTGGAGAGTGCAATTAAAATCTCCACCTATTATGAAACTACCAGACAAATCAGCCAGGGACAAAAACAGATTTCTGAAAAAAGACGGGTTGTCATCATTGGGTCCATATAAGTTTACCAGATTTAACCTAATTGAGAGTATTTCACATTGAATAATAATGTATCTCCCATATCGGTCTTCATCCACATTAATGAGATGAAAGGGTAGGGAGTTATGTATCAGAATGATTACCCCACGTGAGCGAGAACTAGATGAAGCAGAAAAAACTCGACCTGGCCACCTCCTCCTCACTTTTACTACATCTTCAGGTGTTAAATGTGTCTCCTGCAGAAAGACTATCTTAGCTTTTAGTTGTTTAATCCTACTCATTACTTGCTTAAGCTTGACAAGTTTGTTTAGACCTCTTACATTCCAAGAGGTGAACTGGAGTTCAAATGACATGATATAATACTACATTGTATGTGCGGGTTGGAATTGAGTATACAATACAGAGAAAACTTAATTAATACAAATGAAAATAAAAATATGTGCCTTAAGACGTAGACGTAAACACAATAGGGTGTACTTCCCCAAACGAAGTACACGCTTCCCTCCCCTAGATCACACTTCCAATAGACCCCTGAACAGAGTCTGACTATGGAACTAAGCTGGTCCACCCACATGTCGAGGAACAGCATGCTCAGCGATCATGTTGGAGCTCCATGCAAAATATTAAAAGTTAACTTATTGTGTATTGCAATCAGAAATAACCACTTTGCAGCAAAACATTAGACTTAAATTAACAGTCTTAAACAGTCCAGGAAAAGCTTATCGCGCCCGTATTGCGGCTGCATTCTTTAAACAGTCCAGGAAGAATTCAGTTACCTGTATTGTGTCAGCACTAAACACGTTAGCTTTCTCACCACCCAGCGTTGCCTAGCTTTGCGACTTTAATTCCTGCACAAAAGCCTCCGCTTCAGATGCAGTGTCGAACGTGTGCCGTCTTCCCTTGATGGTCACCAGAAGTGTAGCTGGGTGAATTATTCCGTAACGCAGGTCATGGATAGAAAGGGAGGCTAGTTCTTTCTTTGCTGAATCAAAGACTTTTCTACGTTTTAGCAGATCCGCCGACACGTCGGGAAAAAACATGACATTCTTATCGTCGACAAGTATCTTTCCCTTGCTTCTGGCCGCTTTCATCACTCGAACCTTGTCGGCGTAGTTCAGAAACTTCATCACCACCACTCTAGGGCGTGTAGCGGTTGGTTGGCTTCCATCTTTACTGTTGAGTCTACCAACTCGGTGTGCTCTTTCTATAAGCAATGGCCCAGTAAAGTACATTTCACCAAGAGCTTTAGGAATCCACTTTTCCAAAAAGTTACGCACGTCACCTCCTTCGGTTAACTCAGGCAGACCCACCAACCGCACATTCGAGCGGCGTGCTCGGTTTTCCAAGTCATCCACCTTTAGCACAAGCTCCTCCATAGCTGCTTTCATGGTGGTGGTCTGTGTTTTCAGAGATGTTAGGTCATCTTCATTGGCGCCAATTCGGTCTTCAGCTTCGGTCAGTCGGCCAGTCAATGACTTTAATTCGCCTTGCACTCCCTGAATAGCGCCCAATAGCCCATCAAACCTCGACACAAAATCTTCTTTCATTGTCTGGATAGCGTTGAGAATTAGACCAGGGCTAATTGTGTCGTCGTCGCTAGTATTGGAACTAGTTAGCATCGTCGGGCTGGAAGAATCATCGGTTGATTTAGTAGATTTTGAAGTCTTTGGCTGCAGTTTCGGTGGCATTATGGCTGTTTGCTGTGTTTTTGGATCAGTAGTAACTGTTTGGTAATTCTTAGTGGCTTCCTGATTATTTTTCTATGAATTGTGCATGGGAGCTCTCTTTCACACGTCTGCCTAGCAGCGCGCCATAACCGGAAGTCCCTAGTATTCCAAGTTACCAACTAATAGATACAATAAAATCTGATGTGTGTGTCTGTGTGTCTGTGTCTCTGTGTGTCTGTGTGTATGTGTGTGTGTGTGTGTGTGTGTGTGTGTGTGTGTGTGTGTGTGTGTGTGTGTGTGTGTCTCTGTCTGTGTATTTGTGTCTCTGTCTGTGTGTGTGTGTCCTCCCCACCTGCAGCCTCCTCATGGCCTCTGAGTCCTGGTCAGCCTTCACCTTGCAGGCGACCAGCAGCTGGGCGGTGGAGGCGGCCACCTGCTTGGCTGAGGAGATGAGCTTCTCCTCACTGGCGTGGCCCTGCACCGACGCATTGGCCGCCTCGCACAGGTTACTGGTCGCCGCGGCAACAAGGCGCGCCTGGGGGGGGGGCGGGGCAAAGAGAGGGAAAGAACCGGAGCTATGTTTCGATAAACGTTTTCTTTTTATTTCATGGGTTCTTCTCTGCACCTCAAACGTAAGCTATCTATACATCAAATGTATACACTTTAGAGAAATATAATAAAAATAGAATAGAAAATTATCTGTAGAAATATAATCAGAAAAATCCAGAATAAACAGATAAAACTTTATGCCCAACTTACGGCTGAAATGAGTCCCTGGGACCACTGGCCGTCGTCCACGGCGTTGGCCTGGATGGAGCCCACCTTGCCCTGGGCCACCAGCTCTCTCTGGGCCGCCGAGGCAGACTTCACCAGGGCGCTGGTCGCCGCAGCGATGGACTTGGCCGCCTCCAGGATCTGCTCCTCAAAGTCCAGCGACTCGTCAGCTTGCTGCGTGGGGGAATGTGGGCGACAAACAGTTTAGTCCCGTCGAGTAGCACTTTGAGGTCCTCCATTTGGATATAAGCTTGGAGCTTTTTCTTACATTTAGAGATCTATTCATTTGAAGCCAAGACTAAAGTTTGAGAGTTGGGTGCATAGATATTTAGGGTGCTTTCACACCAGACCCATTTGGACCAACAATCGTTTTACCCTTAAATCCGGGTTTGTTTCGGGATGTGTGACTGATAGACACACCAAACACACTTCCTGGTGATCAATAGTTTGATTCGTTAGGCACCCATCTATCAAAAGCTACAGTCCTAACAAACGACAGGTGTTAAAGCACCTGTCAAACTTTCTGATGTTAAATCAATGAAGTCACTGATGAGGCGATCCTGATCTTCAGCCGATGGATGCTAAATTCAGATAATCAGAACAGTAGCATCTCAGGACAGATGGCAATGCACGTTCATTAGTTTCAAATCATTTAGGTTTCACAACCAACAACGTAGGCAGCATCACAGACTTGCATGGTTGCACGCGTGCGTACACACACAAACACACACGGACCAACATCACAACTCTGTAGACGGCGCGGGACACTGTAGGAATATGTTTGATATATAGTTGGAGCGGAAAAACAACCTAATATATCAAACATATCACACAGAGCCCTGCATAGAAGGCCTTCGGTAGGGGCGGGGAGGCAGGGAGGGAAGGTGCTAGGTAGCTTAAATACATCTGTGTGTGTTTAGAGGCAGACGAGGGGAGCGAGGGGGGTGAAGACCGTCACAGGGAGAGAGGTAGTGGTGGAAGAAGGGAGCGATGGCGGACTGACGGTGTTCAAGAGGTGGAGAAGTGGCAGAACTCCTGATGGAGGAGAGGGACGGTGGTCCACTAGAGAAGGATCAACACCACGGAATGCAACCATGCTATCATTTAGCAAAATGTTTGATTGAGATTCTTAGTGAGATGTCCACCAGAAGAATGTCCTTGTATTTGACCTCTGCACACGGCTTTCTATGGATGCACACGTTACAGTCTGAACTAAGGCTGAGGTAATAAAGGGCAAGCCACTGTCCACCGCAGAGAGAGAAGTATTAGTCAGACACTAAGGCAACATTGGTTATGAAAACATGCATCAAATGTCTAAAAGTCAGTCAGATGACAATCTGAACGCTATGAAAGATAAAAGAACGCTCAGGGTATCGATCGATACAAAGACATCTGAACTGGCAGTATTTAACTTCCATTTAAACCAATGTTAAAAGGAAATGGAACTGGTGTTGCTACTCCTTCCTGTACAGGGTGCTCATGAAGCATTGTGGGTAATAGAGTCACCTTAGGCTTGGCCCGGGGTTTCAGTTGCTCCAGCTTCTTGGCTGCGGCTTCGATGGACGCAGCCGCGCCCAGGAGCTCGGTCTCTGCGATGACAGTGGGGTCCTCGGGGTCCACCCACTCAGCGCCTGCCACAAACACACATACACACCCATGGATATGAGCACTTACAGGAACAACAGCAACCACTCTGCAAGCATGCCTCAAGACAACAGTGATTAAACCGCAACAAAAGCTGCAAATGAGTGGCAGATTTACTCTAAGAGCCTTTCATGCACATGGTGAAAACAACGGCCATGAGGATGATAAAGAGACAGCTTTTCGTTGTTTTGTCCTTTTTGAGTGAAATGGCACATAGAACAAAGCATGGCGCAGAGAGAGACTGAGATAGAGGCACAGAGAGACAAAAAAAGACACAAAGACAGATCCAGACAGATAGAGAGAGCGAGAGAAAAATATACATAAAGACAAAGAGACAGAGAGAGAGAGCGAAAGAAATACAGACGGACAGACAGACAGACAGACAGACAGACAGACAGACAGACAGACAGACAGACAGACAGACAGAGAGTTAGAAAATAGTCTGAGACAGAGAATCTGAGAGAGAGTCAGAGACACAGACAGAGAGAGAGTCAGAGACATCGACAGAGACAGAGACAGTCAGAGAGTTGAAGCCTTGGGTCTTGAGTAGCAGCTGTGTTAAACAACATGATGAGTCCACACTAGGACAGGGTGATGAGACAGTGATGAGTGAGCCTACACAGCTGGTGAAAAAACACTCAGAAAGAGAGCACAGAAAACATTCCCCCACTTACCTGCGTCTGTGGCGGGGGAAGAAGGGACAGGGCGTTACCACAGGGGAACTGTTTCGGCTAAAATCTCACAACCATATCTAAGCTGGATTTACAGGAACCACTTCAACAGCCTTTCTAACCTGAATACTCAATATTAATTGGCAGGGAGATATACATAAATGCATACAGTAAGGCATTGATAAAATATTAAAATGTAACAAATAGAAAACATTGACATAATTGCAAATGTTTCTACATCTTACAGTTTAAT
Source organism: Pollachius pollachius (assembly GCF_949987615.1). Taxonomy (NCBI): domain Eukaryota; kingdom Metazoa; phylum Chordata; class Actinopteri; order Gadiformes; family Gadidae; genus Pollachius; species Pollachius pollachius. The sequence goes on along the minus strand of NC_136938.1, from coordinate 10,624,207 downwards.
ATGTGTTTCCATGGTTTAGGCTTTTATGGTTGTATTAAACAGGAAGATCTGGGGCTTCATTTAGCCCCAGATTTAGCCCCAGGGAGAATTAAGCTTCAATGCCTTCTATTGCATCCAGTGGGGGGGCACAACTTGAACATGTGCAAAGTCCCAGTTTGACTGCTAAAACACGGATAACAGATGTCGTGTTAAAGATGGTCATTTGGGCTCTGCTATGAAGGGTATAAACCGACCAACACCATACTAACCGTGATCACTAGTTCACACTCCATCAGTTTGGCCTGGGTTTAAATACGCTCTTCACAATATTCCACCACACAATAACAACAGATCATCTGGGGACGGTATGTGTGCTGGGTGTGTATTTGCTGGCTGCACAAAACAATAACCTTGATATGCAATTAAATGGATGATCTATACAATGTGTTTGTGTGTATGTGTAGCATGTGTGTGTAGAATGTGTGTGTGACTGCGTGTGTGTCTGTGTCTGTGTGTCTGTGTCTGTTTGTGTGTGTATGTGTGTGTCTGTGTGTGTGTGTGTGTGTGTGACAGTACCTTTCATAGCCTCTGCGGTCTGGATGAGTTCAGTGACAGCTCCCGCTACCCGCTTGGAACACACAGCCAGCTGCTGCTTCTGCTCGGGTGTGGGCTTCTGCAACACCTGGACACACACACACACACACACACACATTGAATACATAAAAACGCCATGTGTGACGCTACATGTATGCAGTTCAGCCTGCAGCTTGGCAGCAGGTGGAGGGGCTCACCTGCAGCACGTGCTCCAGGAGGTCGATGTATCCCGTGGTGCACTCCGTCCCGAACATCAGGGCTCGGCTCCTGACCTCCTCGCTCACCTCCGAGTGGAACGCCGCTCTCTGGAGTAGACAACGTGCGTACGTACACGTACACGTACACACACACACACACTTAATGAATTTTCTGAAGACCAACTAAATATTTGTGCTATAATTATACATTTGCATTAACGAAATCCCCATTTTTGTGTGGTCACATGTTGTTTTGACTCTTTGTCTGGAATTGTACTACTTCCACTCATTAATCACATGCGAACATGTGATAAAAAAGCAGTATGATGTATTCCAACAGCACCAGTAGTGTCGTAATGTTAGCGTCCCGTACCTTGCACGTGGTCAACATGTCTGTGATGGCCTTGCGGCTCAGGTTGGCCGTGCTGATGATGTCTTCCTGTTGGCCCGAGTTGCCCGCGGCGACCGCCTTGGCCGTTGCATTGGTGATGCCCTTGGTCATGCGGATGAATTCCTCGGGCGTGGTTGAGTTGGCGGGCGGCTCTCTAGACTGGAACACCTGAGAGGAAACAGAGTCGTTCATCCTGGTCACGGAAGTAGGTTTCTAACCATCAAACGGTCCAATGTTCAGTCCTCTGCATGCGGTGCTGAAGTCCTGTAGATAATGTCAGCCATAGGTGGAAGGCATACCACAGGCTAAAAAAAATAAATCTACATAAAACTATGAAGACGGGACACCCTCATTTATACCCTCATAGGAAACACATTTTTATTATTCAACAATTAAAAAAATACATATTACCAAACAAATTCAATTTTAGCGAAAAAATTTACCATTTTAACATCAACAAATCGGTAAAGGAATTAATTTATAATTCCTTTACTGCTTTCTGTTCCTTGTTTAGGCGTGGATACTACCAGCATACTGTCAAAACCCAGGATGAGAACCAGGTTCTGCCAGCTCTGACGACAAAAGACCAAACAAACGAGAACCGACCGGTTCTCGATGCCAACCCGGCCGGTCTGCGCGGACCACCGGGTTTGGCCGTGTGCCCGTCTTTCAAGGGGTCTGTCCCGGTGGCGCCGCACGACGCTGCGTACCGTGAGCTCCTGCCTGATGCACTCGATGGTGGCCTCCAAGGCTCTGGTGCCCCGCGTGGCCTCGTCCTCCACCGCCTTCACCGTCTTCAGCAGGGACGTCACGTTGGTCACCATCACCTGTCGCCAAGACAACCGGGACACGATCACATGGCAACGACGATGATGAGGGCAAGTGGGTGAGGTCCACTTAAACCGCACGGCACTTCCAAGGGTTCGGAACTGATCAACTACTCAATGCCAATCTGTAGCGATTGCAGGATTCATTTCGAAGCTCACCTTGAAGGCCGTGTTCTTCAAGGTGAGCTTTCCCTTTGAGTTTGGTTTGGGTGGGAGGGGGGCTGGTAAGGGACGTTTCATTTTCTTACCCGTTTTGCTTTTGCCCTACATAATGTTAATATATATTTTTGATTGTAGGTTAAAAAAAAGCAAGATGAAACCGTTGTAGGAATGATTGTTTACTATGTGATAAAAAAGACAATGACAAGTTTTAATTAAAACTTTATGGAAAAAATACATGAGTTGGGGAAGAACGTCAAAATGGGATCAAAGGCCGAAAGATTTTGGGAACCATTGAACCATTTTGCTAGTGGTTCCTACCAAGCCTGTAGCTGGGGCTAGACAATTAGGAAGAGCCGCAGGGTCCTGCTATTAGGGTACATAGGATGTGGGCTGAGTGGTCAACTGGGTCACTATCATAGGCACTGTGGCGCTCTAATGACCTAGAGAAACCCATTTAGACACTAATGCAAAGTGTATTCAATGAATCATTGCTACTTACAGAGCAATACAACACACAAAGTTTCACTTGGCGTATTGCATGTATTACAGGATTAGTAAATGCTAAAGACCTCAAGCTATTTTTAACTACCGAACCATTTAAATCAATAGCTGAACAGCTGAATCAATCAATTTAGATCCAGTTTCTTTTTGATTCTAAAATAATCTAAGCCATACACCTAGACTCAACCAGGCGTAAAGAGATGTACAGAAATATAGACGGAGGGGTGTGTGAGCAAACGTGCGGTTACCTTGGCTGCCCCCTTCAGCTGGTACATGGACGGGTCGTCTGCAGCTTTGCCAGCTGCACACTTGGTGGCACTGATGAGCTCCCCTAGTGCCTTGGCCACGTCCTTTACAGCGTTTATAAGGACTACCTAGAGGGAGCCACAGGAAACACAGGGGTTAGGAGGACCAATGGAAAGAGGAGGGGGTGGGCAGGGAGGAAAATGACCCATGGAGCCGGTGTTATGGCGTCTTCATTGACATAGCGCCTCTAAAGACTAAACTATAATTGTGTAGTCGTGATTTTCGTGGCCCCTTGAAGGTAAATTACAGTGTGCAAGGGCTTCAACGGGGCCAGCTTGAAATATATTTTAGGGGCCCTCTGAAGAATTTCTTTGTTATATACTGTATGTTGAATACATCCTGATACCTCGACAGCACTACAAATGTAAAAAAGCCTGTATCTCATTAAATTTGGTCCGAATGAATGTTTGGATGGCCTGATACCTACTTACCCATGCCCTCTTACCCATTGCGCATGACCGGCTAGTCAGACTTCTTGCTAAAGCTCGTTAGTCATGTGTTTTGGGGGAGTAGCTTTGGAGGGAGGCTTGAAGGGAGGGGTTGGAGGGGTACTCTCAATATCCAGCATACTCTGGCTGGTTTCTCCAAATGCCCTACCTTATCTTTAAACAAGCAAAGGATAAGAAGCGAAAAAAATGCACAGGTACGTGCAGAATCCTTTACAGGACTGCGACATGTGCTGGATGGGAAGGCATCACAATATGGCAATCATTGCATCTTCAAACTTCCAAAGTGACTTCCAGGTGAAGCAGAGAGAATCAATAAATGCAATGTATATTGAACCAACCACCAAACCGGTCTTAAAAATGCTATAAGAGCCAGAATGGGATTGGTAGGAAATGGGAAAGAAGAGAATTGGAGAATATACACTTATTGATCAGACATATTAATTGTCTAGTGTAATCTTCAGGGGTTTCAAGGGGAGTGCACGCAATGGAGCGGAGAGGAAGCGAGCCGGACTACCTGGGTCTCGGGGTCGTCGGAGCCGATGCTGGCGGCGCCCAGCTTGACCACGTCGGTGAGCAGGGTGATGGTCTTGGCCGAGGACTGGGCCGCCTGGGCCAGCCGGTCCTGGCCCGACGCCGCCCCGGACACCAGCATCTTGGTGTCCTCCACTAGGGCCTTGGCCGTCTTCAGGATGCTCTCCCTGGGGCGACGGGGGAGAGGGAGGAAGAAGGGGAAAGGAGGGAGAGGCCCAGGAAGAGACGCAAAAAGAGAGAAGGCGATTGGGTGGAGGGGAAGGAAGAGAGAAGTAGAGTGAAAAAAGAGAGAGGTAAAGAAAGCACGAGTCAAAGCGGCGGTCACATGTCCCACATTTGTGCATGTCAGCAGAACAAAGCACTTAACTCAACGTCCCCGAGGCCCTGCTAAACCCGCTGCTCAAGTACCTTTAATACCACATCACATACTCACTGACATCATTATTATTTATCAAACGTTAAACCTGGGAGTTTATGGATTGGCTTATGGCCCAGGATCCTGTGTGTTGATGTGAAGACTGCCCTTGACCCCTTAATGTGCGGGTTAACGACATCCCATTAGGCAGGGAAAAACACGACCACCAATCCCCGACAGGAAACACACCATGACCCGATCGGGTCTTTCATAAAGCTACACTTTGGCTCATGCTTTTCCTTTCCCAGTACGAGCTCACGGCCGAGTCTATCCAGTCGTCCTTGTGTTGGACATTTGGAAGTTTTATGAGCCCTACGACTTCCTCCGTTTCCTCCGCCCTGGGAGAGTTTATTCTTCGAGAGCTTCCCCCCTTCTCCTCCTCACTGACATGACATCCTGTCAGCTCCGCCGAGAGCCCGGATGACTCTGGTCTGGCTATTGCAAGTAAAAGTTAACCTGGTCAGGTCTAGGCAGGTTAATGAACACGTACATACACTCGCCGTCTTGCACACAACCACAAACACGCACGAAGTTTCCCCCCCGAACACAGCACGCCCCAGGGGACGACTCTCGTTTGGCCTTTGCTAGTAAAAGTTAACCTGGTCAGGTCAGGTTAACACACACACACACACACACACACCGACCCACCCACCCACCTGTGGTCGGCGAAGGACTCGTTGTCCTCAGCGTTGAGGGTGCCGGCGGAGGCGAACATGATGGTGGTGTCCAGGTCAGCGATGATGCCGGACACCGCGCTGCCAGCCGTGATGCAGGCCTGCGTGCCCTTGTTACCGGCCTGGAGCGCCGAAAGGACAAGAGACACCTGGAGAGAGAGAGAGAGAGAGAGAGGGGGACACGAACACACGCATTCAGTAGAGAGAAGAGCGCAGCGTTCCTCAAGTCATGGTACCTGTGGATCAGGTGCAACTAGGCCGCCCTCCAAAAAAGAACCGCTTCACAAGGTTAGAGGTTGGATGAATCAGTGCCAAATACTCAAGAGACCCATCAGACCTCGAATTTGAGTTGGAAATTGATTTCAATGTCAGGTCAGTTCATGTCGGTCTAAGAGGAACCCGGTTGTAATCAAACAGAACCTAACTCCTTCAAAAGAAATGGAGGAGAGGTTGGATGGGTTATCAATCATCTGATTAGTTCATGTTTGTCACAGCGCCCAGACTAGAAATAGTTATGGTGATGCATGACTGGACTTGTCTAGCTGGAGGTTGAAGAATAATCAATGCACATCTCTCTGCTCTGAAGTACATCTAAACTTTTCGGAGATAAATTAACCTAGGATGGAGCAACCGGGCAGTATCTCTGTCCCTTTCTCAAGTGATCCACTTTTGTCAAACTGTGCAACATTAATAAAGATGGAAAGTTGTTTTCCGATCCTACTGATCTCCCGCAGTACCTTCTCGGTGACGGCCCGTGCACACTCGATCAGCTCCCGCTTGGTGAAGCTGTCCGAGGGCATTCCCTGCAGCGCCCCGGCCTTCTGGACCAGGAAGATGCAGCCGTGCCCCAGGTCCTGCACCCGGGTCTTGATCTGGAACCCGATCTGATCAGGGGGAGAGTAGGGCATGGTGTGATGGTCAGCATGGGTCAGCAGGGTGGAGGACTAGGAGTATCGAGTGGGATTCCTGCTTATTTCCTGGTTCTTATTTGCCTGATTTGAGTCTCTCAAACACAAAATGCAATGCATTTACAATAATATCCAAAATAGAATCAAACCATAGTTTCCATTATTATTGATCCCATGCATCCCTGCATCATTGTATATATCCGCTTGTTTATTTGATTTTATAATATATTGATAAAACTGTTTTATATTTTCTATTGCTTTTATATCTAGTTTTCATTCCACTTTTTGTTTGGTCCTTATAAATACGTATTAGATGTCCAAGGTTATTAAAAGAACAAGCAGATACAGATGGTAGCAACAACAACAACAACAACAACACATACCTCCTCAGGCTCAGCTGTGTGGGCGGCCAGTCGCCCTTGGACGGCGAGCTGGCCGTAGTCCACCGTCACCTGGGAGGCCAGCCCCCCCAGCTCCTCCGGACAGGTCACCGACTTGGTCATCTGACACACAGATGATAAAGCATGTGATTGACTTGGTCATCTGACACACATCAGATGATAAAGCATGTGAATGACTTGGTCATCTGACACACATCATATGTTATAAACATGTGAGTGACTTGGCCATCTTACACACAGACGTTATATGTCTGTCGGTGTTATGCGTCATATCTAATAATACGACATCATACTTCATAAACAGGTTAAACAGATGTCAAAATGTCAGACACAAACATTATTTCAATTCATTGCATATACACTTGTGTGTTCCATGTCTTTTCCACCTCATTCTTCATCTTCTGTCAAACCATCCGGACAGCACAGGAAATAGATACAGCTCAGATCACGCGTGTCTTTCAGGCTCAACCCCTAGCAAACTCCCGTATACAACGCCACTGTTTGATCCATGAGTATTTAACTCATCTGAAACATGATTATGTGAGTACTTCCTGTTGCTCACCATTTCCTGTGCGGTGACGGCGATGGCCTTGGAGTGCCTCACCATGTTGGTCTGGTAGTCCACGAAGCAGCCCTCCACCCCCGGGGGGGTGCCTTCATCCAGCTAGGGAGCGCGCGCACACACATAGACACACACACACACACACACACACACACACACACACACACACACACACACACACACACACAAAAATGGTGTAAACATAAATAATTCACTATCCAGTTGAATGATATAAACTGTCCTTTTTAACTAGAATTATCATGGTGTACAAATAAGTGGCTTCACATAGGATTGTTTTCCAATAGCTTTTAACGAAGATGACCTTTGACCTCACTCATCACCCTTCATCATAAGGTTGACCTCTGACCATGACAGTGTGATGTTATAAGGATGAACTCTGACCGTGACAATGTCATGTCAAGATAAGGATGACCTCTGACATGGACGGTATGATGCAATGATACGGATGACCTCTGACCTTGCTCATGGCCTCAGCGATGGAGTCAACCATGCCGCCCACCATCCCCCCCTCGCTGGCCGCTTCGTTCAAGGTGATCATGATGTCATCCACCGCCTCCCGCATCAGCTGAGCAGCCTCCGCTATGGCCTCGTGTGTATGCGATGCCTGGCGGGATCCATAATGAGGTATAATTAAAAACAAAACTAATCATACAGCAGGTTTGATAGGTACTCAATCATCTATTTGGCTGTCTGGTGGATCAATAAAAACATTTAGCTGCGTGTTTGTTTAAAAATCCAACAGATACGGCACAAGTGTTCCTATTAGTACGCATCAACCCAAGGTTGTTGCGACAAAGGTTTCCCATTATTGATTACGCAACAAGACAACTTTTCAATCAAATCAAAGATGACTTAACTAAGTCATTCACTAAAATAACATACATTTAACACAAGTTAAACCGTATTGAATAGGTGGTTTGGTTGAGTTCCTCCTAACAGCAACACACTGTCGGGCAAGCAGAGGCTTGCATTTGGGAAAAAAACGGTCTAGCATGAACTATAAAACATAAAAAACAATAAAAAAAAAAAACATGCCAGTTCTTGTTGCCGTGGTTACCTTGGGGTTGCCACCCCCCTCTTTGGCAGCATAGAGCATCTGTAGGGTGGACTCTGCCAGCGTCTTGGTCTGGTCCAGGAAGGTCATCTGCTGCTGGTGGTCCCTCAGCCTGGAAGCCACGCCCACCGACGCCACGATCAGAGGCTCGAAGTAGCCGGCCAACTGGGCCACCTGGAGGAGGAACAGGAGGAGCAGGAGGAGGTGCAGAAGGACAAGGAGCGGGAAGAGGAGCACGAAGAGGGGCAGAAGGAAGGAAGAAGGAGGAGGAGGAGGAGGAGGAGGAGGAGGAGGAGGAGGAGGAGGAGGAGGAGAAGGGGGCAGGAAGAGTCAACGGGGAATGTTATAAATGCTACCATGCTATAAGAACAGTCAATCTGAGTCAGTGTAGAGCTGTATACCTTGTGGCCGAGCTGGGCTGCTTCGCCCCTGGCTGCCGTGGAAACGGGATCGATAAGGTGACCAATCTCCTGTACGCTGGATGTCAGCTGGTCTTGCAGCGCCTGCGGAAGAAAGATGAAAGCCGTTATTTTTTGTAATACACAACGCACAAGTATTGTTGCATCAGGTTTTCACGAGGGACCCACAGACAACTAGGATATGTGGGAAATGTGTGTGGGTTTCCAACAGTAACAGAATGAGTTTTCTAGCGTTGCTAAAAATCCTCCTCTACATTCACAGTAAGCCACCTCCCTGTACACAGGAATCGGTTGGCAAATCAAAAGTGTGAGTTCCAGTAGACCCCCGACAAGGTTTTTACTACCCTTTGATGGATAGGATAATAATCCATCCCTCGCTAAGGGCGAAAACAAATGTGAATAAAGACAGAGAGCGAGAGGTTCAGGGACAGAGACAGGGAGAGAGACAGGGCAATGCAGAGAGAATGAGAGGGGATGAAAGAGATACAAGGAGAAGGGAAGAAAGACTGAGGTAAAAAGATAGTATAAAAGGTGAGAAGAAAAAGAAAGGGATGGAAAGAAATTTGGATACGAATGAAAGAAATTCGGATACGACAAGTCATTTCCTATAATGCACACCGCACAAGTATCGTTGCAGAGAGAGAGAGAGAGAGAGAGAGAGAGAGAGAGAGAGAGAGAGAGAGAGAGAGAGAGAGAGAGAGTTCCTGCAGGCTTCTCGTACCTCCAGTGAGATATCGTCCCTGCAGGGCAGGTTCTGGCTGACTGCGGCCAGGGACGCCTGCTCAATGTCCCGGATACACTGGTTGATGTTATCAATGGACGAGTCGCACTCGCGCTGGCCTGGGGCCTTGTCCCTGGAGAGAAAGAGCGAGACAGCAAAAGAGTGGGAGAGAGAGAGGGAGAGAGAGAGAGACAAGAAAGAGAGAGTGTAGGTAGAGTGAAGAAAGGAAGAGACGGGAGTCGGTGTAGGGGAGGAAGAGCAAAACATCCGAGGTATCTATTAAAAATAATTAAATTTAGTGCAAGAATATACTGAACTTTAGTAAAAAGAAAAAAACTTTAAAGGAAAACATAAGCAGATTTTTTATCTTTCTTTCGACAGCCCTGCTATAATTTCTACTGTCGAGTGTCTCTCATTAAAATTTCACATCTGCTGATTCGGGAGTATGGGAGCCATCTAGAGATCAAACTGTGCTGTTAAATTAGGATTGAAGCCCACCAGCCTTACTGGGACACTGTGAGGGAAGTGTGTGTGTGTGTGTGTGTGTGTGTGTGTGTGTGTGTGTGTGTGTGTGTGTGTGTGTGTGGGGTGTTAGTTAGAAATGTTATCTCCGCGCATAGTGACATGCCGTAAGGGCACACACGGAAAAAAAGTAATTTGAAAATATCGAGATGTGGGCGAACGATTGGAGAAGAGAAGCAATTCCCAAATATGCCAGGCTGGGGCACCATGTCATTAAAAGGACTTTGAAGGCCACGTCACATTTTTCCGTCCTCACATTGGCAGTCTGGGGGAGGACTCGGACTCGAGTCACCGGAAGATGAGACGCCCATCCGTCGCTGCGCCATTAATGATGTGCTAACGTGCTACCGCTAAGGGCGCCTCTATGTGTGGGCTCCGAGACAGTTAGGTGTCCCCCGGCGTCAGTGGAAAAACTGTTACAGTCGCTCTAACTAGAGAAGATGTGGGGCCCCATCACTTCCTGTCACTTATGGCGCATGGTTCGCGTTTCCACCACCAAATGTGGGCGGGGTCCGGACTGAGCCGTACTCATCTCGCAGTCCTCCTCGGTTGGGGTGCTGAGACGTCTGAAGGGTCACAACAATTTCGAGCTACACACCCCGTCCGTTGATTGGTCGACAGAATCATCCTTTCAGTGTGACAGGGGGATAATAACTAACAAACGCAGTACCCTCAAGGTATTTCTCGAAAACGGAGAAAGCTTAGTTTATTGAAGAAAATCTCTACTGTTTAGAATGTGTTTGACTCCTAGCTGGTGGGTTCAACATCCAACATCTATTGCCAAGAGTTGCTATGGATTAAAGGGTATGCTAAATAGTAAATAGTTAATGATGATGGAAAAGTTATATTGATGTTAAACCTGTTCTTCAATCTAGTCTAAGGTCATATTAGGGAGACATATTCAGGGTCAGGGTAGAGCTGACTAACCTGATGGCGGTGATAAGGGCCTTGATGGAGTCAGACACGGTTCGGGAGTGACCAGCCAGCACAGACCAGGTGGGCGGGTCCTTGGGGTTGATAACCAATGATCGTGCAGTCTTCAACAGGTGGGTGGAGCTGTCTAGCATGGAGCGTGCCGATAGGATGATGGGTTCCTGGGCCGCACAGCCCTATAATGAAAATTTCAATTTGTTATAATATGACGAATTTCATCACTGCACTGCAAAAACCTGCATTAGACGTTATAATAAAACCAATCATCAGCAGGGTTTTAAAAAAAAATAGCGGAGCTTCATTTCACTTCCTTCCAAATTACTTTCGAACGAAAATAAATGCATAGGTTTGACTGTCATCACTTGACACTGTGCTGTAGTGCAAAGTGAGGTTAGCAATGTAAACATTTAAAAGTGTGTTTGTGTGTGTCTGTGTGTGCATGTGTGTCTGTGTGTGTGTGTGTGTGTGTGTTTGTGTAATGAAAAAAAGTGTAATGGAGTCTCTAGGTAAAATAATGTGGAGGAAGTGTGGTGCCAAAGTTTGCAGAGAATAATAAAGAAAGAATGATTATAAAGCCTAAGAATAACAATAGCTGAGGTAGCTGCAAAGATCAGGCTTGCCTCAGAGCGTGAACCCTTGATCTTGTGCACTCCTTTCAACCAACAAACACACCCTGTAAACAACATCAGCGCCTGCATGTGCGTGGTTGGGGAAGAGGTCGTACCTGGCGGCTGATCTTGGCCGGCACGGTGGCGAACTCGGGGTTGGAGGCGAAGGCCGTGAGGTTCTCCACCGCCTCGATGAGCGGCGCCGTGGCAACGCCACACTTGTTCCTGTTCTCCTCCGAAAAGTCTCCATCAAGGGCCTTGAGGAGTGAGAGAGGTGGAGAGGGACAGAGACAGAGAAAGAGAGAGACAGAGACAGAGAGACAGAGAGAGACAGACACAGAGAGAGAGAGAGAGAGAGAGAGACAGAGACAGAGAGAGAGGACGTTAGAACTCAGCAAACGTGAAGGGAGTTTAAAAAAAGAGAAACTCTAAGGCAGCAGTAAGGAGGAGGGGGGAGCAATGTTGAGACTGACCTTGATAGTTTTGACCAGGTTAGCCGTGCTGTTAGCGACCTCCTTGGCCGACTGGACAAAGTGTCTCTTGGCGGCAGGGTTGGAGGTCTTGGAGGAGGCCAGGCGACACGCGTTGCACAGAGCAGAGGTGTGCTTGGCCACGATGGTGGCCGCAGACAGGACCTGCAACGCAGACCAGAGAGAGACAAACAGAGAGAGTGAGGCAGAGAGAGTGGGAGGGAGGGTTACACACACACACACACACACAGACAGAGAGAGAGAGAGAGAGACAGAGAGACAGAGAGACAGTGGGAGAGGGACGTAGGAGATACAGAGACAGAGCAGGAGAGACATAAAAACGGAAAGAGGGATTGAAATATAGAGATACTGAGAGCGTGAGGGATAGAAAGGCGTATAGAGGTAAAGCAGGATGGATAAAAGCTAATGAGAGATGGAAAGAGCTTTGACAGAGATATACAGGCAGAGTGAGAGCAGGACAGGCCGAGAGATACGGAGAACGTGCGGTACACGTGGCAGTATGAGTGGTGTGGTGGGGTGCGGTGGTCACCTGGGAGGGGTTGCTGTCGGGGTCCACCAGGTTCTGACAGGCCATGTGGATGGCCTGGTTGGCCTTGGCAAACTGTATGGGGTCCACTAGACCCTGGTGGCCCGCCTGGCTGTTGGGGTCCGATACTCCTACGAGATAGGCCGCCTGACCCCCCCCCCCCCCCCCCCCACACACACACACACACACACACACACACACACACACACACACACACAAGAAAATGCTTTCATGTTCATAAAAATTATTATATAATGAATACTTAAGATAACATTAAATAAATACATAAAAAAATCGAATATAATAATTGTTATGAATAACAATAATAATAATAGCCATGATAATGTCTTTCACCAGTAAAGGCGCTGTTCAAAAGCTTTAAAAAGACAATGCAGAGGATAGCCGTGAAATGACGGGCCATACATTGCCACTTTAAACCCTCAGCTCATCCCTACAGCAGAGGACAGCACTGAGGTCCACTCAGGGGGCTGACATGCAGTAGTAAGAATTAATAATTCATTCATTTTCTATAGCGCTTTTCAGTGACCCAAAGACGCTTACAATAAAACACGAAGAGGGAGATGACGATCAGGGGGGGACAAGCGGAAGACAGCACGACAGAGAACGGAAGCAGGGTGGAGTGTGATAGGGATAAGGGTGGTTATGGGTAGGGGAGGGCATAGGCTTGGGAAAAGAGGTAGGTGCAGCTCGCCGTACCTGTCCCGCAGCCTCCGTGAGACCACACAGCGCCTTGGAGGCCGACCCCACGCAGTCTCCGAAGGCCCCCACGTCTCCCAGCTTACAGTTCTGGGAAATGCCCGCCATGGACTCCCCCAGCACCTGCCGTTCAGCCCGGAGAGGTCAGAGGTCAAGAGGGAGAGAGGCGGGGAATCGCGGGGCTGAGCTATATTTCTCACCCGTGTCGGGACAACCAGCTCCTTCAGCACATTCTCTGCCTCAAGACACACATACACCCTCTCAGACGGACACACAGACACCGTCCCACACCCTACCTTGGAGTTTTCCATGACGCTTTCGATGCAGTGGAAGTAGGAGAGGTCGCTGACCGGCTCGCTGGGGCTGTCCAGCAACCCTCTCACAGCCTGCGGGCGGAGAGAGAGGTTAAAGGTCTACGTACTACACACCAACATCACCTCAAAGGTCATTATCAATGTTTTAAATTAGTTAAAAAGTGAAGATTTAATCATTATCCATCATTCATTATTATCTTTCTGTACTGCTGTGACATAAGAAATCAAAACAATAAAAGTAAGGCAAGCCAAGTAATTTATTTTAATTGTAAAAAAAAAAAAATCGGAATCTGATTTTTTGAAAACTTTGAAAAAGACACTCATTGAAAAACAGTATAAGAAAGTAAAATATACAAATAATTGTGCCGACATAATACATTTGAATAAAATCAGTCACGCTTTGAGCCCATATTTTATAACAGTGTTAAGGCAGACCTCAAGATGTTGTGGAGTTTGCATGTTGTGTATCGATTTGTTCTATTCTGCAAACATTCACTCGTAGTTCACCCTCCCTGGCACGCTTTGCTCTCAAAAGATTAAACGGTGAAAGACAAGGTCATGAAGAGATTGACGGGGCTTTGAGGATGGGAGGCCGGCAGTGGTCTGTTGCTAGGCAGCCACACTTGTCTCTCAACAAGGACGTGTTTTTGTGTGTGTGTGCGGGTGTGTGTTTACCTCCAGCTCTCTCAGGGCGTTGTCACACTCCTTCTGGCCCGGGGCCTGCTGGGTGCACAGTGTGATCAGCTGGTTGATGCTGTCTGTCACCGCTCTGCAGAGAGAGACATTTATGTTACGTTACATTTCGCGGACGCTTTTATCACAGCCACTCACAAGTGATGCTGAGAACTAATCGAAGCGTACAAACAAAAATGGAGGAGCTACACAAAATAAATGAAATACGCCGAGAGGAAGAAATGGCTAAGAGATGAGTCTGTGTGACTCATCTCATTCATGTGTGAATGTTTGGATGAGGCCATTTAATTACAATGATTTATTCAGGTACAACTCATTGAAGTTGTGCACCTCTTTAACAATAGATAGCTGACAGGATTACAAACATACAAACGCTACAGAATAATGTTTTACATAATACATATACTTTAATACATAAAGTATATCTTTAAAACTACATTAATATGTAGTTTTAAAGATATACTTTTGTAATACTAGGTAGGACGATTCTACATTAGAATACATGACTTGCAGAAATATTAGACGCAAGTGTTCATGTCGGTTAGAAAATGTTTTGGTTCCCTGGGGTTTTGGTTTAATAAATCGTTGTCAGTCGCCGTTGCTATTGGTTTTTGGCATTTTTATTCATGTGGGTGAAAATGTGTACACAGGAAAGGCTTACATCAATGGTTTGGAATACAATGCCAAAACCATTTCAGCAATCTTGCCAGGCACCATTTAGAGTTTCTTGTTGCGGAAATCTTTCAACGCTAAAGAATAATCAAGTATCTTACTATTATCACTACATGGACATAATTTGAATGTACTTACAAAAAAAATTATCTTCTTGTGAACAATGACAAACTCAAGCACTGGTGTGTACACATAATTCCAGTTGTATGTCATAGTGAGCAAGCATTTGACTACATGTGAATAATGCATTTATGTTATGTGTGTACTGACAAAAATTTAGTGATTTATCTCGGAATCTCTGCACTATGCCATATTGTCATTACACATCAAAGCTGACCAAAAAGTGTGCTACTCCGGCTCAATCCATGTAATGAAACTGATGGAATGTATTATCATCCAATTCAAAATTTAAAAAAAAAGAAAGAAAATCAAGCAAAAAATGGCAAAGTTTTCTTTTTCAAATCGTCTTTGATACTCCAAAATGGATCAGCCAAACATAATCAAACAAAGATTGGTATAGATGACAGGCTATTGAATAAAAATAAATGACTTATAAACGAAATTAATTAAATAGTTACTCCCATTCCACAGTTTGTAACTGAATCCAATCTGTGTATTTTGAGAATGGTTCTCAGAATTGAAATGATGGATACAAGACTCTTTTGGTACGGTGGCCCTGAGGTGCAAAACAACAGCAAATCACAAAACACGACATGATTAAATACTCAAACCGGAAAAGATAGGTTTTTTTTTTTTTTTTGCTGTTGTGTTCTGCACTTCAGGGCCATCTTATTTTGGAGTTGACTCTCCATCTCAAGCTGGGACACTCAGACCCGGAACCAGGTACTATTGATTAATGGCTGAAAATCTGTTGGAAAGCAAGACGAATGAGTGGTGACAGGTTGGGGAGCAGTGCTATCGAAAGCAGAAAAAATATTTGCATCGTATTTTGAATACCTTCCTTGGCCTGTTGTGTTAACAGCCTGATGTTATTGCTTTGCCATCAAGGTGACCTTGATGGTTTGAATTTCCATACTAGTTTGATCTCTTTCTGACACCAATCCACCTTTTGTAGCGATTAGGGATTAATATTAAAACATTTATTTCTTGACCAGCAATATACAAATAGGCCGATGTTACATAATGTCTTTGACAGTCTTGTCAAGTATATTTATGAATGATAAATGATTTCCTAATGATGAGTCCTAATGAGTCCTAATGAGTCGTAATTCAAAAGGCTGGTCGAATCTCACATATTAACAGGGCCTAGATGTAATGAACACATTTTCACTCTTTCCCACCTCACTCTTAAAAGTAAATCAGGGAGGGAAGAATCGTTTTTTGTCTTTGCTTTTTTAGCTTATTGGCTATGCACAATAACAATCAACGTATTCAAAGCTTCTTGTGACAGCTCGCCTCTCCCATATCTCCAGTCAGATCCGACTGAGCACCTCATTCGCTTGCTTCCACCAAACGAGCGTCAACGTGCAATCTGCTCCGGACTCCCGTATCTCGGGCAGTACGAAAGTGACGTTCTTGATGAGACGGTATATTTACGCGATGCTCCTCCTGGCGAGCTCAGCGGCGGCTGGGAAGTACGTATTCGTTGACAATCGGGAGACCTGGCCCGCTGCGCAGTTATACTGTCGGACACACTTCACCGAGCTTGCCTCCTTCTCCATCAGCCAGGACATGGATGAGATCCACAAGGCGTTAGAGGGAATTCAGGTCGGATTGTTTTGGGTAGGACTGTATCGTGGGGAGACCGTTGATGCGAGCTGGCGCTGGTCTGGGGGCGGCAGCGCCTCCAACCTGACCTGGGCGAGCGGACAACCTCCCAGCTCGGGGCACCATGCTGCACTATGCGTGAGGTGCAAGGACGATGCCTACGGTCTGTACGCCAGGCACACTTTCCGCCGCTTCCTCTGCCTGAACCTGGTGGTGGTGGTGACGGAGCGGAGGTCCTGGGAGAAAGCGCTGGAGTACTGCCGGGAGCGGCACGACGACCTCGCCAGCCTGACCTCCGAGACAGACCAACTGCTGGTGGCTAGCCGCAAGATCCGTGAGGCCCAGATCGGCGAGCGTGTGTGGGTGGGGTTGAGGCACTTCGGGGCCCGCTGGATGTGGTTGCAGGGGGTGCCCCTGGGAAACAACGCCTCCCTGAGGATGGGCCTGCAGGGGCAGCCCTGCTCCACCTGTGATAAGCAACAGTGCTATACTTGTGGATCCCTGAGCCCCAGCGGAGAGCTGCAGGGCCTCGACTGCAAGACTGAGCTGCACTTCCTGTGCTACTGAGGGGTGAGCTGCACTTCCTGTGCTACTGAGGGGTGAGCTGCACTTCCTGTGCTGCTGAGGGGTGCACTTCCTGTGCTATTGAGGGCAGTGTTGCTTTGCAGTAGTCAATTCTGTTTGTTTCTTTTTGGCCTTTTATTCAAAATGCCGCTTTTATTGTATTGTTTGTATATTCCAAGTAAAATATTTACATTTCTCTCTCGCACACACACACACACGCACAAACACACGAAGAATGATTTAGAATGAAACACATGACATATTTAATGCAAGATTTTCCTTTGTAATGCTTGAATGTTCAATGTAAATAGCCATAAAATGTGTAACTATTATCAATAATTTTCATAGTTTTGTCCTTCCAAACTATTACATGCTATACATCTAACAATTAAATACACTAGTAATTATAACAAATTAAGCATAATACAAAAAAGTTCTGAAAACATGTAAATAAAAATCTGTTAAAACCTAAAACCATGTATCCTTCATCAAACATAATAGCCAAAATATGTACAGTATGTATGTATATTAAATTATATGTGTAAAATCCACATGAATTTGTACTGTATGTATGCACAAATACACAAGACATCTCAATTTCATCCAGGATCAATAAGGTATTTATCCATGCACGGTAGCCAATCTGCCCCTTATGACATCACAGGTGGGCGTGTCCACCTAGATGTGTGACGGATAGATGAGCAACGTTTGCTAGAGTCCACTGGGTAGGCTGGTAGACTGATCTATCTAGCACACATCTAGGTGGACATGCCCACCTGTGATGTCATAATGGGCAGATTTCCAAAACGGCTAGTAACGGCTAATCACACCACACCTGATGGCATGTCAATGGACCTTTAAGAAGTAAAAGATTGCCGTATTCAAATCTATAGATATATCAGGCTTGATTCTATATATACATATATATATCATTGTATCCTGGGGGTGGGGCAGATATCCATATAATACATAGATAAAAACATTGAATATATTCATATATTATGAATAGAATGGCAGGGGAGATCTGTCTTTACTAATTTCAGAACGGATCTTAACATGTCGTTCAGGTATTGGAGAGGATTTCAGAGGTTAGTACGTCACTGTCAGCTAACGTTTGTCCCAAAAAAAGGAAATCCTGTTGCGTGCCGCACACAGGCCGGGATCCTTAGTAGACTGCCCCTACGTATCAACACACAGACACTTGTGTGTGCGCTGATTTTCGGTGTAAACAGACAAGTTTTTCAATCTTAAAAGCGTCGATATTCAAAAGGCTGGTAGAATCTCACATGTAAACAGGGCCTAGATGAGCGCATTTGAACTCCTTCCCACCCCGCTCCTATACGTAGGACCCCGCTCCGGCGAGCGTGTGTGGGTGGGGTTGGGGCACTTCGGGGCCCGCTGGATGTGGTTGAAGGGGGAGCGACACAACGCCTCCCTGAGGATGGGCCTGTGCTACTGAGGGGTGAGCTGTACTTCCTGTGCTACTGAGGGGTGAGCTGTACTTCCTGTGCTACTGAGGGGTGAGCTGTACTTCCTGTGCTGTTGAGGGGTGCACTTCCTGTGCTATTGAGGGTAGTGTTGCTTTGCGGTACTCAATTCTGTGTGTGTGTGTGTGTGTGTGTGTGTGTGTGTGTGTGTGTGTGTGTGTGTGTGTGTGTGTGTGTGTGTGAGAGAGATGTAAATATTTTACTTTGAATATACAAACAATACAATGAAAGCATCCGGCATTTTGAATACAAGGCAAAAAAGAAAAACAGAATTGAGTACTGCAAAGCAACACTGCCAACATTTATGTATATTAACTTCTATGTGTAAAGTCCACATGTATTTATACATACACTGTATGTATGTACAATACACATGACATTTCAATTTCATCCAGGATCAATTAAGTATTTATCTATGCACGGTAGCCAATACATGGATTACAGCCCGACGCAGATAGTGATATTAAGGAGTAAAAGATTGCCATATTCAAAATAAAGATGTATCAGACTTGATTCTATCTAAACATATATATATATATATATATATATCATTGTATCCTGGGGGTGGAGCAGATATCCATAAAATATATAGATATATACATTGAATATATTCATATACATAGAATGGCAGGGGAGAGCTGTCTTTACTAATTTCAGAACGGATCTAAACATGTTTTTCAGGTATTTGAGAGGTTTTCAGATTGGGTGAGTACGTCACTGAATATCAGGTAATGTTTGTCCCAAAAAAGGAAATCCTGTTGCGTACTGCACACAGGCCGGGATCCCTCGTAAACTGCCCCTACGTATCAACACACAGACTTTTGTGTGTGCGCTGGATGAAGGATGAAGTTCACCGCACTCCAGGGGCAGCCTGTTTTAATCCCAACATGGAGAGGAATGGGCTCTGTGAGTTGGTGTCCCTTATATATACCCGCAATGTCTACAAAGGGCTGAGGTAGATGGATCTCCTCCAGTGCACTTGGCATCATTTTGTGGGATAGTGTTCCAAAGGCATCTCTAAAATCCAGGAATACAGTCTAAAGTTTACATGATTCATGTTCAAAATCATCAACTTTAAGGCTGAACACATGCTTGTTCATACCCTGTCTGTCTATGTAGGCTTTTTGTTTGGGTGAGAGCGTGCCTGTGTCTAAAAGCCATGGGAGTATGCGAGCAAGCAGACATTTCATAAAGATTTTGTAGACAGTGGGAAGGAGAGAGATTTCCTCCATGTGTATGGGTCGCTTGGAATATTATCTTTCTTAGGTATTCTATGGATGAGGGCCCCCTTCCATGATCCTGGCACCTTTCCATTAATCAGGTGTTAAATAAATATGTTAGTATTTAGGTGGACTGGTGTTTTATGGCTTTGATGGTCTCGTATGTCACCACATCGATCCACTGGCACTGTTATTTGGCAGGAGAGAAATATCTTTATCTACTTCTTCAAAAGGGAATTTAGCAGTAGATGGATAATAATCTGGGGTAACTGTCTCTATGCTTGTGGACCAAGGGGGCATGGTCAGCGCTTGGGTCGGGAGTGATTGACATTTGGCCAAATAATACTTATAAACGTCAGTGGTATCATTGATGGTGGGCGGGGGGAGGGAAACATGCTATTATTTAGAATTATGTCAATAGCTTTGGACCTGCGATGGATGACTTCTTTCACGAAGATCAGCTGTTTCTCAATCCATGAAGTAATGGAAACCAGTTTAAACTCTGTTGGATGTTTATTGCTCAAGCTAAACATTTCTTTAGAATACATGTCACGTATTTCAGGAGTGGTAATCCAAACTCTTTCCCGTTGTTATTTCGAGTATTCAGTTTTGGAAGAATACTCCGGTTAGGATGGAGGCCACTTTACTCCACTTTGCTTGATCCCAGGAGCAGGCAAAGTACGCACTTTCTTGGAGTAGTTTGGTATCCAATGACTTGCTGAATAGTCTTTCATGAGTCTTGAACATTGTCCATTCATGGCATTGAAGTTGCCGCACGTAGTTGTTAAAATGGGGGAGTCCTCACCGTCAGATGGTGGTTGCGAGGGATTACTTGAAGGCCATCCGTAGTACTGTGACTAGGCACATGTTGTACTAGTGGCCCAGGCATATCTTTATCTGCTGCATTAATGATGGCAGATACACACACGCACACACGGTTATGAGGACGATTGAGAAGGCTGAGAAGTGGCAGAGCCGTGTTTTGTCAGCCTGTGACGGCATAGCTCATTAACTACGCAAGATAACAATAGAAATATTCAAAGAGTCCTGTGAGAGCTCGCCTCACCCGTGCCTCCAGTCTCAGATTCCACCGAGCACCTCATCCGCTTGCTTTGTGCAACCTGCTCGAGCTGGCACTGGTCTGGGGGCGGCAATGCCTCCAACCTGCCCTGGACGAGCGGACAACCGGACATCTTAGGGCGCAAGGGTGAACTATGCATGAGGTGCCGGGGCGACCCCTACGGTCTGAATGCCACATTTAGTAACCAACGGTTCTTTCTCTGCCTAAACCTGGTGGTGGTGGTGACGGAGCGGAGGACCTGGGAGGCCGGTGAGCGTGTGTGGGTGGGGTTGAGGCCCTTCGGGGCCCGCTGGATGTGGTTGAAGGGGGAGCCGCTGGGAAACAACGCCTCCCTGAGGATGGGCCTGCAGGGGCAGCCCTGCTCCACCTGTGATAAGCAACAGTGCCATACGTGTGGATCCCTGAGCCCCAGCGGAGAGCTGCAGGGCCTCGACTGCAAGACCGAGCTGCACTTCCTGTGCTACTGAGGGGTGAGCTGCACTTCCTGTTCTGCTGAGGGGTGCACTTCCTGTGCTACTGAGGGGTACACTTCCTGTGCTACTGAGTGCTGCATTTCCTCTGATACTGAGGGCAATGTTGCTTTGCAGTGCTCAATTCTGTTTTTTTTTTTGCCTTATATTCAAAATGCCTGACGCTTTTATTGTATTTTCAAACAAAAAATTTACATTTCTGACACACACGGGGTCTGATGTCACACACACACACACACACACACACACACACACACACACACACACACACACACACACAATGGATTTAGATGACATATTTAGTGTAAAGATTATGCTTTCTTCTGCTTGAATTACCATGGGAATAGCCACAAAATGTGTAACTATTATCTATAAATTTTCCTAGAGTTTTATCCTTCCAAACTATAACATGCTATACATATACTAAACAAATACACTAGTTATTATAAAAAGCATAGTACAAAACTCTCATTGTGAAAACATGTCAATAAAAAGAATTTAAAACCTAAAACCATGTATCCCTCATTAAACATAAGAGCCAAAATATAGGATATTTTACCTTAATATGAGTTCCCCTAGCCTGCCTGTAGTTCCCCAGTAGCTAGAAATGGCGTTGTAAAACAAGCACTAGATATCCTGCTCCGTCTTTGAAAAAACAAAGCTCAGATGCGCCGATTTGGAATTTTTACCCGTATGTCGTCATGCTGAGACATGTTACCTCCCCTTTCTCTGCTTTGCCCAATGAGCTACGACCGTGCGAGCGTCACGTGTGTGTGTGTGTGTGTGAATACACACACTGTAACGCAAGTGTTGTAGACTTCTTTGTTATTTGGATAACAGTTCTGCTGTTGGTGTTATGGCGCATAACACGTCTTGTTCTCTAAAGTCTCTGGTATTTCCACAACAAGACTGTATTGGGGGTTATCTCAGCCATGGTTGATAAGGAATTAGGAGAAAGGAACTTTGGCTTTGACGAAGTACATGAACCGCGACATGGAGGAGAAAGGGATTGTTACCCGTGATGTCTCCCGCCGGAGCACCCGGAGTGTTCTGGAATATTTAGAGAACACGACCAAAGGCTGTGTGCGCCTCGCCATTGCGATACATCCACTGTAAACAGCGCTTGGTTAGCTACAAACACCGAAACGGCGCATTTGGGGAAAGCTCAATGTGCGACTTGTTCGTAGTGGCTGTAATTCTGCACCACGGCTGAATTTCGGGTACGTCTACAAATACTGTGTTAGAGGCCCACTAATATCGATATTAAAGCATCCATAAAGTAGCATGCCATGGGATCTTTAAAGATAAAATATTGACCAAGTTACGAAGACTGAAGTAGAAGTAGTAAGTGTCAGAGAATGGGCGGTCCTCCCATTGACTTCCATTGAAAAAATAGTATTGTAACAGTAGAATATCTTAAAAAGTATAAAATATAAAAAACCTGAAAAGAAGCGTGTGATTCCAAGCTTATATGAACATTTAAAAATTGAAATGGAGTCTTAAGGGGAAAATTTGGAGATATCAGGAAGGAGATAGGTCCCAAAGTTTGTAGAGAATAATAAAGAAGAAAGAATAAAACTTAAGAACAATAGTTGAGCGCTGCATGCAGCACTCACCTAATTATATAAAAAACACTTTCTATATACGCGTTCAGCTGGGAACTCATGTATTGTAATTTAATGTATGATGTGTACTTTTAGGGTTATGATAGGACCTATCTTTTAGCGTTTACCACAAATGACTGAAAAGCAGTGCTAACATTTAAATATATTTTTAGATGTTGACATGCAAATGCAGACTGAAGCTTCATCAACACGCCATATAAAGTGGTGTGAGAAATACCAAATTTCTACTCCTCATCCACATATAAGTCAATTGACATTACTACAGAGGAAATACTTCCTCAGTGGTAGTATTTCTTTCAAGATAATTTCAGGGTACAAATGTCAGCACAGGTTGTTCACACATACAGCCCATCAGGAAAATAGCAGGACTTAGATGTATGTACGAATGCAGCTAATGATAGGCCCAGAGTAGGCCTGATTTGACTCAATGAAATTGAATCCTTTCCTTCTGCCCTTGTAGTCCATTTCAAAGACATGCTGCCCACCAGCTTTCAAAATACAATGATGCCACTGGTGGCTTTGTATCAATTCTATTCACATAATTATCCCTCCCTGGTATTTTGTAGTTCACCAAAACACCCTGAAACAACTTGAGTCTCACATATTTTTGCCACCATAGGCCACCAACATTGCAAGGAGGCCAATGGCAACCAAGCACACAGTCCTTCCTCCCTCACTTTAAGAACCACCAGCTACCACTGATCCTTTCAGAAAGGATCTAAACCTGTCTATCAGGTATTGGAGAGGATTTCAGAGAGGGTGTGTAGGTTACTGAATATCAGCTAATGTTTGTAAAAAAAAAAAAAAAAAAGCCTGTTGCATGCGCACACAGGCCAGGATCCCTCGTAAACCGCCCCTACGCATCAACACACATACGCTTGTGTGCACTGTTTTCTTTGGGGTAAACACTGAACCAACAAGTTTTTCAAAATAAAGCCTAGAAATGAAAAGGCTGGAAAAATCTCACATGAAAACAAGGCCTAGATGTAAACTCTTTTTTTTTCACTCTTTCCCTTTCCCAACCCGCTCTCAACCCGATGAATTCATTTCGTCTTTATTTCGAACAAAAAAAGTAAATAAATAAGAAAATCAAGTACGACACATCATACAAATACACATAACACAAGACAACAATAATTATAAAGTGTCATAAACAACATTTATGAAATAAATGTAGTGTCTGTGTCCGAAAAGAAGTGAGAGGAATGTATTGGATGTATTCCCACCCCTTGTTCAACTGCTCGTAATTATCTGCTATGCATTTTTCAGTTTTAAACAACTATTTACATAATGCACATTCAAATTATTCATATTTATACAATACTCTTATATTTACAAAAAAAAATTAAAGCTGATTAATTTTGTATAAGCACATCTTTTGTATAAGCACATCTATTGTATAAGTACACCCCTGATGTATAAGTACATCAGGGGTGGCAGAAGCTCATTAGATATGCCCAATTACAATATACATATTCAAAGTTTCCTGTGAGCTCGCCTCTCCCTTGTCTGCACTGTCAGATCACACCGAGCACCTCATCCGTTCGCTTCATGCAACCTGCTCCGGACTCTCGCATCTCTGTGGTTTGGAAAAAGACGTTCTCGATGAGACGCTATATTTACGCAATGCTCCTCGCAGCGAGCTCAGCAGCGGCTGGGAAGTACGCACTCGTTGCGGATTCACACTCCTGGCCCGCTGCGCAGTCATACTGTCGGACACACTTCACTGAGCTTGCCTCCTTCTCCAGCAGCCAGGACATTGTTGAGATCCACAAGGCGGTACAGGGAATCACTGGGCATTTCTGGGTTGGACTGTATCGTGAAGAGACCAACGAGGTGAGCTGGCGCTGGTCTGGGGGCGGCAACGCCTCCAACCTGCCCTGGGCGAGCAGCCATCCGCAAAGCTCGGGGCTAAAGGCTGCCCTATGGCTGGGCTCACAGGACGACAACTACTGGCTGTACAGCGGGACGGGTGCTGAGCACCATAACTTCCTCTGCCTGAACTGGGTGGTGGTGGTGACGGAGCGGAGGACCTGGGAGGAAGCGCTGGAGTACTGCCGGGAGAGGCACCACAACCTTGCCAGCCTGGTCTCAGAGACAGACCAATTGCTGGCTAGCCGCGACATCCGTGAGGCCCAGATCGGCGAGCGTGTGTGGGTGGGGTTGAGGCACTTCGGGGCCCGCTGGATGTGGTTGCAGGGGGTGCCCCTGGGAAACAACGCCTCCCTGAGGATGGGCCTGCAGGGGCAGCCCTGCTCCACCTGTGATAAGCAACAGTGCCATACTTGTGGATCCCTGAGCCCCAGCGGAGAGCTGCAGGGCCTCGACTGCAAGACCGAGCTGCACTTCCTGTGCTACTGAGGGGTGAGCTGCACTTCCTGTGCTGCTGAGGGGTTTTTGCCTTTTATTAAAAATGCCAGACGCTTTTTTGCATATTCAAACTAAAATATTTACATTTCAGACACACACAGGGTCTGATATTAGTGTACCGGACACACACACACACAGACACACACACACACACACACACAATTGATTTACATCAAAAACAAATGACATATTTAGCGCCAAGATTTTGCTTCGTTTTGCTTGAATGTTCATGGGAATAGCCACAAAATGTAACTATTATCTCTAACTTTTCCTAGAGTTGTATCCTACCAAACTATAATGCTATACATATACTAATAATATACACTAGTTATTATAAGAAATGATGCATAATACAAAAATCTAGTTCTGAAATCATGTCAATAAAAATCTGTTAAAACCTAAAACCATGTATCCCTCATTAAACATAAGAGCCAAAATACATACAGTATGTATGCATATGCACTTTTATGTGTATGGTCAACATGTATGCATGTACAATACA
This sequence comes from Pollachius pollachius, assembly GCF_949987615.1. NCBI lineage: Eukaryota > Metazoa > Chordata > Actinopteri > Gadiformes > Gadidae > Pollachius > Pollachius pollachius. Next base: position 10,598,572 of record NC_136938.1, on the reverse strand, counting down.
CATGACATCTCAATTTCATCCAGGATCAATAAAGAATTTATCTCTGTACAGTAACCTATATGTGAATTAGAGGCCGCCCGACACTGGATGTTAGGGGCCGAGAAAAGGTGAAAAAGGGTGAAAACAGTGAGTGCATCCGAGGAATGGGAGGTGCTGGTAAGTAAACCAGTAATGGAGGGCGGGGAGGGCCTTCGGGTCTGGATGGTACACAAATGCTATGAGGACTGGAGCAAGCCTTGTAACTGGCGCTGCTGTTCACAATATAAACAATATTCATAACCTCTAACCTTTTCTATAGTTTATAGACCTTCTCATGTGCTCAGACTGCGTGCCAGTTCCCATAACAAATTTACCTCCTACTCTAAAGGTAGGGTATTTCCCCTACACATAGGTAACAAAACTGACATATTGTCTGGTCAAGCACATAAGCAACTTACCTAAGGTCAATTACCATTACTTTTTTAACAAAAGAAATCCCAGCCAAATAAGTTCCTGGGGAATATCCATCTCCCCTTTCACCAGCTTCTTATTGCCCCTCCAGTCAGTAGCTCTTGTTCTGATCTGAACAGGCTCCTGAAACCCCCCGCCCCCCTTTAACATTTATCCTAGAATTTGCAAGAATCACCCCTCCCTGAGGATGGGCCTGCAGGGGCAGCCCTGCTCCACCTGTGATAAGCAACAGTGCCATACGTGTGGATCCCTGAGCCCCAGCGGAGAGCTGCAGGGCCTCGACTGCAAGACCGAGCTGCACTTCCTGTGCTACTGAGGGATGAGCTGCACTTCCTGTGCTGCTGAGGGGTGAGCTGCACTTCCTGTGCTACTGAGGGGTGAGCTGCACTTCCTGTGCTGCGGAGGGGTGAGCTGCACTTCCTGTGCTGCTGAGGGGTGAGCTGCACTTCCTGTGCTGCGGAGGGGTACACTTCCTGTTCTATTGAGGGCAGTATTGCTTTGCAGTACTCTATTCTGTTGTACTATTCTTTTTCTTATATTCAAAATGCCAGACAGTTTAATTGTATATTCAAACTAAAATATTTACATTTCTGACAGACACAGGGTCTGATATTAGCGTACCTGACAAGCACAAACGGACACGCACAAGCACACACACACGATTGATTTGGAATGAAAAACAGATGACATCTAGTGCCAAGATTTAGCTGTGTTCAGCTTGAATGTTCATGGGAATAGCCACAAAATGTTTAACTATTATCCATAACTGTTCCTAGAGTTTTATACCTCCAAACTATAACATGATACACTTATACCAATAAAATACCCTTGTTATTATAAAAAAGGAGCATAATACAAAAATCTAGTTCTGAAATCATGTCAAAAAAAAAAGTTAAAACCTAAAACCATGTATCCCTCATTAAACATAAGAGCCAAAATATACACAGTATGTATTCATATTCACTTGTACGATCCACATGTATGCATATACAATACACATGACATTTCAATTTCATCCAGGATCAATAAAGTATTTATCTATGTACAGTAGCCTATATATGAATTAGAGCCGGACTGATACTGGGTTTTAGGGGCCGATGCAGATATCGATGTTAGGGACTAAAAAATTGCCGAAATCGATATTCGGCCAAGATGCACACACACACACACACACACACACACACGTACATCTCATTGCATCCTGGGGTTGGAGCTGATATACATAGAATATATAGATATCCATGGAATATATTCATATAATAGAATAAATGGCAAGGGAGAGCTGTCTTTACTTTCAGAAAGGATCTAAACATCAGGTATTGGAGAGGATTTCAGAGAAGGTGTGTAGGTTGCTGGATATCATCTAATGTTTGTCCAAAAAAAACATGGCCGGGATCAGGCCGGGGTCCCTCGTATACTGCCCCTACGTATCAACACACAGACACTTGCGTGCATTGTGTTCTTTGGGGTTAACACTGAACGGACACTTTTTTAAAAATAAAGCGTAGAAATCAAAAGGCTGGAAAAGTCTCCCATGAAAAAAAGGCCTCAGCCTCTGACGGCATAGCTCATTAGATATGCCCAAATGGCACATTCATATTCAAAGTTTCCTGTGATTGCGCACCTATCCCTTGTCTCGAGCACCTCATCCGCTCACTTCGTTCAACCTGCTCCTGACTCCTGTATCTCGAGCGGGGGGAAAATGACGTTCCCGATGAGACGCTATATTTACGCGATGCTCCTCACAGTGAGCTCAGCGGCAGCTGGGAAGTACGTAGCCCTGCAGCTCGCTCTGACCTGGCCCGAGGCGCAGTCATACTGTCGGACACACTTCATCGAGTTCGCCTCCTTCTCCAGCCGCCAGGACATGGATGAGATCCACAAGGCGGTACAGGGAATCACTGTCAGAGAATTCTGGGTGGGACTGTATCGTAGAGGGACCAACGCGGCGAGCTGGCGCTGGTCTGGGGGCGGCAACGCCACCAACCTCCACTGGGCGAGCAGCCATCCGCAAAGCTCGGGGCTAAAGGCTGCCCTATGGCTGGGCTCACAGGACGACAACTACCGGCTGTACAGCGGGACGGGTGCTGAGCACCATAACTTCCTCTGCCGGAACTGGGTGGTGGTGGTGACGGAGCGGAGGACCTGGGTGGAAGCGCTGGAGTACTGCCAGGAGAGGCACGACGACATCGCCAGCCTGACCTCCGAGACGGACCTGCTGGTGGCTAGCCGCGAGATCCGTGAGGCCCAAACTGGCGAGCGTGTGTGGGTGGGGTTGAGGCACTTCGGGGCCCGCTGGATGTGGTTGCAGGGGGAGCCGCTGGGAAACAACGCCTCCCTGAGGATGGGCCTGCAGGGGCAGCCCTGCTCCACCTGTGATAAGCAACAGTGCCATACTTGTGGATCCCTGAGCCCCAGCGGAGAGCTGCAGGGCCTCGACTGCAAGACCGAGCTGCACTTCCTGTGCTACTGAGGGGTGAGCTGCACTTCCTGTGCTGCTGAGGGGTTTTTGCCTTTTATTAAAAATGCCAGACGCTTTTTTGCATATTCAAACTACAATATTTACATTTCAGACACACACAGGGTCTGATATTAGTGTACCGGACACACACACACACACAGACACACACACACACACACACACAATTGATTTACATCAAAAACAAATGACATATTTAGCGCCAAGATTTTGCTTCGTTTTGCTTGAATGTTCATGGGAATAGCCACAAAATGTAACTATTATCTCTAACTTTTCCTAGAGTTGTATCCTACCAAACTATAATGCTATACATATACTAATAATATACACTAGTTATTATAAGAAATGATGCATAATACAAAAATCTAGTTCTGAAATCATGTCAATAAAAATCTGTTAAAACCTAAAACCATGTATCCCTCATTAAACATAAGAGCCAAAATACATACAGTATGTATGCATATGCACTTTTATGTGTATGGTCAACATGTATGCATGTACAATACACATGACATCTCAATTTCATCCAGGATCAATAAAGAATTTATCTCTGTACAGTAACCTATATGTGAATTAGAGGCCGCCCGACACTGGATGTTAGGGGCCGAGAAAAGGTGAAAAAGGGTGAAAACAGTGAGTGCATCCGAGGAATGGGAGGTGCTGGTAAGTAAACCAGTAATGGAGGGCGGGGAGGGCCTTCGGGTCTGGATGGTACACAAATGCTATGAGGACTGGAGCAAGCCTTGTAACTGGCGCTGCTGTTCACAATATAAACAATATTCATAACCTCTAACCTTTTCTATAGTTTATAGACCTTCTCATGTGCTCAGACTGCGTGCCAGTTCCCATAACAAATTTACCTCCTACTCTAAAGGTAGGGTATTTCCCCTACACATAGGTAACAAAACTGACATATTGTCTGGTCAAGCACATAAGCAACTTACCTAAGGTCAATTACCATTACTTTTTTAACAAAAGAAATCCCAGCCAAATAAGTTCCTGGGGAATATCCATCTCCCCTTTCACCAGCTTCTTATTGCCCCTCCAGTCAGTAGCTCTTGTTCTGATCTGAACAGGCTCCTGAAACCCCCCGCCCCCCTTTAACATTTATCCTAGAATTTGCAAGAATCACCCCTCCCTGAGGATGGGCCTGCAGGGGCAGCCCTGCTCCACCTGTGATAAGCAACAGTGCCATACGTGTGGATCCCTGAGCCCCAGCGGAGAGCTGCAGGGCCTCGACTGCAAGACCGAGCTGCACTTCCTGTGCTACTGAGGGATGAGCTGCACTTCCTGTGCTGCTGAGGGGTGAGCTGCACTTCCTGTGCTGCTGAGGGGTGAGCTGCACTTCCTGTGCTACTGAGGGGTGAGCTGCACTTCCTGTGCTGCGGAGGGGTGAGCTGCACTTCCTGTGCTGCGGAGGGGTGAGCTGCACTTCCTGTGCTGCGGAGGGGTGAGCTGCACTTCCTGTGCTGCGGAGGGGTGAGCTGCACTTCCTGTGCTGCGGAGGGGTACACTTCCTGTTCTATTGAGGGCAGTATTGCTTTGCAGTACTCTATTCTGTTGTACTATTCTTTTTCTTATATTCAAAATGCCAGACAGTTTAATTGTATATTCAAACTAAAATATTTACATTTCTGACAGACACAGGGTCTGATATTAGCGTACCTGACAAGCACAAACGGACACGCACAAGCACACACACACGATTGATTTGGAATGAAAAACAGATGACATCTAGTGCCAAGATTTAGCTGTGTTCAGCTTGAATGTTCATGGGAATAGCCACAAAATGTTTAACTATTATCCATAACTGTTCCTAGAGTTTTATACCTCCAAACTATAACATGATACACTTATACCAATAAAATACCCTTGTTATTATAAAAAAGGAGCATAATACAAAAATCTAGTTCTGAAATCATGTCAAAAAAAAGAGTTAAAACCTAAAACCATGTATCCCTCATTAAACATAAGAGCCAAAATATACACAGTATGTATTCATATTCACTTGTACGATCCACATGTATGCATATACAATACACATGACATTTCAATTTCATCCAGGATCAATAAAGTATTTATCTATGTACAGTAGCCTATATATGAATTAGAGCCGGACTGATACTGGGTTTTAGGGGCCGATGCAGATATCGATGTTAGGGACTAAAAAATTTCCGAAATCGATATTCGGCCAAGATGCACACACACACACACACACACACACACGTACATCTCATTGCATCCTGGGGTTGGAGCTGATATACATAGAATATATAGATATCCATGGAATATATTCATATAATAGAATAAATGGCAAGGGAGAGCTGTCTTTACTTTCAGAAAGGATCTAAACATCAGGTATTGGAGAGGATTTCAGAGAAGGTGTGTAGGTTGCTGGATATCATCTAATGTTTGTCCAAAAAAAACATGGCCGGGATCAGGCCGGGGTCCCTCGTATACTGCCCCTACGTATCAACACACAGACACTTGCGTGCATTGTGTTCTTTGGGGTTAACACTGAACGGACACTTTTTTAAAAATAAAGCGTAGAAATCAAAAGGCTGGAAAAGTCTCCCATGAAAAAAAGGCCTCAGCCTCTGACGGCATAGCTCATTAGATATGCCCAAATGGCACATTCATATTCAAAGTTTCCTGTGATTGCGCACCTATCCCTTGTCTCGAGCACCTCATCCGCTCACTTCGTTCAACCTGCTCCTGACTCCTGTATCTCGAGCGGGGGGAAAATGACGTTCCCGATGAGACGCTATATTTACGCGATGCTCCTCACAGCGAGCTCAGCGGCAGCTGGGAAGTACGTAGCCCTGCAGCTCGCTCTGACCTGGCCCGAGGCGCAGTCATACTGTCGGACACACTTCATCGAGTTCGCCTCCTTCTCCAGCCGCCAGGACATGGATGAGATCCACAAGGCGGTACAGGGAATCACTGTCAGAGAATTCTGGGTGGGACTGTATCGTAGAGGGACCAACGCGGCGAGCTGGCGCTGGTCTGGGGGCGGCAACGCCACCAACCTCCACTGGGCGAGCAGCCATCCGCAAAGCTCGGGGCTAAAGGCTGCCCTATGGCTGGGCTCACAGGACGACAACTACCGGCTGTACAGCGGGACGGGTGCTGAGCACCATAACTTCCTCTGCCGGAACTGGGTGGTGGTGGTGACGGAGCGGAGGACCTGGGAGGAAGCGCTGGAGTACTGCCAGGAGAGGCACGACGACATCGCCAGCCTGACCTCCGAGACGGACCTGCTGGTGGCTAGCCGCGAGATCCGTGAGGCCCAAACTGGCGAGCGTGTGTGGGTGGGGTTGAGGCACTTCGGGGCCCGCTGGATGTGGTTGCAGGGGGAGCCGCTGGGAAACAACGCCTCCCTGAGGATGGGCCTGCAGGGACAGACCTGCTCCACCTGTGATAAGCAACAGTGCTATACTTGTGGATCCCTGAGCCACAGCGGAGAGCTGCAGGGCCTCGACTGCAAGACCGAGCTGCAATTCCTGTGCTACTGAGGGGTGAGCTGCACTTCCTTTGCGGCTGAGGGGTGCACTTCCTCTGCTATTGAGGGCAGTGTTGCTTTGCAGTGCTCAATTCTTCTTCTTTTTTTGCCTTATATTCAAAATTACGCTTTTATCGTATTGTTTGTATATTCAAATATTTACCTTTTTCTGATGCACACAAAAATGTGGGAATGGGGAATTGATTGATTTAGAATGAAAAACATGACATATTTAATGCCCAGATTTTGCTTTGTCATGCTTGGATGTTCAAAAGAGTTTTGTCTGCCTAAACTATTACATGTTATCCATCTTAAAGTCATTACACTAGTATTTATAACAAATGAAGCATTTTACAAAATCAAGTTCTGAAAACGTGCAAAGAAAATCTGTTAAAACCTAAAACCATGTATCCCTCATCAAACATAAGAGCCAAAATGTTTACAGTATGTATGTATATTCACTTCTATGTGTAAAGTCCACATGTATGTACACATCTATGTATGTATGTATATACAATACACATGACATTTCGGTTTCATCCAGGATCAATAAAGAATTTATCTATGTAAAGTAGCCTATGTATGAATCAGATCCAGATGCAGATAGAGAAATAAGAGAATAAAAGATTGCTAAAACATAAAATATATATCGGCCAATATTCAAAATACAGATATATAAGGCTTTATTCTTTATAACATCGTATCCTGGGGGTGAGGTAGATATCCATATAATACATGATATTTTCATAGAATACAGTCATATACATAGAATGGCAAGGGAGAGCTGCCTTTACTCATTTCAGTACGGATCTAAACATGTCTATGCCATGTCTATGTCTATCAGTTAGTGGAGAGGATTTCAGAGAGGTCGCTGAATGTCAGCTAATGTTTTTCCAAAAAAAAAGCCTGTTGTGTGCGCACACAAAGGCCGGGATCTCTCGTAAACTGCCCCTACGTATCGACACACAGACGCTTGCGTGCACAGTGTTCTTCGGGGGAATCACTGACGGACACGTTTTTATAAAATAAAGCGTAGAAATCAAAAGGCTGAAAAAATCTCACATGAAAACAGGGCCTTTTTTTCCACTATTTCCCACACTGCTCCCAGTCGATTCAACTCCCTCAAGATCTCTTGGCCTAGTTTTTGCTTATTAAGTACATTTGGTGTGAATGATAATGTGTCATTGCATTTGATAATCTCATTTAACTTAAATTGGAGTGGATTTAAAATATAATTTTAGTAAAGTGTGATTAATCGCGAGTTAACTCACCATACTATGCGATTAATCGCGATTACAACTTTTAATCGTTGCCCAGCCCTAGTTTTGTCATTCTGATTGCTGTAGTAGGCACTATATATATATATATATATATATATATATATATATTAATTAATTAATTTTGAGGCCCTAATGTGTCTTCTGTTGGGCTACCATAATTGTTATGTTTTGTATTTGAATAAATAATTATAAATCAACAAATACTTGTTGGTTCTGTACATTTTCTTAATAGGCCTACATTTTCTATTTTGGGCAAGTATGTTTTGCTATTGGGCAAGTAAAACATAACAGCCACTTGCCATTTACATAGAATAAATGGCAAGGGAGAGCTGTCTTTACTTATTTCAGAAAGGATCTAAACATGTCAATCAGGTATTGGAGAGGAATTCAGAGAGGCCGAGGGTCGCTGAATATTTGGAAATGTTTGTCCAAAAATAAGCCTGTTGCGTGTGAACACACGCAACAGGGATCCCTCGTAAACTGCCCCTACACACATAGGCTTGTGTGCACAGTATTCTTTGGGTTAAACACTGAAGGGACAAGAAAATCAAAAGGCTGGAAGAATCTCACATGTAAACAGGGCCTAGATGTAACACGCACATTTTAACTCTTTCCCACCTCGCTCCTATAAGTACATCAGGGGTGGCAGAACCATGTTGTCAGTTTGTGACGGCATAGCTCATTAGATATGCCCAATTACAATATACATATTCAAAGTTTCGACTGCAAGACCGAGCGGCACTTCCTGTGCTACTGAGGGGTGCACTTCCTCTGCTATTGAGGGCAATGTTGCTTTGCAGAGCTCAATTTTTTTACAATTTTTTTGCCTTTTATTCAAAATGCCAGACTCTTTTATTGTATATTCAAACTAAAATATTTACATTTCTGACCGACACAAGGTCTGACATTAGTGTACCTGACACACACACACGCACACGCACACACACACACACACACACACACACACACACACACACACACACACACACACACACACAATTGATTTAGAATGATAAACAAATGTTCAAATTGTTCTGCTTGAATGTTCAACTTTTATCTAGAACTTTGGCTAAAGTTTTATCCTTCCAAACTATAATGCTATACACATACTAATAAAATACACTAGTTATTATAAAAAATGAAGCATAATACAAAAATCTAGTTCTGAAATCATTTCAATAAAAATATGTTAAAACCTAAACCATGTATCCCTCATTAAACATAAGAGCCAAAATACATACAGTATTTATGCATATTCACTTCTCTGTATAAGGTGAACATGTATGCATGTACAATACACATGTCATTTCAATGTTATCGAGGATCAATAAGAATTTATCTCTGTACAGTAACCTATATGTAAATCAGAGCCCGACCGATACTCGATGTTGTTGGCTGCTGCAGATACCAATATTAGGTAGTAAAAGAATGCTGGTATCGATTTTCGGCCAATATGCAAACTTACATATATATATATATATATATAAATAATTGCATCCTGGGGGGAGCTGATATAAACATACAAAGAATATATAGATATACACAGAATATATTGGTATATAGAACAAATGGCAAGGGGGAGCTGTCTTTACTTATTTAAGAAAGGATCTCAATATCAGGTATTGGAGAGGATTTCAGAGAGGGTTTGTAGGTTGCTGAATATCAGCTAATGTCTGTCCAAAAAAAAGCCTGTTGCGTGCGTGTTTTTTTTTTTTGACAAACATTAGCTGATATTCAAGGACCTGCACACCCTCTCTGAAATCCTCTCTAATACCTGATCGACAGGGAGTGAGGGAGGGAGGAAGGACTGCGTGCTTGGTTGCCATTGGCCTGCTTGTAATTTTGGTGGGGTATGTTGGCAAAAGTATGTGAGACTCAAGTTGTTTCAGGGTGTTTTGGTGAACTACAATATAGCAGCGAGGGATAATTATGTGATTAAAATTGATACAAAGCCACCAGTGGCAGCATTGTACTTTGAAAGCTGGTGGGCAGCATGTCTTTGAAATGGACTACAAGGGCATAAGGAAAGGATTCAAATTCAATGAGTCAAATCAGGCCTACTTTGGGCCTATTATTAGCTGCTTTCATACATACATGTAGGTCCTGATGTTCTCCTGCTATTCTCCTGATGGGCCGTACGTGTGAAAAACATATCCTGACATTTGTACCCTGAAAATCTCTTGAAAAAAATACTACCACTGAGGTAGTATTTCCTCTGTAGGAAATGTAAATTGACTTATATGTGAATGAGGAGTAGAAAGTTGGTATTTCTCACACCACTGTCCTCCCTCTGGGCTGCTCCACAGACAGGGCTCCTGCTTATTTGTTCATAGTGCAGCCAGGGGTCCAGCCTATTCTTGAATAGATTTTGGTGCAATTCAGACCCCTTAGCTAGTCACACCTAGCCTGGCAAGCCAGACCCACATCAAGATGTTGGGTCTTGGAACACTCAAATGGCACGGCTCAATTCAAAGGGAGGGATAAACGGTTGTCTTTCAAATTCCCTCTGCACGAAGTAGGATAGCTCTACAATCAATCATGTAGCAGGGACTCCACGGACTTGACATGGACCCATCGCAACTCAGTCGTCGTTATGTTATGCCTTCCCACCAACTCTGTACACGATGTGATTGGCCTGACCAGAGTTTGGTTTCTCCAGCTCGCAAGCTTACGGAGAGTTGCTAGACTCCCCTGGCTGCAAATAAAATTTGCTGCCTCTAGGGGCGTATCGATTTCTAGGCTAAGACACACCCACTCAGAGGAGGAAATTCCTCCTTTTGCATTAAACCCAATGTTATTCACCGAATATAGAAAAAATGGCCATAGTCATCTCACGGAGCTCTTTCTACGTTTTAATCGCACTGGCTCTGAGTGAGAATGCATTTAGCCTGCTAGTACAACGCAGTGCTTTATGTCCCTCTTGGCCGTTATAGTTTTTCATAGTCCGTAAGAACATGGATGCCTCATTAAGATTTCCGCGTTAAAGGAAAGTAATATAATATGAATATAACAAATTCTTTGCAAAGGAGGATAAGTCTGATTATTGGCAGAGGTGATTTTACACCAATAAGGACATATTTATTAATGAGGACATTGATTTTAGCTAATACATTACTTAAAATGCTACACACTGAATCAGCTCCAGCCCCAGAATATATATCTATCTATCTATCTATCTATCTATCTATCTATCTATCTATATATATATTATATTTGTGCTGTCAAGCGATTAAAATATTTAATCGCAATTAATCACATTAATGTCATAGTTAACTTGCGATTAAACGCTCATTTTTTTCTATTTTAAATATCCCTTGATTTCGTGCTGCTAGCCTTTTAGTGAGATCAGAGAGTGTTGAGCAGGACAGTAGGAAGAGAGACCCGCTGTGAATTCAACCCGGTCCACTTGACATCGGGTAGGTGCATGACAGTGGTAGGCCTACCGTAAAACTTCAATAGCCGAGGCTTTTATTTGTTTCAATCATTGAACTTTCAAACAAAACTCTTGCTCAGCAAAGATGGGAAATACTATAACATTTATTATTTAAACCAGTATGAATATTATTACCAAACGTAGGCCTATACACATTACCAGGCTATCGAATAACGCCCACACACACACACACACACAGACACACACACACACACACACACACACACACAAACACACACACACACACACGGTGGCGGAGTGGTAATCGGGAGAGTCGGGAGAATTCCCGGTGGGCCGTTAACGTTTCGGGGCTGTTGGGCTGATTACTGCGGGATAACAATATTGCGTTTATTAAAGTTCCTTGCAGCGCCGTCCGGCAGCCTGAGCTGTTCCCCCGCAACCTCTCACTCACTCAACACAGCCGCAACACTAACAAACTGTCAACGTCGCAACCAAGTCGATTTTGTCTAGAAGGGAGTAACTGAGCGGCCCCTCCCGAAGATAGATTTTGAATATCGGTTGAATATCGATATCTGCAAACTTTTACTCCCTAATATCGGTATCTGCATCGGCCCCTCAAATCCAGCTCAACACTCTCACAGAATGCAACAGAAACAACCAGATGCACCTGCAATTGTGCTGGGGGACCTCAATCACTGCAGTCTGGACAGTGCACTACCTGGCTTTTGCCAAGTAGTCAAAAATGGAACAAGAAAAAACGATGTACTTGATAAATGCTACGTGAATGTTAATAATGCCTTGAGACCACCAATCGCCAACTCTGACCACAATGTGGTGTATTTAATGCCCATGTACAAATCGTAATTCAAAAGTAGTAAAGCGGTGGTGAGGGAAATTAGAGACTGGTCTTTTGAAGCCAAAGAGAAGCTTAAAGCTTGTTTTGATTTGACTGACTGGTCACTGTTCTAAAACCCCTGCTCCCTAGATGAAACTGCCATGGTCACTAATGACTACATTAATTTCTGTGTTCAATCTGTCATCCCCTCTAAGATAATTAAGATATCCAAACAATAAAAAGTTTGTGTCCAAAGACATCAAGAATATAATCATCTCGAAGAAAAGGGCCTTGAAAAACAACGATGCTTTAAGTTGCAAACATTTAGAGAGTTGAAGAACAAGCTTAGAGAAGCCAAGGTAGCACATTGACACAAATTGGAGGAGACTTTCAGAGAGGAAAACCTCTGGAAAAAGACTGGGATAATATGAACAAGATGACGGGTTTGTCCTCGTCCAACAAAACTATTGTATCAGGCAATGAATTTATGCTTGCTAATGACTTAAATGATTTATTTTGCCGTTTTGAAGGACGGTCACTTTGAGAGGTGTACTGATTTGGTTGGGCCTATCACACTCACTGATGCTGAACTGGTCACCACACCAGTGGAAGATGTCAGGAGCACGTTCCTACGCAACGACCCCAGGAAAGCTCTAGGTCGTGACCACAGCAGCGGCCTTATCTTAAAACTTTAGCTTTGGAATTAGCCCCTGTGTGGCAACCAATTTTCCAGCTGTCAGTTAACACACACTACATCCCAGGAGCTTGGAAAACATCACACATTAAGCCCCTCCCTAAAAAACAATGCCCAAAGGAACACTGATTATAGGCCAATACCCCTCACATCAATCATTATGAAATCTCTGGAAAAAAATTTGGTCCAGCGTCTCAACAGAGCCCTATTGAAGCACCAAGATCCTTTTCAATTTGCATATAAGCAAGGGTGCGGCACAGAAGATGGAGTGGCTACTCTGGTTCACCTAGTCTCCAAACATCTGGACACACCTAAAACATATGTTAGGGCTCTTTTTCTTGATTTTTTAGCGGCATTCAATATAATTCAGCCAGACATACTGCTGGAAAAAAATGATTCAGCTGCAGATCAGACCCCATCTCATACTCTGGTACTTCTCCTTTCTCACAAATAGGATCCAGCTGGTCAAGGTAAACAATACACTGTCATCTCCAAGGATCACAAACGTAGGGGTGCCTCAGGGTTGCATTAGCTCACCTGTGTTGTTCACACTCTACACGTCAGACTGCACCTCCTCGGTACCAAACCAGTCTCTGTTAAAATACTCAGATGACTCCACCTTATTGACTATGTTGAAAAATACTGACGATCCCACGCTGTATCAGAGAAACGTTATTAATTCAGTGAAGACAGAGGAAATTATTTTTGGTAAGCCCCCAACCTGCCCACTCCTCAAAGTAAAAATCCACAATGTTGAAATTTATCAAGTTTCAGCATATAAATACTTTGGTATCATGGTAGATGAGAACCTATCTTGGACCCCTCACATAGATTTTCTTGGTAAAAGGACACAGCAGCGCATTTATTTTCTCCGTAGGCTAAAATCGTTTTGGGCCAAATATATGTTTCTATTTTTTACCTCTGTAATTCAGAGCATTATGCTCTACTGTAGCACTGCCTGGTTGAGTAACCTCACAGTGAAAAATAAAAGTAAACTGTATAATCAGATTTAAGTTTGCTCTAAAATCATTGGACATCCCGTAACTCAGGCTTTTCAAGAGGCCCATAACAACAGCATGCTGAGGCTGGCCACAAATATTTCCCCCGACTGCATACATTTCCTGAACAATGAACATCAGCTCCTGCCTTCAAATAGGCGTATCAGAGTCCATCGATTCAACCGAAATAGGCTAAAACACTCCTTTGTACATCAGTCCATTCTATTACTGAACAAACCAAGATGACATTTCCTGAGCATTTATTATTCCATAGGTATCAGTCTTTGTATGACCTTGTTAAACTGCCTTACCTGTCATTTGTGGTTTTATGTGCTCTGTTGGCTGTGCCATGTCATGTGTCATGTGTCTGTACTTGTGTCTTTCCGGTTAACACCTGTACTTGCCTAATCTGTCATCTGTGCTGCTTGTGTATCGCTGTGCTGTCATGTCATGTGTCATTTGTACCCGTTTACCTGTATGTCCTAAATGTTTTGAGGGGCCTTCCCAGGGACGCAAAATTAATTTCAGGGCCCTACTGACATATAAAGTAGTATCGTATAGGAGCGGTGTGGGAAAGAGTTCAAATGTGCTCATCACATCTTGGCCCTGTTTAAATGTGAGATTTTTCTTTTCTTTTGATTTCTTCACTTTATTTTGAAAAACTTGTCCATTCAGTGTTTACCCCAAAGAACACCGTGCACACAAGTGTCTGTGTGTTTATACGAAGGGGCAGTATACGAGGGATCCCGGCCTGTGTATGCGCAAGGCCTAGATGTAAACTTTTTTTTAAACTTTTTTCCTATACGTAAATCAGGCGTGGCAGAACCATGTTTTGTCAGCCTCTTGACGGTATAGCTCGTTAAATATGCCCAATTGCAGTCAACATGTTCAAAGTTTCCTGTGAGAGTGCTCCTGTCCCCTGTCTCCGCTCCCAGATCACATCGAGCACCTCATCCGCTCACTTCGTTCAACCTGCTCTGGACTTCTGTATCTCGGGCGGGGGGAAAATGAGATTCCCGATGAGAAGCTATATTAACGTGATATTCCTCGCAGCGAGCTCAGCGGCGGCTGGGAAGTACGTACCCACGCAGAACCGTCTGACCTGGCCCGCTGCGCAGTCATACTGTAGGACAAACTTCATCAACCTTACCTCCTTCTCAAGCAGCCAGGACATGGATGAGATCCACAAGACGGTACAGGGAATCACTGACAGATATTTCTGGGTTGGACTGTATCGTGAAGAGACCAACGAGGCGAGCTGGCGCTAGTCTGGGGGCGGCAACGCCTCCAACCTGCCCTGAGCGAGCGGACATCCTTACAGCTCAGGGCAAAAGGCTGCCCTATGGCTGGGCTTACAGGAAGACAAATACCGTCTGTACGGCGGGACGGGTGCTGAGCCCCATTACTTCCTCTGCCTGAACTGGGTGGTGGTAGTGACGGAGCGAAGGACCTGGGAGGAAGCGCTGGCGTACTGCCGGGAGCAGCACAACGACCTTGCCAGCCTGGTCTCAGAGACAGACCAATTGCTGGCTAGCCATGACATCCATGAGGCCCAGTTCGGCAAGCGTGTGTGGGTGGGGTTGAGGCACTTCGGGGCCCGTTGGATGTGGTTGCAGGGGGTGCCCCTGGGAAACAACGCCTCCCTGAGGATGGGCCTGCAGGGGCAGCCCTGCTCCACCTGTGATAAGCAACAGTGCCATACTTGTGGATCCCTGAGCCCCAGCGGAGAGCTGCAGGGCCTCGACTGCAAGACCGAGCTGCACTTCCTGTGCTACTGAGGGGTGAGCTACACTTCCTGTGCTACTGAGGGATGCACTTCCTGTGCTATTGAGGGCAGTGTTGCTTTGCAGTGCCCAAGTCTGTTTTTTGTTTTCTTGCCTTGTATTCAAAATGCCAGAACCCTTTATTTTATATTCAAATTAAAATATGTACATTTCTGACACACGGGGTCAGATACTAGGCGTGCCACACATGCGCAACCATACAACCACATAACCACAACCACACACTTGATTTAGAAGAAAAACAAATGACATATTTAGTGCCAAGATTTTGCTTTGATTAGAGTTTGGTCCTTCCAAACTATAACATGCTATAAATATACTCATAAAATGAACTAGTAATTATAACAAGTTCTGAAAACATGTCAATAAAAATCGACCAAAACCTAAAACCATGTATCCCTCATTAAACATAAGAGCCAAAATATACACAGTATGAATGTATATTCACTTCTATGTTCACATGTATGTATACATGTATGTATGTACAATACACATGACATTTACATTTCTCCAGCATCAACAAAGTATTTATCTCTATACTGTAGCCTATATATGTATTAGAGCCCGACCGATACTGGATGTTAGGGGACGACGCAGATACAAATATTATTAAGTAAAAGATTGCTGATACCGATATATCGGCCGATATTCAAACTATAGCTATATCAGGCTTTATTCTATTCTCAACGTATCCTGGGATTGGAGCAGGTCCTTAGGATTGGCTGTTCACCCTCTAGCAATGCTTCAAGCCACAGCAGCATTGCCTTAAAACCATGAGCTCAAGGAACCAATGAACTTTATTATGGGGAGGAGCTAATAACCTTACATTTAGGGCATTTAGCAGACGCTTTTATCCAAAACGACTTACAACCGTGCATACATTCAGACACTGATAGCCAAGTCAACCATGCCAGGCGACAGGTCAGCTAGAAGGAGCCAGGGATCGAACAAGCAACCTTCCTGTAATAAGTCAACCCGCTCTACCTCCTGAGCAAAGCCAACCTTCACACAGAGCATGATGTAAAACGGTAGGTGTTGGGATGTAAAGTACAGGCACAGTATATAGGGTATGCATAGCGTATAGGGTATGTACAGTATATCCACACATAATACATGCCGTGCACAGTATCTAGGTATGCACGGTGTATAGGGTATGTACAGTACAACCATGCTGACGGAGTACCTTGCAGCGGCTGACAGCAGGTTCTTTGCGTTGGCGGCTGCAGGGTCGACGGACAAGGACTTGGCAGCCAGCAGTAGCTTGCTGGAGGCCACGGAGATGTTCTTCAAGTTGCCGATCACCTGGATCTGCTCGTCCTTCTTCTAAAAACACCACACATTAGGAAAAAGGCACCATTATAGTGGAGGATAATAGGTGGACAGGAGATAAAACGATTGCAGCAGATGGATGGATAAATAGATGATAGATATTATAATTATAGATGATTGGCACCGAACGAGAGAGCGTCAGAGAGAGCGTCAGCGAGCGAGCGAGAGAGAGCGCGAGAGCGCGAGAGCGAGAGAGAGAGAGAGAGAGAGATGAGATAAGACAGAAAGTGAGAGGGAGAGCGCCAGGCGGCAAGCCAAAGGGAGCATACCGGAGTGTGTCCGGCCATCTCGATGCCGGCGTCCAGAAAGTCGTCGAAGTCGTGGCTGAACTTGCCGGAGGCAGCGGCGAGCTGGCGGCTGGAGCTGCGGGAGGCGTGGACCACGTCGCCGGCCGACTGGTTGAGCTCGGCAGCCGTGTGAGTCAGCTCACTCTGGGCCTCCTGGAAGGACTTGGAGGAAAGAGGGACCTGGACGGCAGAGGGGGAGGGTCAGGCCATTTACATGAACGTTTTTCACGTGGTTTCTACTATAGTCTGAAAGGGTTTGATTGTCAGGTAAGCTTGCGCATATAAGGATCATTTCTGATAAATATATACGATAACAACTGTAAATGGAGAGAATATATATTGTTTAATTTAATTGATATTCATTTTAAAATTTTTGGAGCACAAGTACAAATTATACTCATGGATCCCAAAGTGAGTCTATTATTCGAAATATCACTCTAACCTAGGAACTTCTAGGAACAGGGGTACATCCTATAGCTAGTACAGTGGGTAGTACAGTCAGCCTAGCACGGTGCGAACGTGTGTTCCAACATGTTTCGTCAGTACCGACGGAGACTCACGTTGTCCACCAGCAGCTTCTTGCTGGCCTCCCCGATGCTGCGCAGGGCCAGGTCCACGTCCTTCTGGCCCGGAAGGCAGTTCACGCAGCTGTTGAGGGAGTGGGACACTGCCTTGGCCACCTGGAGACACAGGGGTTGGGTGGGGTGCAGGGTGAGCGTATGGCTTGATATACACCCACTATTGATACACATAGAACGCATTCATACAGATAGTAGAATAGTTAGAGAGCGCCGTCTTCAATCGTTTCAGAACGGATTTAAAAACATGGCTACCAGTTAGTGGAGAGGTTTGCAGAGAGGGTGTTGTAGGTTGCTGAATATCTGCTAATGTTGTTACAAGAAATAAATATATAATTTGTTTATAAACTGCAGAACGCACGATCACAACCCAACGGAACTACAAAGTCCATCAGCCCCCCTGGGCCAGCTCACCTGGGCCAGCCTCTGCTGACTCTCGGCGTCCCCGGGGCATTCCAGCGCCTGCTTGGCCTCGTGAATCAGCAGTGCGGAGCCCTCCATCACGTCGCCCGCCGACTCCAGCATGGCGACGGCGGCGGCGGGGTCAGTGGTCGCAGCGGCCACGCCCCTCGCCGCCTGGGCCAGGGTCTTCAGCGCCTGGGCCGTCTCACTGGCTGCTATGCCTGCACGTTTAAACACGGTCACATGATTCGCCTCACCATCAGTCATTTAGGACAGGGGTTCTCAACCTTTAGGGGCCGGGGACCCCTTAAAGGAGAGAACATTTTCCAAGGACCCCCTCATAATAGAAAGACAGACTAAGTGTATACTTACTACCATTTTTACTCTTAGGTGCCATTGGAACTATTTGCATTCTGAAACTTTTCAACCCGAGTACTTCAGACATGTTTCATAGTGGTATACAGAAACACACATCATTTTCAATCATGATAATACCACTTATATACTTTTAAACAGAGGGTTATTCATTATTTAAACTGCTTTTTGACTTTTCAAGTGAAAATGAACAGCTGCAAAACAGGCTCAGTCGTAATCAACACAGACGAATGAAAAGTCAAAACTTGGCTTTCAATGGCTTCAATTTAAAATAATAAATCTGGTATAAAAGCAATGAACATATCATAACAGCTATGATTAACTATATATATATATATATATATATATATATATATATATATATATATATATATATATATATATATATATATATATATATATATATATATACACACACACACACACACACACATATATACACACACACATATATATATATTCTGAGCTGTGAGTTATTCAATTCTCCTCCACTGTCAGAGTTAAAGCTTTCAGTTTATTAGCTGCCTCGCTCCATCCCAATCTCAACCTCTGCTGGAAGTATGAGTTCTTGCGCAATTGTTTGTGGCTTCTTACTTTTAGCAATCCGCTGAGCCACCACATAAGAGGCCATCAATGCTTTCTCTGAGGTTTTGGCCAGGTTCACAATTTGTTTCTGATTGGTGTATTCCTCGCTTTTTCGACAGAATGATTTTGGTGTGTCCTTATATTCCGGGTGCATTGTAATGAGATGTCGATTTAGCTTGGCCAGTTCCATGGCTTCATTTGCTAGCACCTTGAGACACATCATGCATTTCGGTCTCACGTCGCCGTTTTCAATAAACCCAAACTCTATATAACTGCCTTTATTATTTATTTAGGCTCAGCGTCAGTGGTCCGACTCAAATATTTATCCATGGTCGCAAGCTAGGTAGCTGCCTTGTAGACCCTAACTACTCTAAGCGGCAGTTCGTTGCACCCTGACTGAAGTGTGACTTAATGTGTCACATTCAAATCAGAGTTTCTATTGGCCCAAAGTTAATGTGGGTAGGAGTAATGGCCACTATGCTTTTCTTATTGGCACTTATGGAGCAAAGTATTTCGCGGACCCCCTTGGTATTGCCTGTGGGTCTGCTTGTCTCAGAACGGCCCCCGAACTATCTCCATGTCTAATAAAATAAAAAAAAAATGAGCACTAGCCTGCAGCATCTGTGTGTAACATTCTTATGATCAACGGCCATCTATGTAATCAAACACACAAAGTTAAGGATAATCAAATAAAAGTAGTAAAGGTTGCGCAGGGTATGGAAAAAAGGAGGCAGGAGCAGGCAGGCAATAACCCTACACATAGTGCGGTGATACAAGTGTGCGCATCTAAAACCTTTAATGAATATGAACGGCAATCAGCCGTTAGGATCAAGCAAGAATCCATTCACTGCAGCATTTTTATCAAGTTATGCATTTTTCATTGAGGTTGGATACACATTTTAACTTTATTAATACAGAAGCGTTAACTACACAATCCAACCGTCCCTGGAGTGAAATTTCAACATCTGAACATTGGCAGCGGAAGAGGCCTCATGCAAATCCTATTCGAGCATATCAGATGCTGTTGTTTTTGTTGACATGATAGGATAACATCTGTCAGACTGGATGATCCACTGCTTCCTCAACATTCTCGTGGCCGTTGGATGCTTTCATCTCAGCCTCCGTTTTAAATATTACATGAGACCTGCATTAATGGCTGAACAACATATGCAGTGACTACGGGCTGCCCTATATGCTTCAGCTCCTGCCGTATGACGACCAGGGACAGAATGCGCAAACAGCTCGGCCGTCTCTTTAATGATTCAGTAGTACCCTCCAGGGGGAGCAGAGATGGAGCTTTGGAAGTGGGCGTTCGGTACTGACCTGTGTAGTGTTCATTCCCCTGGGCAGCGCAGGTGAGCAGCTGGGCCATGGAGGATCCAACAGACTTGGACGTGCTGCCTAGGTCCTGGGCACACTTCTCCAGCTAGATGCAGAGAGGTAATGGTGCAGGGTTTAGTGTGACATCGTGTTGGTCAGGATGTCCACTCAAACACTAACCTCTGGGACTTGGGAACTTTGAATTAATATTGTATGATATAATTCTATGAATTCTACTTTATAGCTGTTAAATTCTATAAAAAAAATTAACAATCTTAAAATGGAGTTGGGTCATGAAAACAGAAAGAATGCAAGGAAATAATGTGAGAGAAAAAAGGAAGAAAGAATACAGAAATAAAGAAAGGAGGGAAGGAAGACCAAAAAAAGTGAAAGAGGGAAATAAGAAATAAAGAACAAAGAGGAAAGAAAGAAAGACTGAAAGAATGGAAACAAATGCATATGAATAAAGGTCACCGTACCGATTCCCCAGGCAGGGGCTTAAGCTGGCCAGCGATGGCGGCCAGCTTGGCGTCCTGCAGCTCACTCTTGAGGTTCTGGATGGTGGTCAGAGCCGAGTCTATCTCCATCGGCCCGCATGCCTCATGGGCCTGGAAACAGAGCAGAGGTGCACCTCTTGTTTACAGTCCCTGTGATGCTGCTCAAAATGCTGTGTCAAATAACCTAAACACTGCGGAAACATATGATGTCAGGAGGCGAAATAAGAAAGAATACATCAGGCGTGGAGGAGCAGTTTGTGCTGAAGAATGTTTCCGACACCTAAGAGGGGTGATGTGTGCTCTTGGTAAATGTATCTCCTTATTTATCAAATGTCAGTAGTGACTGTTAAACAGGTTTTCTCACATGTTCAAATGGAACACGTGTAGCGGCGTTTGATGGTGATACTCAATAAAGCATGAAGCATCCTTGCGTTCTCTGCATCGTCCGTCAACATATAGTAGGGTAACAGCGTCGACATCGGCTACCATGGCAACATAAGGCACCATGGCAACGAAGGGCACCAGAGAGAGTGCATGGTGCCCAGCGAGTCTCCGACGGGCCTGGTACCTTCTGCGCGGCGGTCCTCAGCTCGGCCAGGCACGTGGCCAGGTTCTTGGCACACTGGCCCAGCTGCATGGCCGCCGCCTGGTCCGTTACCGTGGGAACCGAGGACTTTGAGGATGTCACCATCTTGCTGCCCGGCTATAGAGAGTGGGGGGGGGGGGGGATGGGAAGGTATATACACAGTTGTGTGATACAGCGCAGTACACTTTGTTTTTACAGTTTTACAAAAAAAAAAAGAAGACAGCTCCTGGAAGCCTGGATTTTTGATAATGCAAACACACTCCAGCATACGCTATCTGAGGAAATAATGCACCTTCGGTCTGCCCCATGGTGCAGCAAGCAATGACTACAAAAACATTTGATATTTGCACTACCAAGTCTTCAATGATTTATGTGTCTCTAAAATCACAAACACATTCTACATTCCAAACACAAAGTATTAGCATCAGAGGTCATGTCCTGTGCTTAATAGAGCCTCCCCGCTATACCATTCGGTCTGTGACAAATTTGTTTCACTTGAACTATAACAGAAAAAAAAAATCCTGTTTACAAAGAGGACTTTTTTGATATCATATCTGTAGCGATCCTAAAAGAAAAAAAGATCAACATAATAAGCATGTCACCTTCAAAGTGCCTTCACACCACCCACACCTCTATGCTATTCATACTATTTTGGTGCTCAAAGAAAGAGGTGATAACCCAGGACCAAAACACTTCATTAATCCCATCTGTGGTAGCCGAACCCATCCTGAACCCATACACGCGGTGGGTTGATTCAGCACCTGGAGGAAGTTCTGGCTGGCGATGATAAGGGCCAGCTGAGCGCTGAGGTCGTCTGGCTGGGCCTGGCTACCTCGCACACCCTGCACCAGCTGAGGGATGTGGTCGGCGACCGCCTGGACACACCAGAGCACAGAGCTTAGGGTTACAGCTCACAGAACATAGACTACAGCTTACACAACACGGGCTACAATTTACGGAACACAGGGTACAGCTTACAGAACATTTTACAAAACACTACTATGGTGGTATGGGGATACTACTACTATGGTAATCCTAATACTACTACTATTGTAATCCTGTAGTACTACTATGGTAGTATGGTAATCCTGCAGTACTACTATGGTAGTATGGTAACCCTGTAGTACTCCTATGAAGCATGGTAACCATGTAGATGTACTATGTAGTATGTCAACCCTGTTGAACTCCTATGTAGCATGGTAACCCTGTAGCAGTAGTATGTAGCATGGTAACCCTGTAGTACTCATATGAAGCATGGTAACCCTGTTGAACTCCTATGTAGCATGGTAACCCTGTAGCAGTAGTATGTAGCATGGTAACCCTGTAGTACTCATATGAAGCATGGTAACCCTGTTGAACTCCTATGTAGCATGGTAACCCTGTAGCAGTAGTATGTAGCATGGTAACCTTGTAGCAGTACCATGTAGCATGGTAACCCTGTAGTACTCATATGAAGCATGGTAACCCTGTAGTACTCATATGAAGCATGGTAACCCTGTAGCAGTAGTATGTAGCACGGTAACCCTGTAGCAGTAGTATGTAGCACAGTAACCCTGTAGCAGTAGTATGTAGCATGGTAACCCTGTAGCAGTACCATGTAGCATGGTAACCCTGCAGCAGTACCATGTAGCATGGTAACCCTGTAGCAGTACCATGTAGCATGGTAACCCTGTAGCAGTACCATGTAGCATGGTAACCCTGTAGCAGTACCATGTAGCATGGTAACCCTGTAGCAGTACCATGTAGCATGGTAACCCTGTAGCAGTACCATGTAGCATGGTAACCCTGTAGTAGTAGTATGTAGCATGGTAACCCTGTAGCAGTACCATGTAGCAGTACTATGTAGCATGGTAACCCTGTAGCAGTACCATGTAGCATGGTAACCCTGTAGCAGTACCATGTAGCATGGTAACCCTGTAGCAGTACCATGTAGCATGGTAACCCTGTAGCAGTACCATGTAGCATGGTAACCCTGTAGCAGTACCATGTAGCACGGTAACCCTGTAGCAGTACCATGTAGCACGGTAACCCTGTAGCAGTACCATGTAGCATGGTAACCCTGTAGCAGTACCATGTAGCATGGTAACCCTGTAGCAGTACTATGTAGCATGGTAACCCTGTAGCAGTACCATGTAGCATGGTAACCCTGTAGCAGTACTATGTAGCATGGTAACCCTGTAGCAGTACTATGGAGTTCCTCTGCCCACCTTGCAGCTCTGCACCAGCTGCTGGTGGGCGGATGTGTTCTTGTTGGAGGCCGCGGCGTTCTGAGACGCTGCGATGGTCTGCGTAGCTGCTGCTGCGGCCTGCTTCGCTGCGTTCTGAACACACGCACACCGCAATAAAAACAAACATCAAGATAAACAGCATTATATACACCCATGCACACGGCATTAGATATATCTATAAACACACACAGAAATAAACAAAACACACACACACACACACACACACATACACACACACACACACACGTGTGCACATGTCATATCCATTGTCATATCCAAGATACAAATAAATTCTGTCCCTTTTTCATACTGAGCTAATAATGACTCCCTTGCTTCCCAATGAAGTAGGTGAACAGGGAACATCTACCATCTCCAGTAAATTGTACTAATACATGAATGGGTCAGGCCACTCGCGGCCCATAATTGGCAGCACACCGGTTCCAGTGAGACTTCCATGTGACAAAGGGAGAGTTGAATAACCAGCCGATGGGAAATAGCCAGTTTGGTGAGAAAGGCTGAAATAATGAGTCAAGAGGCGTCTCAGGTATGGCACAACGGAGTGGTGGTCTAAAGAGCCAGGCTTAAACACTGGGCACTCAGACAGAAAGGATTCTTTCTACGTTTCGGAGCTAAATCTCCCTACTGGAAGGTCAACGGCACAGGGTCACTCAACAGACTTTAGAGTTGTCAATTAAAGGTGTCGCACTTTAAGAGTGTCTCACTTCAGAGTCACTCTTAAGAAGAATTCTCAAGAAAAACATTACACACGTAAACATTGCAGCTCCCTGTCATATTTTCTGTAATTATTGTTGTATTTACTCTCATTTCAAATGTTCATTTCTACTCCGGTCCTGTAATTACGCTGTGGCACCCCCGGAATTTCCTCTATATACATGTTTAAAAAAAGTCTCAAAATGGCTGACCTCAAGGCGGTTGATGAGTTTCTTCTTGATGGCGTTCTGCGCCGCGGCGTTGGTAGCGACACGCAGGCCCTCGGCTGCCTCACGCAGACGCTGCTGCTGGTCCTCGTTCTCCGGGTACGCGGCGGCTCCCTAAAACACAAGACACACAGCGCTTTGAATGAGACATGGAGACACCCAGACCCAATAGCTTCTAGGCTAGCTACAATACAACGTGGACGGAACGGAGACAAAGCGGTTTCAATGACACAGAGAAACAGTCTAAATTAAGTTAAACTGTGACTAGATAACACAAATTCACTGAAACTGGTGTCTTTAAAAAACAGTCTCAGTAGAAGAAGTTCTGTTACACCACGGTCTAAATGGAGACACAGGTTTCAATACAATTCATAAGGTCTAAATGAAGACCAACTGTTTCAATACTGGTTTCATAAAGGCAAAATAGTTTCATGAAAAAACTGACACATTATTGAAGGCAAACAATACCTGCTAAGCAACGACCAAGTATTTGGTAGTCGACTTAAAATACAAAACTCTCAAATGTGTTATACAGCTTAATTCTCTATTCATCACTGCTATGTTTATGAAGCAAATAGTATGAAGCCACTTTAAATACATAATTTGAAGCTCTTATTCTCCACTTAGCGTTATGTTGCTTGGGCTGGCTGGTATTCAAGCCAATGAGTTTATCCCTCCCACTGTTGCCGTTTATTTGAGTGGCTGTAAAAAAGAACATCTAAGCAGCCATTAAATTAATTAGCTTACAGCTGGGCTTAGAAGTGTGTGTGTGTGTGTGTGTGTGTGTGTGTGTGTGTGTGTGTGTGTGTGTGCGCGTGCGTGTTCAAAGGAGAAACTGAGATACTCCATCTCCACTGCAACCATTTCAAATGTTGTTACCTAACTGCTGGCTGACTGTTAGCTGGGCAACATCAAACAGAAGTTTGACAATTTTTGGGATAGAACGGGAAATTATTTTCTCAAGCAAGAATAGATTCCAGTGTCTCTATGCTGTTCAGTCTCCATCCTGTTCTGTCAGTCTCTCCCCCACCAGCAAAGTAAGAACTTCTGCATTTGTATCACTAGGGTTTGATACATAATGAGACATATTACCTGCACAAAAACGCTTTTCACTGTGACCTGTAATTAATATTTCCTCGTTTTTGACTTTGTATTTACCGTCTTCATATGTAAAGTGTCTGACTATTATAAATATAATACACTAGGATTGGGGTAAACCCTTTGTTACAATCTCGTTATCTCCCAGCGTAAGGAACACAGCTCGTTAAGGAGGACAGCGTTCCCATCACCATGGAGGTGCGGAGGGAGCCCGGCGGCTACGTCACCTTGGCAGCCTCCACCATCCTGGCCGTGGCGTCGGCCAGCAGCTTGGCCGCCGCCAGCAGCTTCT
Organism: Pollachius pollachius; assembly: GCF_949987615.1. Taxonomy (NCBI): domain Eukaryota; kingdom Metazoa; phylum Chordata; class Actinopteri; order Gadiformes; family Gadidae; genus Pollachius; species Pollachius pollachius. The sequence goes on along the minus strand of NC_136938.1, from coordinate 10,572,641 downwards.
TGGAGTTGTCCACGTCCACCTCCGCCTCGGCGTCCGAGCGCATGGCGTTCACCAGGTCAGAGGTCGCCTGGGCCAGCACGCGCGCCTGCCGCACCATCTCACCTGGAGGATGGAGGAGGAGGAAGAGATACATTATGGGGAAGAAAAGGAGCAGAGAGGGGAAGAGGAGGATTAAGACAAAGATAGAGGGAGAGGAGGGAGAGGAGGAATAAGACATAGATAGAGGGAGAGGAGGGAGAGGAGAAGAGGAGGAATAAGGCATAGATAGAGGGAGAGGAGGAAGAGGAGAAGAGGAGGAATAAGACATAGATAGAGGGATAGGAGAAGAGGAGGAATGAGACATAGATAGAGGGAGAGGAGGGAGAGGAGGCAGAGAGGGGAAGAGGAGGAGTAATACATAGATAGAGGGAAAGGAGGAAGAGGAGAAGAAGAGGAATAAGACATAGGTAGAGGTAGAGAAGGGAGAGGATGCAGAGAGGAGAAGAGGAGGAATGAGACAAAGAGGAGGGAGAGGAGGGAGAGGAGGCGGTGGTTGAGTGGAGGAATTGTAGGAATAGGGACGGGAGGTATCAACAGGGTATCAGTGGGCAGTAATTCCAATCTCCAACTCTGTTGGATTCCTGTCGTGAAAGAGAAAGATTCAAACCAATCTATGAGGCTTAACTTGGCCCTATCGATATCTTCTTTCCCCCCCGCGGACTCTGCCTCCTGTTCACACCAGCATTGCTGTTGGTTGGTTTTGTGAATAAATGGAAGACACAGCCTTGCTTAAAATGTACCACTTAACCCTTAACGGTTTCCTAAATGAATAAATCCTGTGATATGAATGATCAAATATATCTAGTTTTTATTTCACAGTGGTCAAAATAGGTGGACCTATCAGAAACCAACACCTTGTTCGAATGTGTGTATGCCTTTCTTTAGCTGCAGAGAGAGACAGTTAAGAGGCTTGGGTGTTTAGCATGAATCTAGATTATTTATGCTACTTTGGGACACTGCAAGTCCTCTTTCACTCAATACATCCTCTGGATTATCATAACATCCTGCTGTGTGAGGACATCCCAACAGCTCGAGGAACTCAAATAGTTTGGAGACGGTATAATAACCCTTACATAAACAGGGAAGATACATCTTAAAACCAAACGTCTTGCCAGATAGAACATCAGACACACTTGGAAATAGGTCACCAAGTTCGCCAAATTTTCTACCTTATTTTCAACTAATCACAGTTCCTCCCCAACCTTCAGGCTAGGTCGGACTATGCAATATTCCTTTTCAATGAACCAACCACACACCCGGAATCAGTGGTACCAATAATCCAGTGTAGTCAAGAGTGTCTGTGCATTGTGGGGGCTTCCACCTGGATGGTGCCCCGTGGTTTAAGAAACGCCGCTCCACATAACAGTCTTCTCCTCCAGGCTGTGCTCACCCGCGTCTCCCATGGAGCTGAAGATGTTCTCGGTGACGTTCATGATGGTGTCGGTGGCCTGGTCGTAGCGTCCGATGGGCTCCCCGCGGGACGTGTACTGCCGCACGTGCTGGAGAAGCTCTCCCAGGGCCTGGCTCACCACACTGGCCGCCGCACTCACCTGCACACAACGCAGGATGTATGACACGCATGGCTACCCTTTGGTTACTCTCATTACACGCTTTGTTTTAAAAAGGTACAGTATGAAACATTGACACAGAGCATCAAAGATGGGCGCCGCAGTCCAAATTCAGCATATGGGAGAGGGTCGTCTCTGCCCAGCCCCTCTTCCCCAGACTGGAAGCTCACTCGGGTTGTCAGGTTCGGGACACGGAATGGACACGGACGCAAGACGCCGTATTTTGAAGGAAGCGTAATTATTGTATTTTGACAATGACGAGGGACGACGGATCCGACACTGAAAATGAATCAGCTGATGTATAGGTTTGTAATTGATTCATTGTTTGCAAAGCATAAACTGGCTCATATGGCATCCGTCTTGCAAGCCTTCTGGGCTCTAGGCGGTCTTTAGAGGGTAGAATCTAGTAAATCTAAGTTGATCCAGTTGTTTAGCTCGCTTCAATGGCTGCAGCACACTTTGTTTGTGTGCCAATTGGTCTCATATCGGGCAACCGGAGTATGCAGAGAATAGTAAATCATAGCAGAAACAAAACATAAACAAACGTTCCGACCTTGAACTCAGATTTAAAAGGAGAACCTACTGGCTGTGGCATTATTTTCAGAGAAGCTTGTTTTAACAACGGCACATGTTTGTTTTAACTGATGAAATACTCTGATGACAATTCATTACATACATCTTCCAGAATTACTTCACCACCCTGGTCTATTGAATGGGCTATGAATTGACATTCTTCTGACATTCTGTCCACATAAAATAAGGGCAACATTGCTGGCATCCCGTCTTCACTTCCACTCTCACCGATCCCAATTCATATGGTGAAGTGGTATCTTTACACGCTTTGTCAATAAACTGACCGTGGGAGGGGTCTCTAAGGGGTGGGGTGGCTAAATGACAGAAGGGCATTGGGTCTGTAAGTGCGTAAGCATGCGGGCCGACCTGTTTGAGGAGCTCCCCGTCCTCGGTGGCGGAGAGGCAGGCCTGGACACAGCCCTCCACCGAGCGATCCACCAGCTTCCCAGCCTCGATCAGCTGCTCCTGGCACACCGGGGAGCTGATGGTGGGACTCACCACCTGGAAGAATGGTGTGGGATTATATGGGGGGAGGGGAGGGGACAGATAGGGAGGGATGAGATGTGGGGCGTAGAGGAGCGGAGAGGAGAGAGAAGAAAGGGGAGGAGAGGAAGGAAAAGAATAGAGGGGGGGAGGAGGAGGGGATAGGAGGGAGGAGAGAGGGGAGGAGAATGGGAGAGTGAGATGTCAACCAGGCAGTGTAGAAGTGTTAAAGAAAGACCGGGATGGTGGAGGTGGGAGGGAGGACACAGAAGACAGAGACAGAGACAGAGCGAGAGAGGAGAGTAATATATAAAAAGTAATGATTAGAAACAGAGACGGAAGCAGTCTAAGGTAGTAATCACATCAAGCATCTAGTCCATGCGGTTCATCTTTGAGAGTGCTGCAGTCGTAGGAACGATGTGTTGGGCAGAGAATGCACGCGTGAGAAAGAAGACAGAGGGAGAGGAAAACTGAGCTGTCAAACACTGAGGAAGAGGGGGAATACAAATCACTGCTAGTTTGCAGCTGCACTCTGGAGCACAGCCCTCATGTCCGCTGCTCGGAAATAATAAGCTCAGAAAACCCTGAAACCCAGCTTCAACATGGACACGGTCCACAGCAGGAAACAGACGTCAACTGGCGGGGACATTCATATGAGGAACAGTAACTCCAGAGAAAGAGAAAATAGGCTAAAATACAGAAAAGGCCATCAATAGAGAGATAATACAAATTACAGATTGTTGTAGTCCAAATATTATGACTGATCAGGAGAGCATATAAAGTTCAATCTGTTGCCAAAAGGGCATTTCAATCTGGCACGGTGGGATTTTAATTAGTACAATCTACAAGCCTAAGGATTATTCTGAACCTCTGCTTGCAGTTTACTTCAAACCTTTCCTAAAACAGATAACACAGCTTTCGCTGAAATGCACTGTGAAAGCCTTTGGGAACATAATCATGAAATTAGAAATACGTTTTTATGTATGCAAGTGTAAATTGTGTGCAGCAAAGAGATGTAGACATGGTGAAATTTGAACTATAGAAGGCGGAATTGGCGCTGGAATAATTGTTTATGTCTTTTATCACGTTCACTGAATAATGGTATATCTAGTGTCTTTGGTTACAAGCTTCTGTGTTATAACAGTATAATGCACGACTGTCATGCCCTGTGTGTGTGAAGCCCTGTTTTTGTGTGTGTGTGTGTGTGTGTGTGTGTGTGTGTGTGTGTGTGTGTGTGTGTAGCCCTGTGTGTGTGTGTGTGTAGCCCTGTGTGTGTGTGTGTGTGTGTGTGTGTGTGTGTGTGTGTGTGTGTGTGTGTGTGTGTGTGTGTGTGTGTGTGTGTGTGTGTGTGTGTGTGTACCTTGGCACAGGCCACAAGCTGGGAGGTAGACAGGGCGCACTGCGTCGCGGCGGCGATGACCCTGTTCTGCAGCACCGTGTCGTCGGCCACCTGGGCCACGTTCTTTGCCTTCAGGACCAACATGGCGGCCGCGTTGGCCACCGCCTTCGCCAGACTCATCAGAATGTCCTGGAGGACAGAGACAAAGAAGAAGAGAGAGGGAGACAGAGACAGGGAGGCAATTTGAAAAAATAAAAATAAATGGACACACACACAGACAGACACACACACACACACACACACACACGTAATTATAGACAACGTTGCATGATTAATTTATTGGTACACTTTATCTCAGTACAAACCTAATTGATTGCAGTAATTGCTTCATTTTACCAGGATATTAATTGTGGGCTAAATATAACACTGAAATAGTGATTGTTAATTTGCCAAATGTAATTGAGAATAATTAATCCCACATCAGGCAACAACCATTATCGGAATAAACAAGCCATATAAAAGAAGCTTATCATCAAAGACATCCGACACCACAGTTATGCACAGTGAGCTTCTCAAGGTTCTGAGAGATGTTCTTAATATGCTGATTATGTTAGAAAAGTTAGGATATTATCACTCAAAGAAATGTGCGTTCATCTGTGCTTGTGAGTAAGCTGGTTGGGTGAAGACGTGCCAGTGTGGTGTGTGAGGTTCTAGTCCAGAGAGTGTTGTGGTGTGTGAGGTTCTAGTCCAGTGAGTGTTGTGGTGTGTGAGTTTCTAGTCCAGTGAGTGTTGTGGTGTGTGAGTTTCTAGTCCAGAGAGTGTTGTGGTGTGTGAGTTTCTACTCCAGAGAGTGTTGTGGTGTGTGCGTTTCTAGTCCAGAGAGTGTTGTGGTGTGTGGGATTCGAGTCCAATCAGTGAGTGCGTTGGTGTATGAGTTTCTAGTCCAGTCAGAGTGTTGTGGTGTGTGAGGTTCTAGTCCAGTGAGAGAGTGTGGTGCTGTGTGAGGTTCCAGTCCAGAATGTGGTGCTGTGTGAGGTTCTAGTCCAGAGTGTGGTGTGTGCGAGGGCTCTGTACCTGGAACCTCTCATCTGTCTCGTTCTCCCCAATGTGTCGCAGGAGGTCCCCACTGGCCTGGCCGATGCTGCCTGCTGCGGTCAGCACAGTCTGTCTGGGCTGTAGACACACACACACACACACACACACACACACACACACAAACACACACACTTTACTGAGTTCCACAATTTAAATACAGCGTATAAGGGCCCAAATGTTTTCAGCTGTGACAGTTGACTGATATTAATAGACAAGTACCTATGTCAGGAGAGTACAGAAGTAGAGTATATTGTGTTGAGTACAGAACACAATGCTATACTGAAACCGCACACACTCATACACGCAGACCCCCACAAGGGATGGGTATTCAGTCAAGTGCACTCACTAATGCTTTATGCTGCATTGCATTCACCAAACTTCACACCACACACTCTAGTAAAACTAAATCTGTGTTGGAGTTCTTCAAGTGATCCTAAGTGTTCAGGCTCTATCCATTCGTGTGCTCATGGATGTAAAATTGCCTGACGAACAGATTGGATGTAAGAATTTTAAAAGGGGCTGCAACGCAAGATTCAATATCAACATTTTCAGTAGGCAGGGAAGTTATCGCTTTTCCAAAAGTAGGGCGTGGTACAGAAAACGGAGGACATACGACAACCAGCAGCCGCAGGATCATTACACCTTTCAGTTATTAATAATTCCAAAAAGTGTCTCTCTCTGCAGCCCCACAGAGTAGCAGTGGGTCTCCGGGGTCTTAGAGAGAGAGAGAGAGAGAGAGAGAGAGAGAGAGAGAGAGAGAGAGAGAGAGAGAGAGAGAGAGAGAGAGAGAGAGAGAGAGAGAGAGAGAGAGAGAGAGAGAGAGAGAGAGAGAGAGAGAGAGAGAGAGAGAGAGAGAGAGAGAGAGAGAGAGAGAGAGAGAGACATAATCTTAATATCCTTTCTCTTGGCCTGATCACCAGCTGTAAACCAATAAAGAAACCAATCTCTGCTGTGTGCCCGGACCTTGCTCGGCAATTCTTGTTACACCCAGCAGGTGTATGACAACAACCTCCTCTGAACCCGGTGAGCAGCAGCCCATAATAACAGGAGAAGGTACGGTCTGGAGATCCGAAGGGGCAGCATCTTAATTAGCATATAGCTTGTGAAAATGTAGGAAACTCGGGTCGCGCTACTCTCACAGAGCTGCTGGCATATGTAACGGACGTCGTGACTGTGCATACGATCATTAGAAGTCTAATAGCACCTTGCTCACAAAATAAGGAAAAAGTGGAGATTTCAAATGTCTCGTAGGAGAGAAAACAGAAACCGACAATCTCTGATGCTGATGCCATTTAAGAACCTTCAAACGCCCTCTGAGACGTATCAAGTGTTCAATTCTCTGCTCTATTAGCTTCAAATATGCACGAGAATCTAAAGTACTTTGTAATATTAACTTCTAGGTTTTGCTCCATAACAGACTCTGTGCAGGTGCAGGAATCACTTCCGAAGAGGGTAAAAGTTGCATATACATAGAAAATGAGTTGATGAAAAAAACAATTAATATAAACTTTTTAACAGATTTTTAGCCTCTGGAGTTCAACAATGTAGGTGACTACTGGATCAGGTGAATGACTAACTAGATGATTATGTGACTAATGACAATGTGACCACTTCACGAAGTGCCTAGGTAACCAAACGCCCAGGTGACCAGTTGAACATATCACCATGTGACTAGTTTACCAGTCGACCATTTGATCATATCACCATGGTACTAGTTATCAATACAACCATGTGACCAGATGACAATGTGACTAGTTAACAATACAATCAGGTGACTCGTTAACCAGGTGACCACCAGGTGATACGTTAACCAGGTGACCACCAGGTGACTCGTTAACAAGGTGACTCGTTAACCAGGTGACCACCAGGTGACCACCAGGAGACTCGTTAACCAGGCGACCACCAGCTGACTCGTTAACCAGGTGACTCGTTAACCAGGTGACCACCAGGTGACTCGTTAACCAGGTGACCACTGCCAGGTGATCCCCAGGTGACTCTTAAACCAAGTGACCAACGCCAGGTGACTCCTTAACCAGGTGACCACCGCCAGGTGATCCCCAGGTGACTCTTACACCAAGTGACCAACGCCAGGTGACTCCTTAACCAGGTGACCACCGCCAGGTGATCCCCAGGTGACTCTTAAACCAAGTGACCAACGCCAGGTGACTCCTTAACCAGGTGACCACCGCCAGGTGATCCCCAGGTGACTCCTAAACCAGCTGATCCCTACCTCGCCGGAGGCGGGCTCCACGGCCTTCAGCAGGTCGGATACGGCGCCGGCCAGCGTCCGGGCCGCGCCCATCAGGTGGTTGCCCCCGCTGGTGTCGTCCTCCATCAGGGCCGCCAGCAGCTTCACCCCCTTGGACATCTCCGTCAGGTTGGACGAGATGGTGGTGATGGCGCAGCCCACCGCCGTGTAGTCTGTGTCCGTGGGGTCGCCTGGCGGAGGAGAGAGGGGGAGGGATCGGAAGGGGTGGGAGAGGAAGGGGAGAGGATAGGGGAGAGGGAGGAAAGGGGAGGGAAGGTAAGAGTAGGCAGAGAGAGAGGGTGTGAGAGAGGTATAGAGAAGAGTCGGGGGGGATATAGGGGAGAGAGTGGTGACGGAAGAGAGAGGGGTTGTGGAAGAGATATAGTGGAGGGGAGGGAGAGTCGATGGGTGTCATGGAGAAAAATTAGGATATGAGAGGGAGTGAGAGAGAGGGGGGAAAGGGATAGAAAGAGAGGAAGGAGAGGAGATGGAGAGAGGGGGTATGAGATAGGGGGTTAGACAATGGAGAAAGACAGGAGACACAGAGACAGAGAGAAAGAGAGTTGAGGGAAAGGGGCAGGAGACAGAGAGACAATAACATGAATAACATGAAAAAAGTAATCACAAAATGTTGGTTATGTCTGTTTTCTAAATACAATATATACAGAAGGACAATTTATTGTTCATGCTTCAACAATAGCCATAAATGCTAGGTTGAATAACAGTACTCTTAACAAAAACCAGAACCAAGAAAAATAACCACATCATCTTATCCTCCAAATAATTGGCCTGTTACACATATGCGGTCTGAGTCGTAACACCTAACAATCTTTATATACAGCAATACACCACAACATACGCCCCTCCCTACGCCCTGCAGCTGAGCCTTGACCAAGTACCATATATTTAAGACCATTTAACCATTTAAGCCATTAAGCAGACCAATGTATCCTTAGCTTATAGAGAATCCAGGTGCTTCACATTCTTCTGAATGCCTTCATGAGATAAGTTAGGGCTGGGACCATCTACAGGTAGACCACCAGGTGACTCCCACCTGCTGTGAGGTTGACCACGGAGGCGGTTCCTGCTGTGATGGCGTCCACCTGGGAGTGGATCTCGTGTTTGGACTCGTCCACTTTGTTCTGGATCCAAACCTTGGACGCCTGCAAGTCACACACACAGACACACGGTCAATTGATTCTCAAATAATGTTACATTAAAATGAACAAAACAACCAAAATGCTTAAAGGACTGCAATATGTCTGAAGACAGGTTGAATTGGGGAAATACTGCTGATGGTTGGTTTGCAGCGTGAACTCCATTTTTAATAGAAACCTAAAACACATTTTTTTTTAGCTTTGTCTGCATGTGTTGTTGTATGTGTGCTTATGCACGTGTCCTTATCTGAACAGCTGTAAATGAACGTTTGGACGCAAGCATGTGTATCATATTATAGATTGGAACGTACCATGTCCTGTCCCAGTGGGGGGAGGTTGTCCACCTCACCCAGGTCTATCTGGGCCTGCTGCACCGCTTGCATACTGGTGTTGATGGTTCCCATCAGAGCCTGCTGGGCGGAACTCTGGATAAACACACACACACACACACACACACACACACACACACACACACACACACACACACACACACACACACACACACACACACACACACACACACACACACACACACACACACAAAGTTCCCTTGACACAGAACAGAGAGTAGTGGGAGGATGAAGTGGCATTACAAACATGCGGGCTGTAATGGGTTTGGAGGTGAGACCGACCAGCGGGGGCATGTGTCCCCGGTGCATCTGGCCCATGGTGACCTGCTGCTGGGCGGAGGGCATGGTGCCCATGCTGAGGGACTCGGCCCCGACGGAGCCCGAGCGGATCACCCCCGGCAGGGCCACCGAGCCGTGCTCCACCCGGCCCACCCGGTTGAACTGCTGCTGGAGAATGGTTGACCTGGACGGATAGAGGGAGGAGACGGCGCACCCCGTCAGCATCATGGGTCTTTACAAGGTAAGGGCTGATATCCATCGCCTTCTGACTAGGACGTGACACATGTCTTCATGAGTCTCTAGCCATGTTCTTCTGCATCATCATCACCATAAGCATTGGTATTTTCAAAACAAAAGCCTCTATCCGTTACCATGTAATTTCAGAATAAAGCCTATATCCATCAACATATCATCAACAAACAAACACAGGCAGCTGTGTTATTCCAATGTTAGTGAGCTTCCCCTTGTGCAGGGGAGTACAATGCATGTTACCCTTTCAGTTAATCTAATAAAAAATAACATGAAACTAGGTCCAGAAGGTTTCTTCTGCAGGAGACACAACATAGAGCCAACATGAGGAGATCTCCACGATCTCTGGTTTCCTTCGTGTTTTCGCTATTAAAGCCATCTGGTCTAGGCCCCATGCACCGGCAGATGAAACAAAAAACATAAAAATAATGCAATCAAATACAGCTCCTCCTCTAGGCGCCATCTTCGTGAGAAAGGTACAAGTTGAGGCCGGAGGGGTAGAAGCCCTGAGAGGCCAGATAAACGTTCGATTACACATCCCATCAGGACATGTTTAGATAGAGTGCTGCTCTCCTGGCAGAGGCGCCCAGACTGTGTTGAAGTATCGTGGCCAGGGAAAGTGTTCACTAGCCATGATGGAGACGTGAAGCCTTTCGAAAAGACATGGAAAGTATGGAGACAGGCTGTTGGCAGGGATGAAGTGTCAGGGAAGTGAGTTCTTTTCTGTAAACACAATAAAAGCTTTGCTGTGTGCACAATGAATGCCGTTTGAATAAAGAAATGAATTTCAAAGAACCAAAATAGAATACTCATCAACTGTTAGGTATTTACTATTTAGTCATTTACATATTTAACATTAACGGGTTAGTGTGCCCCCTCTTTCAGCATGTATTCGATCACTTTGAGGGGGGCGTGTTATGCCCATGGCAACTTCGTTACACTATTTAGTACCGGCGCTGTTTATGAGCGTGAGCGATGTGGTTTATGAAATATGCCCCATGGCATCAAACGATAAGTGTCCAAGAAGTTAAACCCTCTACTGGACACAGAGATAGGGTTGTTGCGACGTCGAAGAGAATATAAAAAATAACTCCCACCTCACAAAAAGAACAACACCGGCATTTGGATCAGATTGGAGGGGTCATAAACAGGGTGGCGGAAACTGAAAAAAAGAAATTTATCCTGTTTTCTCTAAATGATGGGCTTCAACAATAACCACGATACATTGGTACAGATTACTATGTTGATGATAGTCTTGGACATATAACCACGATTTAAACCAAAAAAATTAACAATTTTGGGTTCACTGCCCCGTTAAGGAATATAAGGATAGGGCATTAGGGAGTGAACCCAGAATCTCTCAGCTGGGAGTCCATCCCCATTAGTCCTCCCTCCTGGCGCCCAAAGGTGCAGGGTCTACCTACTTTTTAGGGGAGACTGACTCCTCCAGCATGGTGGACTCCTCATCCCCCTCCAACCCAAAGCGGTCCTTGCTTTGCTTCTACAAGAAGAAGGGAATAAAACATCGGATTGGCCAAGAGAGTCTGGAGAGTAGGACTGTTCCACGTGTATAATATTACTTTTTATTCACTGAATGCTTCTGCATCTAATACATACTCTTTCTGCATGAACTGGAGTATCTGATTATCAACACTCTTCCTGTGACTATAAAAGAATGGCACTGAAGACGGAACATAGAATATAGTTAGCATAAATCCACTTTAAATACAGAGAATTATTTTAATTGTATGGACCAACCAAATTGTAACATAGAACCCAACTGATCTGGCCATGTGTAACTGGTAGGGATTTGCATCAACACTGCCAGGGTTATGGGTTCCTGGGGCCAGCCATTCTACGAATGTACTGTATACACTAACGGTGACGCATGACATGAAAGGAGTACATGTAGCAACAAGTAAACTTCGACCTAATACCGTACCTCAAATATAACCTGCAATTCATCTGCGTTAAGTTGACAAATGTTTGATAATATAGCAGTCTCAGCGAAAAACATTCCACAATGCATGTATTGTACTCTGTAACAGTTGTTTCTATGCATCACACTAGACTGCAATAGCAGACCCACTAGAAACCTGAAAAGCGTCGCTTCAATGCTTTTGTCTACGCTACAACACCAGTATTGATTGTTATGAATGATTCGGTGAGCAGGAGAAACACGCCCCTTACCTTCTTGAGGATGATGTCGATATAGCCTGCAATGAGCTGGGAGATCTGCTCTCCTTCTGTGGTCTGCACAGAGTAGTAGCTCTCCTGGTACTCGCCAAAGTCCTACACACACACACACGCATAAATAGGTATACAAACACATGCACACGCACACACACAAAGAGGTAGACACACACAGAAAGAGGCACTCACAGACACAAGCACGCATAAAGAGGTAGACACACACACACACAGACAAAAATGTAGACAAAGAGCATTTCAGTGAGTGCAAACGATATACACACTCCCTGAACAGTCAGTGCAACAATGGATTTGCTGTATATTCAATACAAGATGTGTCTGAGTGTTTGGTGATGTCCCAATTACATGGATAATGTAATGTAATGGATAATAAAGTTGTATTTAATAAGCATAATGACAGCATCATGAAATCATGCAGAAATTGGCAGCTTATGGTTTTGAATAACACATTGGTTTGTGTGTGTGTGTTTGCCTGCCTGTGTGTGTTCGTGTAGCTTTTATTGCTACCTTGCAGTTCAAAATGGTTTGCTGGGAAATGCAGCTACTTCAACATCCTAACAGAATAATGAGAACTTAAAGATTTCTCGGCACGCGCCCCAGAAAAAGAACAACCACAGGTCGACCAATCACATCACCAAGAGCGAGAGAGAGGGAGAGAAAGAGAATTGAGATCTGAAAGATTAAATTATAACTGTCTTCCAACAAAAGTAACAACCGATATCGACATGGAAGGCAAGAGTGGCTCTAATAATCTTTATTGTGCCAGAGGAAATATGTTGAAAGAAACCTCTAGTGATTTATTTTATTGGTATATCAAAATGTATTATTATTTATGATTAATTAAAAAGTATTATTATTGTACGAATGCCATGTATGAGAATGTGGTCATATATCATTTAAATGAGTAAAGCACAACGTTTAAATTCTCAATGTCCCTTTTATCTTATGACCAAAGGCAAGCCCTTGGGCAAAAATAAAACAGATCGAGGCAAAGCAACTTAATTATATAGCACTTTTCATATACGAGGCAGACACGTGTTTCACATCAAGCATGTATAAGCAAAATTTTTAATTTGCATGTTGTTACCAAGGCAAGTTTCATTGTTCAGCAACATCACAACCAGTCAACATTCTCACACTTCCTATTTTTCCTGACTACATTTTTGTCTTTATATTTTACCTATATAAAGCTCCAATCTATAGTCTTTTTATAATTTTGACAATCATTTCCACCGTGAGTCATAATCATTGATAGTATGGATTCGGAAATTTGCAGTTTACATTGTGTGGTATTCGAGTGTGTTCCTGTGTGCGCGGGTGTATGCGTGCAGGTATGTGTATGTGTATGTATGTGTATGTGTGCTCCTGTGTGTCCGTACCAGGGTGAAGCTCTTGGGCGAGGCGGCCCACCTCTTGACTGTGGTGAGGGGCCACTCCTGCACCACGTCTTTGGTCCTCTCGTCCACACGCAGCACAGACTCCTTGGTGATGCCCAGCAGACGAGGCACCAGCTTGTTCTTGCTCTTCATCTTCTCCTACAGACCCACAGCCACACACACATTCATAAAGAGACAATACAGGACGCTACGGTGGCTCCCAACCTGAAAGGTACTGTGTGTGTGCGTGTGTGTGTGTGTGTGTGTGCGCGCGCATGTGTGTGTGTGTGTGTGTAAATGGGTGATTCTGTGCGTGTGTTTTCTATAAAGTTTCTCTATGAATGCAGTCCATTTAAAATCAGTACAATGGACCAGAACAGCAGAGAACAGATAAAGCCTTACCCAATAACAGGAACACCAATGGCAAGTCAAACAATACAAAGCTAATTAAATGTGGCCTTCACGCTGGGCTCCTGGGACAGGATTTAACAGTCCCTAATCGCGCACAAAGAGATCCAACATGTTTTTTTTCTTTACATAACCTTCATTGGCCTTATACACCTAGCGGCCATCTTGGTTCTCAATGCTAGCTGGGTGGCCGTGAGGTGAATACGGGCCATTCAAAGGAAAACTATGTCTTTCAGTTAGTCTAGTACTTTGGTATGCCAAAACAAACTTTGTCTTATTATATATACAAATACCCATGTAAATACAACAATTACCACACGTAAACTACTTTGGGGGGCATGGTTAAGGTTCAACATAAAGTTTATAATATAATAACAAATAAAAGCACCTTCCAAGACTTTAGTAAACTATAAGGATTGTTGTAACCCACGTGGAAAATTGACTGGGGGAGTCTGGAACCCACTTTTAAAACTGAAGTGGTAATCCGCTTTTAATTATATACCCACAACACACTGTGCGACTAGATTACACAAGTGCTCTGGTTTTAAACAATCACTTAATAACAGTGCAAGGCTGCCAGAGGTGATTAGGGCTAAGGGGTTTGTCCATGCATCAAAGTGAATAATGACTAAATATTTAGAAGAAGAAAAAAACTAAACCTGTTTTAATTAACCTTTTGTTTACCCAGGGGGGGGGGGCATGCAGAGAAGCAGATGTTCCTTTCAAACTGCCCCCTGCTCAGCAACCTAACACACCAAGTACCCCAACACGCCTACACCCTTTACAGGCTAAATGGCGGTGAAAATTAAAATATGATAGACATGTTAATAACAAATACCTTCCATAATAATAATACTACTAATAATAACAGGTTACGGGAGCAGCAATATAAAGGGCATGTGACCCTACATAAACACAGGGAGAGCTTGGGACGCTAGGACCCTCTTGCTCTGGGAAACGCATGCGGACCGCTGAGCCCCCCTCCTCCCAGCCTACCATTAGTAACCACGGTGAAGAACAACAGCTAGATTATGGAGGACGTCCCTCACTCGGGAGGCTGCTCTGCCAGCTAATGGACGGCTCAGGGACATCACCTCACTGGGGTGGTCGGTTTCAGTTCCATCTCACAATTTGCCCTTGTGAGGGGTCTTACAGGTGCTCCCTCGAACCAAGAGTCGGGCAATTATTACATTTGATCATTTATCGTCTTTTAATGGATGACGGTGGTGATTGTGTAGTCATGAAACGAAGATATTGACCTATCAGGATACCCAGTTTTATATTTATCGATATTGTGTACAATATCCCATAGTTATCGCGCTAATAAAAGTTTCCCCAGCCCTATTCTAACCCCAACACTACACCAATACCACCTCCACCCCTCTCTGAACTAATCAGTGTTGCACTCTGATGCACACGGCAACACATTTGGATGCCTTCCAGGAAAACCCTGACTCCTAGTAGACCTTAGGGGAATGTGTGTGTGTGTGTGTGTGTGTGTGTGTGTGTGTGTGTGTGTGTGTGTGTGTGTGTGTAAGGAAGAGTGTGGGAGAGTGAGGCACCATATACAAGTCTCCTTGTTTATCAGTCGTTTCTCCGCTATAAACACAAAACTGTACATGCATATTCTCCTTTTCAAACATTGTGAAACCATACGCCATGCCGATTAACGTTTTTAACGCTTCCTCAATTTGGAGCAATCTGAATAATTGAGTATGCTTTGTTCACCTCTGCGTGCAAATTAACCCAAATATAACAGGTGAGATCCCTTCTGCAATAGCAGATAGCTATAGCGTTGTTAACAGGCCGACTTTGCAGCACCTTTGTTTGAGAGAACTTTTAATTGTCAGCAAACACCTCCCAGCCAGACTGCACAGCAGAAGGAATGACTTCCAATGACTTTTCGTGTTCCAGTCTGGACATGAAAGGCTCTGGGAGGCCAGGTGGAACAAGCACATTTCCATATCCGCTGCGTAGCAACCGCACACGGATATGATCTGCAGCCAGCAACCGCGAGACCCAGAAGAGACCAAACACACAAACCAAACCAAGACCGGGCCCTTGCAGCTCGGAACACACACCTGTTCTAGATTTTCTCGTTTCTTCAGGCAAATGTGACTGAGTGGGAAGTACTTTGCGAGAAATACGGCCAATACAGTGATTATCTCCCTTTCAAAAGGTGATCTTTGTTTTTTTTGTTATTTGTGTATCTGATTCCAAGTACCTTAACCAGGAAGAAGGTGACGCCGTATGTTCGGAGAGATCTCGCAAGCTTAACATATTTCACTTTCGTCTCGATCTCGGTCATATCTCCACAACTGCTGTGATCCTGCAATATCAATAACAACAATGCAATACATTTGTGAAAATATTCTTCATTTGTCGCATACATATTTTTATATATATTTTGTTCATTAATTAAAATTTGATTATGCATGGGAAACAAGGGCAGTAGTTGAGCAAACCTGGAAGACTTTCTTCTCTGCGCCCTTCTGCTTGATGTACTCTTTGGGCAGGAACTCTTTCAAGCTGTTAAGAGGCATGAAATTAAGTCATTTAAAGAGCAAATGCAGAAAGATCACTTCCACCCACTTACCATAAAACACAAGGAAACAAAACAAATGGATCAATTAGGAATCTGGATGAATAAATTAGCTGAACCCATTTTCTCTATGTTCTTACTACAGAAAAATAAGCCCAGTTAGTAAACTTACATATTTGAAAAATACTCCCCCCTCCCCCCCACACCCAGATGGGTCTGCACTCACTCAAGGAAGCCCGGTTTGTGCTTGTGCTCAATATACGGTCCAAACTGGATCTGGGCCTGAATCCCAGCAAACAGACACGCCTTGTCGAAGGAGACCGGGTGAGAGCCGTTCAGGATGTCGTCCCGGGCCTGGAACACACAAAAGAGAGATGAATAAATATGTAAACATCTTTTTAACAATGTTGATAACCTGGAGAGGTGCTACGCTACTATGGCTTACGTTATTGCTACTCTTGGGTATAGTCAGTGTAGTCTAGTGGCTAGAGTGTTGGACTGCCCTAACCCTTATGCCTGCTCTTTAAGACATGCATCTCAAATTTTACATTGCTTAGGATAAAACGTGTGCACAAAAGCTACTACAGAATGTCCTCGGGTCTGTGTTTGAGATCTTTCTACACCCCTTACCTGAGATGATTTGGTTTATCTTATGAATGCAGCACGATTTTTCACAATTACTAATCATCAATAACATGCAAAAGCTATTACATCAAATATACACCAAATACACAAATCGATCCAAATCAGCTTTGACATTATATTGATTGGTGGGCAGAGCTTTGATAGAGATATCGATGTGGAGTTCAGCAATCTGTCTGACCCATAAACTACACCGAGAAGGATGCAACAAACAAATGCAGCCAGTCAGACAGACACCCGCACACAAAATCAATCATCACAGTGAATTACAGTCCTGTAAGGGAGAGTGACGTAGAGAGACAGAAATGGACAGATAAAGAGCTGCACAGAGCGAAAGTAGCGAAGATGAGGCTGTATGACATTAGATTTTGTTTTTCTCGTTTCATTTTGCCAGGGGCCTATTGCACAAAGTAGCAAAAATATATTTATATTGCGGATATACAAGGTAGATTCATAGTTTAGTAGTAATGCGTCTGCTGTTGTTTTTTTGTAAACTAAATGGACTCCATAACGAAAAGAAGCTTATCATGTTGCATTACTTTAGGATTATACAGAAGATAAAAAAATATGATTATAGACCAGTACTGCCACACATTATTATAACTGCTCCCTCACCCCATTAGGGCTTCCATTGAAGAGTCCTCAAGTGAAAAACTGACATTGTTGTTGTCAACTATGACTTTAATTGAGATCTAATGTGGCTCAGAGTGCTTCAACACAACAGCTGAAGATGTTCTCTATGTGTGTAACACACACACACACACACACACACACACACAAATTGCCATTTTCTAGCATCTTCCCTTTCTCTTTCTTCTCTCTCTCCCTCCCTCTCTTTTCTTACTGTCTGTCCATCTCACTCACTGGCCCCACTCACCCCATCACTAAGAGAACACATACTTTATACTTGGGTTTTTCCACCGTCTTCCTGGAATAACCTGCAGAAGCAGTGAATTCATTGGGTGACTCTCAATGAATTTAAAGGTGTTAAGAGTTTGACGCCGGACCTCATTGGAAATTGCTAATGTTTGAGTCAATAATCTTAATGTATTTTCACAATTGCACTTAGTGTTGAACTCGTATTTGTCTTGTGTTTTATGTTGGAACGGTGCACTGCTGTCCATCTCGGCCAGGTCTCTCCTGTAAAAGAGATTTTAATCCCAACGAGACTTACCTGGTTAAATAAGGATAAAGACATAATAATAACAATAATAATAATAAAAATGGGAGGGGCAGATCTCAGACCTGCACGTAGAGCAGGTTGAGCTGGACCGGGTCTCTGGAGTCCACGTTCTGGTCTGAGTAGAAGAACTTTCTCCTGAGCAACAGCGTCTCCACCTCTTCCACGCCCTGCTCCCGGAAGGTCCTGCTGTGGTCCAGCCAGTTCACTGGCATCAACACAACACACCATAATATGTCAATGATACACAACACACTTGTGTATAAACAGCACACACGGCCCGACGATAGTATGTGTACACATGTCTGGGAAGTGTTCACATTTTGACATAGCCAATCGGAAAGCAAGGGTTATAATAATGAATAATATAAATCATCTAATATTTGCTAAAAAACGTTAACTTGGAAAATAATAGCTTAATACATCTCTGAGCAATAAGAAAATACGGACAATTAAAAGACCATATATACAAATATTGAATCATTAGATTTGTTTCTGTATGAGTAAAGTGTTAAAAGTAGTAGTCCATTTATAGTGGTAAAAGTTGTTCTCTATCAAAAGGAATTGAGAGAATATTTAAGGAACCCCAGGGACTTAAATGTGTGCAAAGTTAAAGTTAAGGAGCTGAGAGGTAGAAAGTGAAGCGTTAACCGTTGCACTGTATGGGTGCTCAGGTCATTAAACCTCTGAAGCCCACCGCCTCTCTGGAGGGCCATGACAAAGTGGTCTTAAGATGAACCTGGTAAGCAATAACCTTGATAATTGCTACACGGAAAATTTGCAAAAGAACTGTGGACTGCCTGTAGGAATTTAAATTCATCAATAAGCATTATAATAATTACACTTAGGCATCAACAAACGTGCAGCTTATAGCTTCACAAATGCATGTATCTGGTGGTTTTCCTTTATCCCAGTTTATTAAACAAATGCTTTGATTCTTTTCTGATGATAGGTATTGTATTGGCTGCTCAGCACAGCAAAGCCAGCGAGTGAAGAAGGATTGCTTTGCTATACAGTTAGCGAAAGTGTAACAATAAGCACAAGCTGAAGTAAGCATTTCAAATATGTTGTTGAAGAAGTAGTAAAATAACTACTACTACTACTTCAAAAATGATGCTTTTGTCATAGCTGATTGGTTCCGGCTCAGCTTTAATTTCCCAGCATGCATCACACCTCCTGTTCTCTATATCCATATATATATATAACTCACGTTCGTCGTCTGTGTGCAGCTTGGCCTTAAGTTTCTCCATCTTCTTCTCGTCACGTAGCAACGTGCGGTCCTTCTTCAGCGTTCCCGTGTGTTCCTCCTTCTTCTCCTCTACGCCCTCCTGGGTGAGGGAGTACTCCTCGTAGTTGGTGATGCCTGCAACCACACACCGTTAGGGACTGCTATCAGACTCCTATCATTAAGGGACTGCTAGCCTTTCAGCGTAGAGGATCGGGGACTACTAGCCTATCAGCGTAAAGGTTCAGGACCTAACACCTAACAGCAGAGGCAACAAAGACAACAGAGGCTACAGGGGAACAACAGAGGCAACAGAGGCAACAGGGACAACAGAGGCAACAGGGACAACAGAGGCTACAGGGGAACAACAGAGGCAACAGAGGCAACAGGGACAACAGAGGCAACAGGGACAACAGAGGCTACAGGGGAACAACAGAGGCAACAGAGGCAACAGGGACAACAGAGGCAACAGGGACAACAGAGGCTACAGGGGAACAACAGAGGCAACAGAGGCAACAGGGACAACAGGGACAACAGAGGCTACAGGGGAACAACAGAGGCAACAGAGGCAACAGGGACAACAGAGGCAACAGGGACAACAGAGGCTACAGGGGAACAACAGAGGCAACAGAGGCAACAGGGACAACAGAGGCAACAGGGACAACAGAGGCTGCAGGGGAACAACAGAGGCAACAGAGGCAACAGGGACAACAGGGAAAACAGAGGCAACAGGGACAACAGAGGCTACAGGGGAACAACAGAGGCAACAGAGGCAACAGGGGCAACAGGGACAACAGAGGCAAGAGAGGCAACAGGGACAACAGAGGCTACAGGGGAACAACAGAGGCAACAGAGGCAACAGGGACAACAGGGAAAACAGAGGCAACAGGGACAACAGAGGCTACAGGGGAACAACAGAGGCAACAGGGACAACAGAGGCAACAGGGACAACAGAGGCTACAGGGGAACAACAGAGGCAACAGAGGCAACAGGGGCAACAGGGACAACAGAGGCAAGAGAGGCAACAGGGACAACAGAGGCTACAGGGGAACAACAGAGGCAACAGGGACAACAGAGGCTACAGGGGAACAACAGAGGCAACAGAGGCAACAGGGGCAACAGGGACAACAGAGGCAACAGGGACAACAGAGGCAACAGGGGAACAACAGAGGCAACAGGGACAACAGAGGCTACAGGGAACAACAGAGGCAACAGAGGCAACAGGGACAACAGGGACAACAGAGACAACAGAGACAGCAGAGACAGCAGAAATAACAGAGACAACAGATAGAACAGAGGCAGCAGAGACAGCAGAGACAACAGATATAATAGAGATAACAAAGACAGCAGAGGCAGAAGAAGCAGTAGAGGCAGGGGAGGCAGGAGAGACAAACGAAACAGCAGAGGTAGTAGAGAAAACAGAGGTATAAGAGACAAAAGAGACAACAGAGGTAGTTGAGGCAGCAGAGGTGATTAAGAAAAACTAATTTTAAGGACAATTTGGACAACAAAATATTTTATCAAATTTAAGAGCATGATCATGGGAAGATACTGCCAGCAAAGCATATATTCAACAAGACAATGGGTGTACAGGATTCTTATATGGAAACTTTCACATCGTGGGCAGTTAATACAAAGGGAACAAAGGTGAGGGGGAGTGACCATCGTGGAGAGTTTAGGATTTGCCACAGCTGATTTCAGCCATGGCGGCGGAGAACAAGTCAAATTGTAATACACCATGGGTGAAGTGGACATGTCTGCAAGGCTGCAATACAGTCAAAGGAATCTACACAACAAAGAAGTCAGTCAATTTGCCTTGGTATCAGACTTTTATGGCTACGGTGGCATTGCAGATGCAAACTATCCGAGGAGAATGTATATAAATACCTTTTCAATTGACTAGTAATTAAATAAACAGCGTTTATATATTTCTTTATGTTTGTATGATACAGTTACGATGGATATTTCCACAACAGGAAGCAACAGAGACAGAGAAAACAGTGGTAGCAGAGGCAATGCAGGAGAGGCCAGGGTGTTACCTATTCTGCTGCAGATGGTCACAAGCAGCTCGCCCACGGTCTTGGAGTCGTCCACCATGATGGTCTTCACCGCTCCGTCAAGCATCTTGATCTTCTGAGGCCGCTGCTTCTTCTTGTACTCCAGGATGTCCTGAGGGATCGGCCGGTGACGAGCAACAAGCAACAGAGAAGTAAAGATTTGATCAGGTGGGTTCTTTATTTCTATTTGAGGGGAAAACCTGTTGCATCAGCAGCACGTGAAATTATAACAAAATATCATGAGAAAAAGCTAACAGCCTATAATAAAAAATGAAAAGGAATTGAGAATAATATTTATTTAGTTAGAATATAGTAGTAGTATGTAGATGCTACTGCATCTACAGTAGCTGCTATCATTGCTTTACACGGGGAATGGGTTACCCTAGCGATTGTAATACTTGCACTTGGTTCTATGAACATCTTTACTGTACCGACAGCGATATATTGTTTCACTTCTTATGACAAATGTACTTATTGTAACAAATGCACTTATTGTAAGTCGCTTTGGATAAAAGCGTCTGCTAAATGCCCTAAATGTAAATGTAAATGTAGTAGTAGTAAGATAGAAGTAGTAGTAAGATATATATGTAAAATACAAATCTAAGTTACAGAACTGTATTTCCAATTATTATACTACTATATATTAATAACCAAGTTAACAAGAGAGGGAATGTGTGAATAACATAAAAAAGAATGATGCTTAGGGAACAAGTCGAGTTTGAGAAAGTGAGAAAGGGGAGGAAAAAAAGAGAAGAGTGAAAGGCACCATTGAAATGATCAAATGAAGCCAGAATGCTTGGGGAGGGTTGAGAAAAGAAGGCAGAAAACTTCATTAAATGGCTGCCTATTGCCCTGCCGATCACCCCTCCCAACTCACACCAATAGGAACGGGTCGAGAGATTTGACTGTGAATAATCAGTCACAGTCACGCCTTCCACTGTGATGGAAGGCGTGACTGTGATTTAATTTCGGCTGAATTACTCTGGGAGAAAGTATTTAGAGGTGAAAATGCTAATAAAAAAGTGCTGAAGAGTTCTCAGGACCAACAAACTTTCGACCACGCTGTAGGGGTGTTTTATTTTTGTGTGGCTCTGCCGGCACCTGAAGAACTTCATCTCAAATCGATATTTTAAATATTTATGATACCGTGGTATTCAAATGAAGCCTAAGTCCCCGGCTGCCGGCCATGTCAGGACAGATGTGGAATAATGTTTATGAATGTCTGTGTCCTAAAAAGACTTCATTAAGAGGCCTGTACGAAGCTAGCGTTGAAATACAGCCCTGCTTATACGTGCTCTGTGGGTTTTTCGGTTCAAATATGAACTTCAATTCATGGTTTGGGCTTCACAGCTTGCTTGTGATCCTTATGAATTTAAACACATTCATCAACACCAAGGCATATTTGATAACCCCTACCACAACACTTGCATAGGTTGCCATTAAATTTATGTCATGTTAAGCTAATGAATGCATTTAGCATCTTTTCTCTCCTAAGATGGTGGGAAAGAACAGGAAGCACTCACAGAGCAGACACATGGAAACAAATGTTTTATATATGTGTGCACCTGAAAAGGTATTCATGCAGGAGATGGATACATGTAGGGCCTGATATGGGCTGTGCAGACATGTCTTTACCCCATTGCGGAGCATATAGTAGTCCATGGTCCTGCCCGACTCCAGCCAGATGCCTTTTCTGGGGTCCTCGTCGGAGAGGAACAGGCCATAGTCCGAGGCTGAGCAGGAAGACAGGGAGACATAACATTTGAGACTAACATTTTCTTCATGACATTTCTCATTTCCTTCCTCGTTGTTGATGGGCAAAGGGAGCAGGAAGGGTAGATTGAAAGGTCAGAACGAAGGGAAACGCTGGCTGAATGGGATCCCTTTGATGTCCCTAGCTCAGCAGCAGGGAGAGTCCACCTCGATAGGTCATCAACGCGATGCCTTTAGCAACATGATATTTAGTCATTTAGTACACAGCTGACATTTTGTAGCGTTCATTTACCCTGTGACAGGTTTCTTTTGACAACAAGGCTAACCAGGGCTAAACAAAAAGGTTGATCTATCCCTCTACAGGGAGGGGCAATCTAGTGGCTATGGTAGATTGTTCTGGGATTCATAAAAAAAAAGCAGCCTACCTGTGATTTTATTTGACTATGGTGCCTAATGCCTGCATGCTCCTTAATCACCTGTATCTGCAAAAGTCAATGGCTAAATCGAACTTACGGGATACTTGCAGTATATCAGCATCTATCCATACCAATACCCTTGCTTCATAAAAGGAATGCACTGTAGTCTATTCATATATATTTCATCAATATTAATTAGATGCCTGCCTCCAAAGTGTATACAGTAGTGATTTGTTTTTAGATATAGGCCATTTAACAGGAGGTAAAGGTCAGGCGACTTGCAAAGACACGTTTTGGCTGGGAGTCAAACACCCTGAACAGGAGACTTTCCTGCCTCACCGCGGGACTATGCAGATTAGATCATGTATTAATTCTACGCAGTTCATCCATGACTCTCACCCTGTCCGGTCTGCGCCTCAGCAACGCGCTCGCGGATGATCCTGCATGCGTCGTAGACGGCCGTGCAGGGCTCGAACTGCATGGTCTTCACCACGTTGCACTGGCGCACGCAGATCTTCAGCGACAGCACCACCATCTTGGCGGGAAGGTGTTTGTGGTAACCAGGGGTGCAGCAACACCTGGAAGGAGACAGAAGGGTCGGGTTGAAATGAATATTGTCATACAATGAAAAAGGGTTAACCACCTGGAGATGAACCATATGTGCTGTCTTTCAAGGAGACGGCAGCAATAGACCATGGATGAACGTTCTAGCAAGTCAAAACGAGAACGACACACGCATGCAAACAAAAGCCCTACCCTGTTCAATTCCATATACCATTTCCTCAACAAACCCCACCTCTATAAAATAATGGTTCCCCCAGACCAGAGGTAAGAAATTCAAATAAAATATTTATTTGAGGACAAGAACAGGTCCATGGTTACACCCCTTGGTTACGATCGTAATAAACAGGCCATCTGAACGGTCCGAGGTCAATGCCACGATCGACCCAGAAGGAGGTAAATGCATGAACATAGCAACACGTCAGTGGTGTGTGGACATAGGTTACCACTGTTTGCTTGAGAAAACACACACACACACACACACACACACACACACACACACACACACACACACACACACACACACACACACACACACACACACACACACACACACACACTTTTAGAGCTGGCAATATTTTCTAATCACACATACATCCACCTGCAATGTAAATGTCAAAAAGACATTCTAATTGGACTCCATGGACTCAAGTCCCATAGTCGCTTTATTCTTGTACGTGTTGAGTGCAGAACCAGAGAGCAACAGTGAGTCCGTTCGTTTTAAAAGGGAGCGGTCATGGCCAACACTGCAGTGATTCATAGAGACGAGAGCAGGGGAAGAAGAAGTTCTAGCGTATGGCCCTGGCCTCGAAAACACTGACCTCCCCAAACAGAGCCCCTCCTGTCGGGGGGGCCAACAGGAACATAGTTTCCCTCTGTAGTCACTGTTCCGGAGGGAGAGGTCAGGGGCTGCCATGATGAATGTACACACCCTCCCTCCTCATCCCCCTGTGACCTTTTGACCCCTAATAGGATGGATAGAATCTGGTTGCCAAGTGAGACGTTGTGGGGGTCACAGACAGTGAGGGTTGACGAGGGTATGAATTATAGACCCAGCCGCGCAGATGGCAGAAAGTAAAGCCAGTGCACTTGTTTCCAGGGTCGGCCACGGTGATTTTCATGGGCGTGATCGAGTTAAACTGATTGGACGGTGGAGAGGTGTGTCAGGTATGTACTGTATGCAAAGCATTGTTGTTTCACCAAACCTGATGGATGCATTTGTGTTGTTTGTGCTGTTTGTGTTGTCCACTACACGGGGATAAACTGGTTCCACTAGGTTTACATAAGAAAAAGCCTTATTCAAATCACAAAAGTTATTCTGTATTCCTTTCTTGAAGTCCTACTTGGTCCTTTGCATAAACTAGTCGCAAAGACCTTTAAAAACATTGAGAGGTATCAGTACAAAAGGGTGTTCAACAAGAAAGAGGTGAGGTTGCACTTTCTTGATCTGCAAAAATAAACTCTGCAATGGCATCGAACCAGCTTTCTGGTTGAAAATATCGCAGGCATTTAGAATACACAATCCGAAAAAAATCGCATATCAACTGAAGACTGAAGGCCTTTATTATCCCCGCCGCTTATCTGTAAGGCCATTCAACACCGGTTTACAAAAAAAAAACATAGTGTTGTCACATAACGTTACGTTACTTTTTTTGATAATGCAGCCTATATCAGTTTGTAGGGCCTTTCATAAAACACACTCGATCATGCATGCACACGCACACATACGCAGACGCACGCAGCAACATGCTCCAACACTGCCAGGATAAAGAAGCCATCTGACAGGGTGGTAGCAGTTCCTCCCACACGCCTCTGATGTTCCTGCAGCCTCACACCACAGAATATTCTGCAGATATTCATCAGATCCAGCCCACCACCACAACAACTCATTATTCTCAATTCATTCTTCATCCACACAACACAGTAGTTGTGTTGATGGGTGGATTATAAGCAATTGGACACGTGAGCGCAATTCTTGGTCAATTTGATTATTGACTCGTCCGGGTTTATGAATGTTTGAGTTATTAAAGATGGTCCATTATTTGGATTTCGTTGCCATAGATGTTTAACAGGATTATTGCAGCGTAAAAGTTAAACATTCAGTATGAATACCAAGATTACCAAGATGTAAATGAAAAGCTTTGCCCTTAAGCAGATATATAAGATAGCTTCTAGTACACACTAGGCATACAATAAGTCGTGCAACACAACACAAATGAGGAAAAGGATCAAGTGTCGGTGTGTGTAGTTGAGTCACAGGCTTAATAGAATGAGCCCTGGGTCAGAGTGTGTCAGATCTCACAGACAAGAAAAGCAGAAAAGAAAAGAGTGAGTGAGAGAGAGGTTGACTTGAAAAATTAAAAAAGGCATAAAGTGACAAGAGAGATGCAGCCATTGTTTTGTAGATCAATGAGCCAGAACATAGAGAGCTTGGAATCCTCCGTCTCAGTAACACACACACACACACACACACACACACACACACACACACACACACCCACACACACCCACACACACACACACACACCTCAGGGACAGTGGGTGTGTGTTTGATAGCTGGCAACATCACATCAATAGCTCATTTGAGTCCACAGAGCCAAAATGGATGACACAAGCACAAAATCATCATCATGGTGTAACTTCCGAGATTCCCTTATAGCTTGACTGTATTCCTCCTTCTCCTCCCAAGCTATGTGCCTTTAAAGAGGAGCGAACGGCCCAAAATAAACGAACCAGAGAGTTTTAAATAGCCAGGCCTAGGAGCGAGAAAGCCCCAACTTGGCTTGCAGTCGAGGTGTGCGTCATAGACTTAAAATACAATGCACACACATTTCACAACAGACAGTGCATCTTCTACACCACAGACATCACCTCACAACATACAGCCCATGTCTCCTGACAGGGAGGCCGTTAAAAAAAGTTTCAAAATAAAAGATGAATATTAAGGCAAAAAAAAATCTTGAAGGATGAAGTTGCTTCCATTATGGATTTATCTTTTGTACTGCCTCTGAATGATGAATATCGTCCGATAAGCACTGCGATTAACTACGCCCTGAGTCCCCAAGTTTGATTTATTGGTGGGAGAGTGTTAGGAGTTAAGTTATGTATAATAGGACTGACTGCTACACTGGGAGGACCTCTGTGTGCACAGCGGTCATGATTTATAGTAAAGTATGAATTACTATCAAGCTCATTTTAACAGAATGACTTTAAGCACCAAAAACAAAATATGGTAGGGTAGTTCAAGAAGGTTATTAACCGTAGAAAAAACAGCATTATAGAATAGAGAAATAAAGAAAACTGAACTTTGGTTTGATGCAAATTTAAAGCCTCTTAGATTAAATTGATCAAATAAGAAAAATCATTGTTATAATAAAAATGCTTTTCTCACAATCATTTTTAAAAAATAATTAATAAAAAATATATAGAAAAAGCATTTAAAGATGCTCAAGCGGCAAAACGTCTTTGATTTGCCTAACAGCAAATGGCCGAACATTGAAATGCTCTAGAAGGTTAACATGGATAAATGAGGGCGACAGAGTGATTTTCCATTCTGTACTGACATCTTTTCCCTCTTTAGCCAGGTGCTTCAACAGCAACTGTCAGCCTCTAACTTGGCTCCTACCTCCTGCTTACACATTCTCTCCAACTCATAGTGTCACTCACAGATTCACACACACACTCAGGAGTAACATAAACCAGCACCTAAAAGGAGAGCTAAATATGGGAAATGAGGCTTGTTAGTCACTCCGATGGGCGGCAGAGATGGCAGATGAGGACATGCTCTTCATACCCTCTGACTTACACGCGCACAGGGTGTCTGCTGGCTGCCTGCGTGTGCACGTGCACCTCCGTGTGAGACTGTGTGAATGTTAAGAGAGATACATCACCACAAACGTTCGGCACCGGCGCCTCCGCCTATTTCTCTCCGTCTGGGTAGCTCCATCTGTGTGTATGCGTGTCCGTGTGTCTCTGTTTCTGTGTAACTCCGATTTTGCCATTATTGTGCTGAGTGTGTGTGTGTATGACTAAAGTCTGGGAATTAGAGTATAAATGTGTGTATGACTCAAGGTTGGACATGAGTGCTTGCATAGTGTGTAGTGTGTGTTTGCGAATTGTACCAAGTATGGGCATTAATGCGTGCACGAGTGCATGCGTATGAGTGTGTGTTGGCGAGGCGTATACATATGTATGCGCAACATGTATACGCCGCATAGATGTGGCGTACGTATGCAAGTGTGTGTAATTGAAAGAAGATAGGTGTTGCAGCTGACTGTGCATTATAACCTGCAGAGCAGTCTCCACACATCTCAGGCCCCCTGCCCTATAACATCTCTAAATATAATATTTGGCGGATTCAAGTTAGATTTTTACCTTCCGGTACAATCAACTTTTTTTTAATAAATGCATTTAGTATGTAATGCATTATTTTAAATAATATTGATTACAATACTCTAATTTATTCTATTTAATCAGAACTAAGGATCCCGTATACAAGGAACTCAACGTGGTGCAGTGCACGATGGATGAAGGATTATGATTGATGATACGCAAATGGTTTAAAGCATTCGTTTTTTACAGTCCGTTCTGCTCAGTGTACATGTGGCTTGTGGCGTGATATTATATTTTGTAAAACAGCTTTGTTGAATAACGGGATGAAACCATGTGAATCATTCCAGTATAGCGGAATAATTCTCATCAATCTCATTTCCCATGGTTAGCAGGGAGAATGAAATGTGCTCCTGGCTCCCAGATAAGATAACAATGGGATAACATAAAAAGGAAGGGAGAGCCAATCAGAGAGTACTAGAGGGCTAGACCGCGCTCCCTTGACAACAAACAGACTGTCTTCTATCCCATGAAGCATTTTGGCTACAGTTTGTCCTGATTTAACCCCACTGAGTTTAGCATCTAGACAGTGCATGGTATTAGTTTCATAGCGGATAGAGTGCCAAGGACTTGCTCAGACGTTTCAGGTAGACAAACAGACCGTGAAGCTGTTCACTTTAAGGCCATATTCCCACTAAGTCTGCTAAATGTATAGACTTATCTCGAGAAAAAAGGTTCCAACTTCCACTTGAATTCTCAGAGGCGCTGAGTAAAAATGCTAATCACCTTTTCAATTCAGTCCTTTTCCCATGGCAAACCAAGACAAGTTCAGCCAATATACTTGTGGATGAATTAGAAAATAAGTCGGGAGAGTGTGACCGAAACTGAGTCTGTTTACGAGGTTGTTATATGAGAGAGATATGAACTGCAGCACTAAATGTAATTTCTAGAAGCATCCATGACAGACAACGGCATCAGAAAACCATAACAGCCTAAACTACTGATCAATTATTGCGAAATGTGAAAAACTGACTGTTTGTCTGAATCTGCTTTGTGTACTATTGGGTTATTTCTTTGCCACTTCGATCCAGGCTACAGTCCCAGTTGGCATGACAACGCTAGGATCCCTCATCCCTCCCAGCTCCTCAAACAGCACAAATAACAGACAAGTGCAGAGTGGAACTATTTAGTAAAACGTAATAAATAAATATTCATATGAAATTGAATGGGACACTTTTACCCATAGCGTACAATAATACGAGTACATACATTTTTTGGCCTCAGTGAGAATTGAACCCTTAACCCTTGCAGTGTTAATGCTGCTAGCTGAGCTAAACAATAACTCACACTGATCCGACACACAATGAGAAACACCACACATAAACATGTGTGTGCGCGTGCCGAACATACAGAATCAGAACTTGACGGAGTAAACATGAGGAAGATGTTGATGAAGAACATAAATGTGGAGAGGCCAAATATATACAAGTAATTCCGTACCATTAACTACCAGTAGCGGAGGTTGTAAAACATGAGTTATTGCTGTGAAATTGCTTTTAGAACTTCAGCACATAATTCAAATGTCGACCCCCCGCCAAGACCTTTGGCTTACCCAGACATCAGCCGTGCTCCCCTGGAGGTTTGAGAAGCTGGGGTGGGGATTAAATTAACCTCCCTTGTCCAGCACCAAGGAACTGTTTTAGTTTTCTCAGATTGAGGAGTTAAACTAAATCTGGTGCCAAGTCACACGTCTATTAATGAGATCAATTATAATATTAATGACAAACAGTACTGTTGTCGCAGCACCGCTTGAGGCTAGCTAGACAGTTGAATGGTATTGTGATGGGTAATCATTGAAGTGTGTCATCTATAAAAATGCCTAAATTAAAAAAATATTCTACCATAAACTGTACTGTAGTGTGGTTCATCACTTTAATGTCAATAGCCTATGCTAATGGAGGGATGTGTTTACCCCTAATGTGTATGATTACGTAAAAACTGTGCTTAAGTAACATCAAAAAGCATCCTCTCCTGCATCCTCTGGCATTCCCTTTTGCCAATATAGCATTAACACTACGGTTTCCAAGAATACCATAAGAAGAACCAAAATAGAAAAAGGGTCATGATATGGAGCCATGGGTTACTGGAAGCTGATATAAATAACAGTGATTCCTGCCACTGTGTTTGTTGACTCGTTGGCAGCTGGGTTGGTCAGAGAGCTGCATTATGCTAACAGCTAACAACACCACACTGGTAAAGAGACAGGTGATCAATGCTACTATGCTACACAGCTGCTCTGGTGGCCGTCTTCCCTCACTGGGGTTGTTGACAGGATGGACGGACATTTCTCACTAGTAACATGGCCGTCAGTGGCGAAGCTAGCCTCAAAATGGTGCTTTACAAAGTGATTATGAAATACAATTGTATAAAAGGATTAGCTTAATTGTGTAAAATAAGTCATTGTGTTCAATGATTAATGCATTTTTGTGGTTGCAACAATTTAAAATGTGTATACTGGCCCACCAAGGTTAAATTAGTTCTTGCTTATTCAAGGTTGTCAAAATTGACTGTTCAAAGTTTGCAGAAAGTGTCAGATCCTTGTGGTCTACCAGCATGTTTTTTAAGGCAAGGCAAGACAACTTTATTTATCCAACACTTTTCATACACAAGGCAGACTCAAAGTGCTTCACATATAAACATTGTCATAAAATAAAATAAAATAATAGATAAGTAAAAGAAAAAATATGCAAATAAATGAGTAAAATAGATCAGCATTTTAGAAAGTGCAATGTATTTAAGATCAGATTAAAAGTCTCTCTGGTACCCACGTCGGGACTCCAACCCAACCTAAAGGAATTTGGTACCCCCGTCGGTACTCCAACCGGACCTAAAAGGAACTTGGTCCTTTCTCTGGGACTCCAACCCGGATTCTAGTCAATTTCTATTCTAGGACTCTAATCCAGATTCTAGGACTCTAACCCAGCCACACGTCGGGACTCAAACCACGAATCAAAGGCCTTATTCTGGTACTCCAACCCAGACAGACGTCAGGACTCTAACCCAGACCGAACTCAGGCCTTTCTTTGTGACTCGTCACGGCACTCCCGTAAGGAGGAAGTGGGGGAGAAAGTGTTTGCGTGTGTAAGGGAGTGGTGACGAGAAAGCCGCTGATCTCGTCACCACCAAACAAAACACGTCCCATTTCTTTAACAGCATTTATAAGAAAAATCAGGTATCACACAAAAACAAAATCCATTAAAGTACCATAGCCAAAGTACTAGCAAGAGAACAAGGATCCATAGGTTGGAGCAGAGAACTTTCAGAGATTCATTCTCCTCTAAAAACCTCACATGTTGACATTACAAAATAATCTACCAAATTGAAGGTCCGCTATCCCCCTATCTCGTCCCGTTTATCGTTTAAAGCCTTTCCACAATTGATGGTGATATCAACAAAAGGAGTGTAGCCAAGTTGTATGTCGTGAGACAAATATTCAAGATAGTTCACATTTTCAATGACTGATCAGCAGGTGAGGGGTCAGACTATGAATGGTTCATAGTACTTTAACAGCAAGTACAGTTTAGCTTTGAGGAGTTGTACCCCACAGCCCTATATTATGCACATTGTAAAGTTCAACAGTATGGAGAATCCAATCATCGCAAATCCTATACTTCCAGTGGTGGGAGTCCGCAGGAATCACGTGGCAGATGGAGGAGCTGATCCCCCCCATAGGGGGCAGTATGACGTCAGGACCCCAAACCTGAAAGGGAGGGTTCAGTCTGAACACAGGGACCCATCTAACGCACTCCTGCATTGTCGGGGACAACTTATAATGGAAAACTTCAACGCAAACAAAGTGACAGAAGAAGCAAGGCTGGCAGGGCTAGCACACTGTGCCGAGGAAAGGGGAATGGAAATCCTGGGAGTCCAGGAGCACAGGAACACATGAACAGGACCAGATTGTGTATTGCAGAGTGGGGAGTTACTCGTTCATCACCTCATCAGCATGGCGAAATGAGGCCCAGGCTGCAACGAGAGGTGTGGGGCTGCTGCTAAATCCTCAAGCACGAAAGGCTCTCCGTAGGGTGCACCAGCGCACCGACAGGATCCTTATTGCAGACTTCGATGGCAACCCAGCTACAACCATCATAGTAGTGTACTCACCTACCAATGTAGCGGCAGTCGAGAAAGTGGAAGAGTTCTATGGGGACCTTAAAACAGCACTCCGGGATGTTCCGGCTCAGAACTTCCTAGCAATTCTGGGGGACCTTAACACGAGGCTCGGACCAGGGGATACACCAATCACGTATCATGAAAGCACTAACCGCAACGGTGAACAACTTGCTGCTCTGCTAACGGAACACGAGCTACTGGCTGCGAACACCTTGTTCCGGAAGAGAATGGGCAAGGGATGGACCTTCCAGGACCGGGCTTCTAGTATGCTACCAGAAGCCCGGTCCACCTGCTGGACTACATACTGGTAAGACGCAATTGGAGGACTTCGATCCTGAACGCAGAGCCGTACAGCACGTTCGACTCTGTCAGACCACAGAGTGGTTTCCATGAGGGTGGGACTGAGCCTGAGGGTCCCCAAGCCTAGCCCAAAGATCCACCATGACTGGAAGACCTTTTCGGGAAGCCCCAACCTCCAAGACAGATACACAGTTGAAGTGAGGAACCATTTTCAACTGCTGGATACGGAGGAAGGGCCTAGCACAGTGTATGAGCGGTTTGTTGCAGCAAACGTGGAATCAAGCAGGGAGTGCGTACCGAAGAAGGAAAGGATCAGAATCTCCCCAAGGTCTAGACATCCAGAGGTCATGCAGGCATGTGCAATGGTGGAGGAGGCGCAACAAAGCTTTGACCGCGAACGGAACACCGAGAGGCGTGGAGTATTGAACGAGGCCAAACAAAGACTCTTCAATACCTACAACAAGATCAAAGGGGAGGAGCTGATGGAGAAGATACGGAGAGTGGAAGCAGCGCAGGGGGAACAACGGTATGGGGAGTCATGGAGGGTCATAAATGAGATGAGTGGGCGCAAGAGGTTGAAGGATGGACAGGTAGCAGGCTGCAGCCCAGAGGACAGAGTGACAACCTGGTTCACCCACTTCCATGATCTCCTCGGCACCCACCCGAGAGTGGATGGAGCTGAGGAAGAAATATCGGCAGTCCTAAGAGATCTCAAAATGCCCCCTTTACAATTAGCGAGCTTGCAGCAGTAAAATCAACCCTGAAGCAAGGGAAAAGTGCTGGGCCAGACGGCATTCCCCCAGAGGTCCTTAAAAACTGCAACCTCGACGACATCATCCTGGAGATCTGCAACCTAGCTCTGATGGAAAACATCAAGCCCGATATTTGGTCTCTTTCCAACATCATCCCGGTGCCTAAATCTGGAGATCTCTCAAAGCCAGACAACTACTGAGGCATCAGTCTGACATGTATCATTGCAAAGATGTACAACCGTATGATACTGAATCGGATACGGGATGCCATCGACCCTCACCTGAGAGAGAACCAAAATGGCTTTAGAGAGGGGAGAGCCACCGTATCCCAGATCCTAGCCTTAAGGAGGATAATCGAAGAGGTAAAAAAGAACAACCTGACCGCGATCCTGAGTTTTATTGATTTCAAAAAAGATTTTGACTCAATACACAGAGGAGTGATGATGACCATTCTTAAGGCTTACGGTGTCACTCCTAACCTACTTTGGGCAATAGGTACCATGGATGAGGGCACAAGAGCAAGGGTGGTAACCCCAGATGGCGACAGTGAGGAGTTTGACATTTTAGCAGGGGTGTTACAAGGAGACACCCTCGCCCCCCTCCTCTTCATTATAGTGCTGAACTATGCACTCAGGCAAGCCATCAGTGGACGAGAGTTAGAACTTGCCGTTTCAATTCCATTTTCAAAAAGCTTTATGGCACGACTATTGTTGTGTATTACCAATGCATTATTTATCTTTATTCTTTGTACCTGATGGAAGTATGTTTCCATACCCTACGAAAGTTTTGTACTTTGTTAATGCATAACACAGAATAAAAAGAAAAAATATATATAGGTGACACTTTATAATAAGGTGCCATAATAAATAGCAAACTAGTCATTACCTTACCCTTTGTTAATTGTTACTTAAATATCTATTTGGCACAAGTTAATATTTTCCACTGACCACAGAGTGTCGTTGGTTAGGGGTTAGGGCCGTGTGTTAGGTTTAGGGTTAGGGCCGTGTGTTAGGGTTAGGGCCGTGTTTTATGGTTAGGGTTAGGGTTAGGGCCGTGTGTTAGGGTGAGGGCCGTTTGTTAGGGTTAGGGTCGTGTGTTAGGGTTAGGGTTATGGAAACAACTAGTATTTAATTAATGATGAAAAAACTATTAACTTGTGCCAAATAGATATTTTAGTAACAATTAACAAATATTAACAAAGGGTTAGGTAATGACTAGTTTGCTATTTATTATGGCACCTTATTATAAAGTGTTACCAAAATATGAAGATATATTTTTACACATTGGTAGTCAAGGCGGGGCCCTATTGTTGTTAAGGCCGCCTATATAAATATACAGTGCTGGGGGAAACACTGCATTTACATTTAGTCAATTCACATAAGCTTACATCTAAAGCCACTTACGCTGAGAACGAAATCAACGCATGTACTCAATACAAGTAAAATAAATTGACCACCCTCCGAACAGACAAAATTATTTTTTCTAGCAATGGTGAAGGTTGCATACAGACCAGTAAACATGCTGACCACATCTTGTAGACCTCCAAACAAGCCCCCTGCTTACCATCAGTTAGGTGACACACACATCAATACAAACGTTGCTCTCTCCCATAGGTTGAGGTCTGAGGTCAAGTAGTGCAGGGATGATAAACCAACTGGCTGACTAAATATTTCCACTCGACAGCATCTGTTCCAAGTAAAAATTACACTGATATTGGGCATAACACATTGAGGCCTACCGAAGTCTTCAAAGTTAAATAAAATCAAACATTCAATAGTCTTCCATAATTCAAAAATTATGACAACATTTGTATTTCAATCTAGCAATACATTGCATCTATGAGTTTCTGCCAAGTGCAGTAGACTAAAGAAAATATGTACTTTATTGTCAAGAAATTTCAACCATTAGGCATGTTATTTTCACCAAGTTTTGGACTCTATCTGGAGATCATGAAGAACAATTGGAGCTGGTGAATCATCCATAGGCATGAATAAGATCAACTATTTAAAATAATAAAATAACTAAAATAAAATATTGATTGTTTTTGTGATAGGACCTGTCAGTCCAAACCCTAAGAGACAGTAAAATACGGACGAGTCTTTCAATTGGCCAAACACTAGTCTAGAGAGCCTTCCTTATTACAGTCATAGCAAATGCTATATTAATTAAGGGAATAAAAAAACCTTTGGAATTGGAGGGACATTTTGATCCAGAAATGAAAGCTATTTTCAAAAATTTGCGATTAAGTTCTTATATATAGTCATGGTTGTCTCTTTTAATGCTCTTATACAAGTCCAAGCAAAACCAAACAGTACAGACAGACGACTGACAGGAAATTCAACTGAGGCCAGAGTATTTACACAATCCTTAACAGTGTGCTTTTACTTTGAAAATATATATGACAAAAAGCCTGTCAAGGTCTAGGTCGGCTGTTGAAATGCTTCCTGTCTACCTCTGCCAAACTGCCACAGTTTACCAGATTCTCCTGAACTGTTAATAATTAAGAATTTGGACAGCTATCCTCTGTGTGCGCTGATGTTTGATGATGTGTGCGCTGATGTTTGATGCTGAAGAATACATGTTGTGATGACACAACATGTATTCTTCACCTTAACATTTAAGAATTTTGTGCCAGCTTAAATTCCTCAGAAAGACTATCACTAAAAGTTTAAGACTGTTAATGATATGGATGAGATGAGGAGAAAAAAAAAATCAGTAATGTGGTAGTTGAGGGTCTACTAATCTTCTACTAATCTTTTACGCGTTAACCATAACTAACCCACTACTCAAATGTCCCCTAGAGCAGGGGTTCCCAAATGTTTTCATGCCGTGACACACCTGCAGATTTATGTTTGGCCCAGGAGCTACACCCACCAAATAATGTGTGGAGTAAAATTGTTACGTCTTTAAAATGTGATTATGTGGTTTCTTGCCTATGTCCCGCACTCTGAGCTACTTTCCCCTGGCCAAAAATAAGCATTTACACTCACATTACCATGTCCAAAAAGTGAGATGATTGCATTTATCAATGCTGTTTTTTTTAGCCTTCAAAGTTTAAACTACATCCTAATGCTACTTAATGAAATAGAATGGGCACGCAAATAAATATTTGAGTACATTTTATATTATTACCATCCCGAGACCCACTTGTTGCCCTGCTGTGAGCCAATCATGGGTCCGCCCAACCCGCTGAAAAAAAACACTAACTTGGTGCTCACCACCGGTCCGATCACACACACATCAATAATTATATATACACACACTATTACAATACATCCATCTTTATATCCAAAGCTCATCTAATGAAACTCTGGTTGGGCATGTGGCGTTTAAACAGACATGGCCCCCCCATCGAGCTGCCATTAATTAGACATAAAAATCTTTAATAAATGGTAGTGCAAATCATTGTCGAGCGTGGTTATGTGAAGTGGCTGGTGTCCAGATGCTGTGTTTTCATTGGCTGCTACAAACTGCTTGGCGGGCCATGGGAAAAGAGAGAGAGAGTGTGTGTGTGTGTGTGTGTGTGTGTGTGTGTGTGTGTGTGTGTGTGTGTGTGTGTGTGTGTGTGTGTGTGTGTGTGTGCATGTAGGCATGCATCGTTTATTGGAGGTGTTGGGAGAAAGGAAATGCAGCTTTTAATAAAGCTGTTATTTCTTTTGTACATTTACCTTTATTACTTTGACACTTTTATCAGGTCTTATTAATTTTTTGTGTAGTTCTTGAAGTACAACAACATATATGACTGCATTGTGTGCTCATTTTCATATAATGTTCCATGTTTCCGAAGCATAAACACTTGTCCTTTGTGTTTTGAGCCATAATAACTTTCATTGAGACTCTTACCTTATTGCAGAGAAAGATAAGGACGTCTGCGGGTGTTTTCAGCTAAAAGGGAGAAACAAAGACAAGATAAGACCTACAGAACTAACAGAGTACAGGCTCAGATTCAAGATACTCAAACACACATCGTCCTGAAACAAATGTAACCATTGATGCAGTCCCAAATGGAAGAATCCGTGGAAGTTGTGTGGTTCATATCCCACAGAGACACTTTGCTGGGCCCAGTGAGTGTGCACTGTTAGACCGAGAAAGTTGTAAGATGCTGTTGTACATGGCGGGAGCCTGAACGGAGAGTGTGTTGGAAACTTCAGATACACTCGAGGCGTACCGCATAATTGGAACATACAGAATAATTAGCAGCTTACTGCCAGGAGGCTCTTAGGGTTGGTTAAGCAGATAGAGGGAAATTAGGTCTAGTGCTCTACATTAAAGAAGTATACTTCGAGACGGAAGCGAACCACGGCAGGACTTCAGGTCAGCGCTAAGCTGCATAGAGAAACCTAAAAACACATCTTAAATGGCCTCCTGGAGTCACACTCTGTTACCAAGGCTTACACACTCGGTCGCATGTCAAGCGACAGTTGATATTGAATAATTAAGGCGGTCTTCTTTAAATGAAGTCCTAATTGAGAATGAAAACTGTTCACCAGAGGAGAAGAAAAAAAACTCCTGATCACACACACACACACACACACACACACACACACACACAGTCTGATGTTACGTGGTGTATCCCCTGTCTTTCTGCTTGTATTGACAATGCAATATTTGGGTACATGAGGTATGGCTCAAACAAAAGGGGCTGAGCGGTATTCTTGGGGTATAATGGAGGTGTTCAGAGGGTACTCTACTCTAAAAGTAATGTATTCTGAAGTAGGGCTGCGCAAATAATGATACATTTGTTTGACGATGGAAAAATGACTACCATACATATATTTTTACATATTTTCTATCATGGGGTAAGTATGCATCAGAAGTCCTTAACAACATTTCATTACATCATTTTGAAGACGCACTGCATTACATTCTGCATGTGGGACTGATTAGAAGAGGGAAGAGTAGGGGACTATAAGCAAACATGGAGGACAGCAACAAAGAACCCATGGATATCAACGTAAACCAATCCCGACCGAAACAAGAGGAGCACCTACCCAAAACAGCTAAAACGTATGTTGTATGGACATGGTTCGGATTTAAAAAGGACTGACACCGAACAATAATCTGTTCTTTGCAAAGTTTGCAACAGACCAGTTTTCACATCAGATTCAGAACACAACAAACCTCTTCTAGCACCTGGAGAAGAACCATGAAAGGCAAGACAGGTAGAGACAGAAATCATGAGGTACTCCATTTTTGCCACATCCCACCAGTCCTTTCCTGGTGGTACCGGCAGAAGATTACCGGAGGTATTCAGTGGGAGGTATTCAGGCTGTAGATGATGGCTCTGACATGGTGTGCCGAAGTGCACGGCTGACAAGCTGCTGAAGGATCTGGCACAGCCGGGAAGGCCAAGGATGGGCTGCTCAGCAGGAAGAAGGGCTTAAGCAGTGGCTGTCTGTCACGCACACATGCACGCACAGAAATACACGTGATTAACACGCATCTATCAACAGCAAAATCTGGCTGGCGGGCAATGACAAATGTTTCCTTTAAGCACATATAGGGATGGTTGTGTGCACAGAAGGAAGCAAAATCAAAAGAATTTACAATATTTCATTAAACTGAAATTAAAGTTTGCACAGATGCTGAGCGACTAACCCAGCATTGAAACAAAGAGTTTTGGGTTCACAGGTTAGCATGTTTTCAACTCCAAACTAAAATAGCCATTATTTCACATGTTATTCCGGTTTCCGATGTCATGTCAACTCACATGTTAAGCTATACCGTATGTAATTTCCTATGTAATGTAATTCTTCCTGCATTATTGAAGTTCTGTTATTTCACATGTTATGCTAGTTCGTAATGCCATGTACTTGCATCTGTAACCATAAGGCTATTTGAAAATTTGTGTTACGTCACTGTCATGCTATGAAATGCATTCCTAGCACTGTATCAAACAGAATGCAGCGATCCAATTACTAGGTCTCTTACAACAGGGACAAACCCTCAACAAGCCACAAGCCTCCGGATAGAGAGCCACTTCACAACACACAGCCATACTGATGATGAAGTTGGGTAACAACAAGCTTGTATCAGGTAACAGCATATGAGCTCGTTGCGATGGGCTAAACACGACATCAGGCCCAACTGCTTCCTTCAATCTCTAAATAAGCATTTCCATACTAACTATTTATACAGTGATGTAAATACGAGGAGGACAGAGCCTGACTCAAAGACCGCCGGTAAGGTTATTAGCTCATTGGAAAGGACCTGAAAACATGTCACGATGAAGCAAAAGTATGGCTTTTGCCTCCAGGCTGCTGGGCCTGGGATACCTTATCTGTAGGAGAAGAAAATAGGTGTCTCTATTGTTGTAATTTTTGATTCTCTGCTTCAGGGGAGTCTGCTGGCGCAGCCACCACTAGTACCCAGGGACCAGAAATGTCTGAACATGCAGATGTTATGCAGTGGTACATCGGTAGCGGTATTGTTTAAGAAATCACAATGGAAAAAAGGAACTATAGTCATAACATATGAATACAAAACATACCCACTGAAGCCAAAATATGCATCACAAATTTTGAGTGAACATTTGAGTAGTCTGTTTTGAAAATGTACCCTTAAAAAATGTCTTTTTTTAGGGTAGCTGTAGAACTCTGCACTCTGACACAAAACTATTTGTTGAAAGGCAATTTATCATTTTCATGGGTCATCAATGAAAACTGTAGGGCATCAATTTCATGTATGCAAAATAGGCTATCAATTGTAAAATTGTCCAGTATTTTCAGTGTTGTAACACAGATCAAATCTTAGCATGTATTACTATTAAAATTCAGTATAAATTAGCTTTACGAGTTGTTTTCTACAACGAGACTTGTAGTTGGGGTTATCTCGGCCAAGGTTGAGAAGGAATTGGGGGAAAGGAACTTTGGCTTTGACTCCCTGAAGTCCAGATTTAACCGCGACATGGAGGAGGAAGGGATTGTTGCCCGGGATCGTCTCCCGCCTGAGCCCCGCTGCCGGGCGGCGGCGGTGGATTCCCGTGGCGGCGGTACTCCGGCGCTGGTGCCTCGGCTCCTCCACGTCGCGGTTCAATCTTGATTTCAGGGAGTCAAAGCCAAAGTTCCTTTGCCCCAATTCCTTCTTGTCAACCATGGCCGAGATAACCCCCACTATGAGTCTCGTTGTGGAAGTACCGGGAGTCTGCAAACGGCAACAACCCCTTTTCTCCTCCACGTCGCCGGCCGCTCAGTCTGTACTTCAGTTTGACGGAAGAACCACAGATGTTGGAGAACCCGACACAGTCGTTTGAGGCTCATAATATCATCCGGAGGCGCACACAGCTTTTGGCCGTGAAAATATGTATTATATCGATATCTATATATTATATTATTTAGAAATAGAGCTCCAGGACTCCCGCTGGAGCACCCAGAGGGTATATTTACAGAACATGGCCAAAAGCTGTGTGCGCCTCTGGATTATATTATGAATCCGAGCCATTGCATACATCCACTGTAAACACTAGCGCATGGTACCGTGGCTGCAAGCTGCTCAGGGCCACACCCTCACCCTCCACCTTGACCCGCCTCCAAAAAATGGCACGTTTATGGAAAGCTTATTGTGGGACTGGCTCGTAGTGGCTGTTATTCTGCACCAAGGCTGAATTTCTTGAACGTCTTCAAATACTGTATTAGGGGCCCACTAAGGTCTATATAAATGCATCCATAAAGTAGCATGCCATTGGGACCTTTAACTCGCTCCTTACTAAAGCACCAATGGACCCATCCGTTCATAAAGGACTACTACAAAGTTGAGTCTGAAACCAAAGTCTTTCTAGAAGATTCTTTCAAGACATGCATCTAAAAGAGGGGTCAAGATTGAGAAGCAAATTCAGGAATGATTTATTTGTCCACATAGGGCATTGGCTTGACATACACAAGTTGCTCTGCTAGTGATGGTAAAGTATTTCAGGGAGGGGAGGGCGTTAGTCACACGCAGAGCCCCAAAGCAGACACACAGTGGGGAACACAATGAATTATTAACTACTATAAACAGGTGCTCAACTTCACCGCTCGACATTCAAGTTTCATCCATATGTTGGGGTGCGGCTTAATCATGACATCATCATATCATGGGGGGGGTAGTCAAAGGGAAGAATTATTTTACGATGAATAGTATTCTAGTTGATCTATGTCGTATGCAGGATAAACACTCATGATTAGAAGTCCTGTTTATAATTAAGCCGTACTTTGATTAAGAAACATGTCTTTGCACGTGTTTGTTCTTGCCAAAAAAATTAGAGGTGGTGATACCCCTGTTGCTTTGATAACAAATCAAGGACATAATATACTTACAACACACTTAACTTATGTAATGCCAAATTCAAATAAATCAACTTGCATTAAAATGTCATACACACTCAGCCTGTAGCAAAGTGCTCTACAATTGGCAAGTACAAATAGTTACAAATATGAACATGTCTGCCCCCATCTTCTGCCTGTGAAAGAGTGAAATAGATGAAACAGTTTTTCATCTCAAAATGTCTTCATCTGTTTCAGTTTTTTTATCTCTGAACTTCGAATATCACATATCAGTGCTATAACCAAGAGGCTAGTCAATGTTTTATATTCTTAATTCTGTGAAGTTAAAACCCTTTCGGTTGAATGTGCTGGGTTTTTGCAGACTAGCACTGCTGCACATGCATACAACTATAGCTTTATGTTTACTTGTGCGTACTCTGGCATTATTGTCGGTAGTGTGTCATATTTAGCCAGAAGCTGGTTGAGGAGAGAATGTAGCTCAGCAGTTTGGGTACTTTCTGCCCGAAACCTGTAACCAGTACCACTCGAAAATGTTAGACCAAGGTCTTAAGAATCAGAGAATTGCATTTTTTCAATGACATGAAAACGCAATGGATTAACACTAAAACTGGATAAACACAGCATGCTAGACTGAATCTCTCGATAGATATCCAAATATATATTCAGGGTATTTTGTAGCAGGCAAGGGTTGCTAGCCATTCTAATCACCCAACTGAAACGTCATTGGTTCTGCAGAAAGAATAGTGAGCAGGAATATTTTATACTGCACTGCAGGCCCATGCAGTTTTTAAAAGGTGTTGAATCAGAGCCCCCTGATACCTTCTATAGTCAAATTTTCAACCAATATCCAACAGAGCAGGTCTGCAACCTCCGGCTTCCAGGAAGCTGCATTAACCAGATCTGAAAACCAACATGAGAAGACCCACCAATCTGGCCCTTTGCAGGGGGTTATTAAGGGCTCTGAATCCTGGCAAACATCCCCACGGACTTACTGAAGCCCACTGATTACCTAGTGGTTTCCCCTGTATTTCTTATGAATATACCGTATATGCTTCTATCTGTAATATCAGCAATCCTATCCAAGGGGTATCAATGTGTTGTTTATGTGGTTCTATTGGTTCGTTGGCACGTTCAGATGAGAAAAATCCTTTATAAAGTCAAAGGCTGTTGAGATCAGTTACAGATGGAGCAATATCAATGTATATTACAAAAATAATGAATTGACTAAACGTTTTATATTAATGTAACTGCTTCCTGGCAAAAAACGACAACAAGCACACAAGAACCTTCCATCTATTTTTCTCCCCCTTTCTCGCTACCCCTCTTTCTCCCTATATTATTTATTTTAGGGGAAATCAATGAGCGCCCAGCCTGGCAGACATTTAATATCCTGAGCTGAGAGCACGCAGTTTAATCTCGCCAGGAACCGAAAACTGTAGCTCATTAGCATACCACTGTAAACAAAGTTTCTAAAGTCATGAAGATAAAGTACAAATTGAGAAGTTAGCTCCGTAGCCAGAGCCGTGGTGTTGGTTACTGAACAGGAAAAAGAGCAGTGCACTGCATGTTAAGATTAGGAAAGTAATAAACCTCTAGGCGTCTTTGAAATGAGGGAATAGAAAGTGTTTTGTTTTTTTTGCCACAATAAGATGATGTGATTATGCTGACAAAAATATCATCCGTCTTAAATGTCATCCGTATCATTAAATCAGTTTAAATAAACACAATTCCAAACTCATAACAGCCACAGAAGAGCAGGGATCCACATGAGCATGAGGATTTATGATTTTATGGTTTATGAATACATGTCTTTTTAGAATCAATAATTTAACTATCAATCCAAATGTATGAACAAACGGCCATTCAAATATCTCAATTATTTTTTTAAACATAATCATAACCGGACTACAGCTAGCACTAGTTCTTCTGAATCATTATTTAGCATACCGTAACAGGACAACTCGACTTGATCAACTAGAGTCAACTAGAGTAAACTAGAGTGATTATTTAACAGAGCTGTACCTTATTTAACTCACACCCGCTAACACCTAATAACTTATCAAACACAATTATTGCATACTTTGTGTTAAAACCCAACAAGTTCAAATTTTCCTTATCAACATACAGCTAGCCGACCACAAATAGTACATAGAAAATAAATGAACTAGGAATATTTCATTATTAAAATGTACAGGACAATTAGATAAAGGCTTTATATTTATTTAATAGAGCTCAGATAACTAGTTAAATAAGTAGTTAATATTAGTAGTATTTGAAGTACAGTTAACAGCACAACTATTAAAGACTTGAGTAACTACACGAGACTAAATGATTTTCCAACACACTGCTAGTGACTACACAACTAGCAGGAGGGTAAAAGATAATCCAACACACAGCAACTGACTACACAACTAGCAGAGACTAAACGATTATCTAACACGGCTAGCAACAGCCCGGCTACTAGCTGTGTGTTTGAGTGTGCCTCTGTCTATGATGGGAGACCAAATCTATTAAGAGTTGCGTCCCCCTAGCTCTGTCTCGATACCCCCGGGGCCCGGGGTATCGAGTGACGCCCAGTGTCTACGGGGTGGGCTCCTCTTTCAGTACCCACTGGCTGCTCCAGCCCTCCTTCTATGCAAGAGGGTTCAGGACATCTGCACTGCAGCTGTCGCCTGCCCTCACATACGTGGACTCCATGTGTGCACGCATGTGAGGTGCACACACACACACACACACACACACACACGAGGGTCAGAAGCCCCCTGTCAGGAGCCAAGACCGTTTAATCTGGTGAGGTACAGTCGGTGTGTGTGTGTTGAAATCAAACACCGGCAGGCAGGGATGCATGGAGAAACACACACACAAAAGTACACAATAAATAAGAAAACAAACAGACATGCACAGTCGCACACACAACCAACAAATCCCACACATGTTGGCACACACACACACATTGACACGTATATAAAACATAGGGACATACACTGAAACAAATATCACACCGAGATCTGTGCATGCAAGAATAGTCCCCCCCCCCCCCCCCCACACACACACACACACACACACGCACACGCACACCTCCCTGTCTGGTCTATACAAGGCAGCCATCTGACCCTCTCCTGGGAGGGCAGTGGTTCTCAGAGATAAGCCCCTCCCTCCCTAGAGGAGGGGAGCC
Organism: Pollachius pollachius; assembly: GCF_949987615.1. Classification (NCBI taxonomy): domain Eukaryota; kingdom Metazoa; phylum Chordata; class Actinopteri; order Gadiformes; family Gadidae; genus Pollachius; species Pollachius pollachius. The sequence continues at coordinate 10,527,940 of NC_136938.1, read as the reverse complement.
TCTAACTCAATTACAATACTCCCATGCCTCTTCTACTGTTTCTTCTCCCTTCACCCCCCTCTTCCTCCCGTTTTTACCAGCACCATGGATGGAGTCAAACACATCAGCAAGAGAGGCTGCAAGACCAAAGGCAACTGGTTTATTTACATTGTGGTTTTACAGTTATTGAGGGAGTGAGTGAGTGTTGGAGTGAGGGAACAAGCGAGCGAGAGAAAGAGCGGGGACAGAAAATGAGTAGAGGGAGAGCTGTGTGTGTACGTCTCCCTCCCAGATCGTGTCCTTTCAGGGGGGTAGATGTAGAAGGCTGTTCTTCTGGAGCCTTCTGTGTTGCGGTGTCTGGGGTATACTATGGTATGTGTGTGTGAAGAAATTGGATGATGAATACCACCATGGCAGACTGTGTGTGCTTTACAGTCTGGGTGGGTGTGTGTTGATGCTTCTGCTCTTTGACTGATGACAACTGGGAAGGAATAGACAGACATTCAAGTGGTGGTGCTACTCTACCAGCGGGTGCCCCCTTAGGGCGGGGTTTCAGCCGGACGGCGATAGCCGCGGTAGCTACGTAAGCATCGTGACCTCATAGCAGCCCGACACAGTGTAGCCTGCTATTAAATCCAAGGAAAAAAGAACGCGAAACAATTAAAGAGCAACAATGTAGGACGTCGAAGAAGATAGTCAAACTTTTGCGCAACATTTTCTTCATAAACGAAGCTTTTTCCGAAATACCTCGGGGGTACTGCGTTTGCCCTGTCGCACGGAACTGACGATTCTGTCGACCAATGAATGGACGGCGTGTGTAGCTCGAACTTGCCGGTGTTACACCGAATTCTGCGACCCACCGAAAAGTGTGACCCCAGGGGGCGCTGTTGCACATTTTCTGCAACATGCACGTATGGATTATAACAAAAACATAAATAAAACATAAGATCTCCCCCCACCGGTGGGCCTTTCTTTTCTTGATACTAACATTAATTCTAAACAGCGTTTTACACAGTAGCCTATAATAGGAAATGCTCAAAGGTAAATCAGCACAATTTAACACTGACTGTAGTTTTTATGGGTAAAGAAGCAATGGTGAAGGACCGTACTAAACGCCCTATAAACGTATGGGTCTGTAAAATGCTAATCAAATCAAAACAAATGTATTTATTAAACACCTTTAATAAAAAGGTCATTGGTTGGGGGGAGATCTTATGTTTTATTTATGTTTTTGTCATGCCTGTCTACGCTTCAAACTCGTGCATATTGCAAAAAAAAAAATGCAACAGCGCCCCCTGAGGTCACACTTTTCGGTGGGTCGCAGAATGCGGTCTAACACCGGCACCCTTTCAGGCGTCTCATTACCCCAACGGAAGAGTACTGCTAGACAAGTATGGCTCAGTCCGGATCACGCCCACTTTTGACGGTGGAAACGCGACCCGTGCCGCACCTTTACAGACTGAACCGACCCGCACCCTCCGGTGGAAATGCGCCATTAGTAACATGGTAGGCCTACAGCCATTTTGACATACATGAACCAAGAAATACACGATCTATTCACTTTTTACGGACTTTCTTTTAAAATGTACACATACCGTTTATTATTGCTACTATTTCGTTATTCAGCAGACACTTTTATATAAAGTGACTTAAGGTGAATTTGGTTTGGAAAGGTCATTAAGCTAGGCAGCTAAAGAATACCTACAGATAGCTTGTGAACATTAGGGACCTAACACAGTGCCTTTCAGTCAAAGACTATCCAGCCCCCACACTTGACTGGGTATGGTGAGAATGTACCTGAAATCAACATTGTCATGCTGAAGAGCTCTTTGGGGCCATAGAAAGAGAGAAGTATGCAAATGGTGTGGATATGGGGCTCCAGGGTTCTCTGGGCAAATGATATATATTTTTTGGTAAATTTTTCATTGTAGAACTTATAACCAAGGGATTTAGTGTGCTGTATATTAGCCTATTTTATGCATTGATGATTGCGTTCTAAACCAGGGAATCTTGAACACAGTTTCATGAATTTTAATGTTTCCCCAAGCTCTTGTAAAATCTAGAAAACGGCATCTGAACACTAAACACTGACAAACAATAGAAAAACATGTTCTTTCAACTCAACTAAAAACTTACGTCTGGTTACTATGTGGATGTCCTTTGACTGTACCTTATAAGCCAAGTAACACGATGTAACTATGCAATACTGAAGTTGACCTACAATAATGTGGATAGTTAATAGAAATTGCCTTTTTCTTTTCTTACCTCCTGAATGGACACGGTTGAATGCACCAACACAAAGCTATTCTACATCAGCAAACACAGTGACAGCTGAGCAAAATAAAACAACTTTCTCTTTCCACAACCATCATCCTTGCATAGATAAGATACCACCTTATGGTATCTTACAGCCTACTTCTATAGGCTGTACTTTCTGCATATTCTAGGCAACAAGTCGTGGCTCATTGCCTCTTTTAAAGTACAGCCTGGGTGCAGCTTTTCTGTCACATGTCAGAGCGACATGCTGCCAATCTGCCACTCCTTCCTTGTGTGATCATGAATCTGATCTCATCTAATCTGGTTTCTATCGCGGCTGTAGATATGGGAGCATGACTGCCTATAATCCGCTAGTCTCTGGGTGGAAATCTGCCGCAGGCGTTTAACCGTCTGCGAGCTTTAGCTGCTCCAAAACCTATTTCAGTCAACAGCTATATGGATTGACATACATTTTAATTAGGCCAGGTGCTGTGCGGCTGTTGCCAATCGCCATTAGTACTGCAGGCTGTATCTCGCTAAAGAGCTTTTGTTGAAAGACACCGAGAGCAGCATTAAGACAAACCTGCACTGTCAATTTCGGTGAGATGAGCGACAGGTGAGGGAACTCATGGCTAATATTGAAGGTATCATAATGTGTTCTAAAGGAAATTCTAGAACACAAGTTCCCAAATGACCTATGTCAAGCGGTCCCCTATAATGTGTGAGGTACTTGCAAGGACTGCCCACTTACAAAACAGTATTGCAACAACGCCTAAATCAAGGAACCAAATTAACCTTGATGTAATTGTTTGCATAAAAAGTTGGCAGTAACAATTATGTAGCCTCATTTTACACATTTACCCATTCTTTGGAATTTGATTATTTTAAATGTTTTATATTTTATACAATTATGTGGCACCCAATATTGAGGCAGTGGGGCCATAAGGCCTCATGTGGCCCCAGCCACTCTTTTGTCATTGTCCTGGTTTCAGAGGACATTATGAAGACAGAGAGTTAGATTTTCATCTGACATTTAACAGTAGGGGAAAGCGGCCGGTGGATTTTGTTAAGCAAGAGTGTCTTTTAAATCAAAGAAACACAAATCCTGACAGCATGGTGCTACTGGGCCCTGCCCCGCCTTCCGTGATTGTAATTTTCTTTCAAGGCAAAAGTTGGTTCTGTACTGACCCACTTGAAATTCAGCTCACTCCTCGTCTAGGACTTAAGTTTTCTAACTGTGATCCTTGTTTTGACAGCAAACCATACCTGGTAAACATATCCCCAATAAAAATGCCATGCCATAGAAGCTCCTATATTTTATAAACGCCTACTCAACATCAAGCCTCAAGCATGAATCTGTTCTGTTTAAAACAATAAAAATACAACAATTGAATGTCCTCATACGCGTCTCCTAACACAGTTTCTATTTAGGGTGAATCTGCCGGGACTCTTTCAAAAAGGCATTTAATAGCTCCAACTGTTTTATAGACCAGGGGGGATGCAGTGTTTAGAATGCTTTACGAGCTCAGCATGGACCTAAATCTTAAGACGATGGGGAAGACAGCATAGTCATGATTAGATTCACTGAAGCAGTTTTTCTTTCCATGTTTATTCATTGCCAATAGTTAACATAACCGGCGTTGTTATACTTCATGAAATTCTCCATATCATAAAATATATATATATATATTTAACTCCAAAATTATAATTATCAAAGTAAGAAGGATAATGTCTGTTTGAAGTCCATGATCAGATCTCCTAAATTGGTAGTCATGAGCTACGAGCGAGACCTCGGTTGGGGAGAATAAAGGATACAGAGCACAGAGGCATTGGTTTGGTTTTTGCCCAGACTTGAGACAGACTTCAGAAGGGATTATCTTTCAACAAACAACCCATAACACAGGGGCAGGGAAGACAGACGGGGGACGTCGCTGTGAATTAACCGTGTGCAGTGTAAAGGCCTCATTAGACTGGAGGGAGGCCTTCAGAGCATTTGCTCACTGTAATGCCATGCAAGCCTTCCAGACAAGCCCTTTTAGTTTCAAGGCATCCAAAAGGTTGCACATTTTTCATTAAAATATAGCAAATAATAAAACAAACAATAAATCGACAAGGTGGACTCAAATTATTTTGGATTGTTTATATTTTCAGCCCTAAAATTGTCAAATTCGTTCACCACAATGCGACACATCCTCCTCCCCCAAACTACTGGCAGGACCAGTTAGAGACCGAGAGAGGTCCTGTTTGAGGTAAACACAAGCCTGCTGCACACCGCCGTGTAGGGTCTTTCCAAGCTGTGGAATGCAAGTCATCCCCAAACACAAGCCTCCTCTGCAGCATCCACCCTGTTCACTTATTTGCCCTTCCCTAAAGCAGTAAACACTGGGAAGTGAGCGGTTATGGCGAGCCTTTTTCTACCATAGGTATTTCTGTTCCAGAGCTCCAGAGACCGGCGTTTGAGCCCCTGTCGTTGTCCCGCCTGCCCGGCTCAGTTAGTATGTTCTTCCAATGTTCACATGGGCTTCCTCCTTATCCTGATACTAATCATCCTCCTTACTCTGTCTGGAGAAATGCTTTTTAGGCTCCCTAGGGTCTAGAGTAACTATATGTGTGTGTGTGTGTGTGTGTGTGTGTGTGTGTGTGTGTGTGTGTGTGTGTGTGTGTGTGTGTGTGTGTGTGTGTGTGTATTTATTTACATGGGTCTATGTATGTGTGTGTCTTCATAACTATGTGTGTGACCTTGCGGTGCACCAGCATTCCATCCACACCATCTCCCTGCCTGTCAGCGAGACTTGGCTCCAGCCCCCCGGTGACCACCAAGTGAAGAGATGCCCCCCTCCTACTCCCAGGGAGGTGATGGATGGCTGCATGGCCCCAGAGCAGCTTTTAAATGGCCCTCGACTCCAGCATGTTTGCCTGAGAAGGCATTGGAGTCCAAGCATAGTAAGGTTGCAACTGTTCTTGACTTCCCAATTCAAGTTCTATGCTTTAGACACATTTTTAGTACACCAGACAATGGAGAAAATGGCACAGAGCACATAGTTGAAAATCCATGTACAACAAGATGGATGTAATAAATATTGAACTTCACATTTAACACCTGTGGTTCCATCACATCTGACAGTCAGCAAAATACAAAGATTGTTGACATGCATAAACACAGCATGCAACCGATTCCCCACCTGCTGTGAATCGAGCGGCATCTCATTCAGACTCGATTGCTCTACTGTATCGTCAACATGAGTGAACCACATCCGTTAGGGGTGATGTCAGAGGGGTGGTTGGGAGGGGGGGGGGCGCTTCCATGAGAGCTCCCTAAGGAGGTTCTCAGCTTGGAGATAAGTGACCCGCGTCAAGACAAGGCCGCCATTCTTCCTCCTCCACAGCCCAGAAGGCTACATGCACTGAGAACATCTTAAGCAAAGGAGAAGGACAATGCAGAGTTTGTCCCGCTGCCAATCTGGGAACAAGCACCCTGTAGGCATGGCAGTGTGAATGAGGCTGTGCGCCAAATGTAGCGCTCTGAAGACCAGCGGGCCAGTAGCCCTCCAATTAGGAGGAGGAACACGCTCAATAAGGGCGTCGGATAATCTCAATTACAAACTGTGGGTCAGGTAATGTTAAACAGACAATTTGAAACGGTGGCTGAGTAAGATAATACCTTTAAAGCTTTGAAGCTTTGAGGCTTAAAGCTTCGGCTATTGGTGAGGTCGAGGGTAAAGCGGAGCCTTTGACAAAGATGCCATTGAGATCAGAGCATGGAAGTCAATGAATAGTTATGCATTTTCTAGATGATAAGCCAAGACAAGTGAAACTAGAACCAAAAAATTGCAAGGTTTTCATTTGCACGTTGCGCCTAAAAAACAAAGTATATCGCGAATCAAAACACCATTGCAGATTCCACCTTCCAATATAAATCAAATTCATTAACAAACAATATGCCAGACAATATTGCCATATTGTGTCAACTAATTTAAATGAAGATATATATTTTTAGAAACATTTTAAAGTGAATAAAGAAAAGGTTCAAATGACCAAACTCCCTCACAATTTTTATCCATCAAGTCATGCTGGGTAAAATGGCATCATTGAAAACAAGCCATGTAAAGCTTAGCTTAGTGCTAGGAAGTTGCTACATACTGTAGACATTACAAAGCTAGCCCCTGGGCTGCAGCAGGTGGCTTGCATCACTCAAATGCTTAAGGCTTTGGTGGACAGCAACTGCCCAGATCTCTGAATGTCAATAGAGCGGCGCTGTGGACCACTTCTAACCCACTTCGCATTAGCCGGCCCTCAAATAAAAGGCTATTTTAAAATGATTAAATTAAGGCTGGGCTCTTCCGCATGTTGTACAGCAGCCTCACTCACATAATGCTTCTGAGAGGACAGAGAAAGAGATGGACAGAGACGGAGAAAGAGCGAGAGACAGAAAGAGTGACAGACGGCGACAGGGACAGGGTGCTGCAGTAATGTTTATAGCAATAAAGAGCAGAATGCACTGTTTAAGCTGTGCTCAAATCCTATTTGCCAAGCTGAGAGGTCTGGCTGCATTCCCATGCACTCTCCCTTCACTAATAAACAAAGAATGCTTTCCCTTATATAGTTCTAGTCCCACAGCACAGGCCGGACCCAGTGAGAACACACACGCACCCCTTAGATGTTTGAAGACACATATGCCGAGTCTCAGAAGAAGGATGACACTTAAGACATAAGACTATGCCCCCCTTATACACGCACACAGAATATGGTTGGGGTTCTATTTACAGAATGCCGTCGGGTCTTTGTTTAAGAAGAAACCAAGAACACAAGAAGAATTACACAAGTGCTTTGGAATCAAGATGCATATTAGCTTTGACAGTTGGCATGTGGCCTTGCTGGTGAGATTTCTTCCTGTCCGTCAAACGTACGGTCCTTGTCAGGCCTTTTTACGATGGGACAAGTGAGAACCCAAACTCCAGGCCATAAAGGGAGGTGCAGGGTGGTAAGGAGGCGCAAGGAGAGGGACTTTAACTTTCAATGAAAGCCAAACAGGACCACACTCCAAGTTGCTTTCCCAAGCGTCCATATCTGGTCCCTGAATTACCATGAGTTCTTCTTGTTACACCAAAGATATCACAGGTTATCTTCAAGTACAGATCTATTTCGTCCATGTACAATTGTCATTATTTTGACGAGTGATACAAATTGTAATGTTGATGAATTGTTGTAATGTCAAATAATTGTTTGATAAGAAGATCAAGGTAATTCAGAGAGAAGAGATTGTGTGAGGGTCAGGAAAATACTATATGGCTCTTTTCATCTAGTTCAAAGCAACAGCACTCTCTGACTAATCCTAGCTACCGAAATGTGAGATACAACAAAGGCTAGATTTCTAAATTTCAGTACCACAGCCGGATACAATATTTAGCAGACATTGAGAAATAAGTAAACACCATCAACCAAAGAACTCAGATTTGTATACTTACAGTTTGTTAAATACAGCCTAGATTAAACCCAATTATATTCTGGATCTTGTTTTCAACTTGCAACAATAACAAAACAAACAAAAAAACTATTTTAATCATTATAGCCAGTTGACATCCACAATGCCAGACATCCCTGGGGAAATCAATACAATACGTTGGCCAACATAAACAAGGCCCATACAACCTTGAAGCAAACAGTTTGTTATTCTACCTTTTTAAACTTGACTGAATTGTCCCTTTCGTTGAACCAAGGGGCCGTGGGTGTATGGACTGAGCCCAAGACAGGGGGAAATTGGCAGCCAGAAAGGTATCCAGATGACACAAAAAGGTGTCCCAGAATGCCATGGCAGGCAGGTGGGTAAAGGTAAACGTGACATAATTACACCAAACCAGGCCAATTTGGAGGACTCCATTTTGAAGGCTATACTCACTAATGACAGACCCCGAGGCAGTAAAATTGTTGTTGATATGCCCATGTTCTGTGACCCAAAACAATTCAATATCTCACAGAATGTATTTTTAGCACCACAGCAACAAATCTCCAGTTAAAGTTATTAAGTCGAAGTCACCCAAATCACACAGGACCTGACATTTCTACCACTTGAGCTGGTATTATGTGCATGAAGAAATCATTCATAGTGTTAGAGTCAGATATGCCTTCAAGCTTTCATGGAAATGCTGCTTAGCAACAGGAGCTGACAATGGATAACATGTATTGAAATGACAAGTTAGTTAAGAATGAAGAGTTTTAAAAGATTGCCAAGACGAGATCAGACAAATTCCACCCTGCAATATACAAATAGTCAAGGAATATGACAAACCAATATTTCAATACCAAAACCTTTGCACCAACATCTTTGCCTTTCTTTGTCGCATTTTGACACATTCTTAGCATCAGCCAAGATAACTGAATCTTTTTTTGGCAATGCGGAGGAAAATAAAAAATCCGAAGATGAGACTTTTTTTTTTACACCATTTTAAAATGCATTACTTTCCAAAATCGAACTAGTGGCTATTGGCTACATCACAACAAAAATGAAATCAATGCTCAATAAATATTGCCATTCTAGCATACTAATGCAATAGAAGTTAACAGAGGAGATCATGTAGTGGTACACTGTTATTACACCCTTGACTTTCATCTTCACTAGTACAAACAACATTTCTAATTGTTTCCTTGATAGCCTTGTTGTACCCCGGTGTGTAGTACTTTATCAGTTTGTGTATCTGTCAAGCTTAGCCGTAGCCTACAATTGTGATAGTTAAAATGCTGCATGCGGCCCATTGCTAATTATAACCCCCTTATGTGAGAAATGTGGGCGGGACAGAGAAGGAGGGACGACACTGGTTAAGCACACGCGCACAGAGACAGACACGCACACACAAACGTGTCAAAGTTCAGTGTGACATTCTGGGATATTGAGGATAACCACTGGCCTGTTTTCCTCGCACTCACTCAAGCTAGTAAATCTGAGGCACATTTGCATTAACTGCAAACAGCAGTGTCCCCCCCCCCTCCCGTCCCTGTCCCCCTAGGTACCAGAATATACTACACACTAAAGGCTGCAGTTATTTTTTGACAATGTTGCTGGTGAATGTAGCCGTTTTGAGTGTTTCAGTATAGCTGGCTGGGTTTTAACGCCTCGCAAACGTATGGGGGATGAACACATCTGCATTGGCTCCCGAGTAGCACCATAAACACCCACAGGGTTGTAAAAGTGAACATTAACGCAATGCCTTGAGGCATTGGTCAACTAAATGACATCAAGTCAAGACAGTTTTAGGTTGAAGAGGCAATCATTGATTAGAGTAGGAAATGTATTGAATCTGCCAATGTTCTGTCGAAGTTTGGTATTTTCCTGCCATATTTCTGTACCTCACTCAAACGTCCAATTACATGGAAAGAGCAGGAAAATTAATTATTAAAATGTTCTCATTGGCTGTCTAATGTTTTCACGTGGGCAATGCATGGATAGGAATTTTAAACCCTGACTCTGATACTCCCATACACTGTTGTGGTGTGATCATCATGACTCCTCATGTCTCTGGGGAAGTTTCAACCTTTTTCGTAACAGCAAAGCCAGCCATCCTAGAATGCCACGCTTTGACCTAGGTCCCGGTTCCCATACTTGACAGTTCCCATAAGGTGTACATTCCAAAAGTACGTATTTAGAGATGGGTTCTGTTATTTAGTTAAGAAGCAGCTTAAATTGGCCACCGAATCAGGAATTGCTTTGGACACAACAGATAATCAACAGTCTACGCCTCCCCCAATGTCCCTGAAGCAGATTAGCTGCCTGAATTCCCACTGCTCCTTTCCTCCTACAAGACCACTAACTGCTTCTACTTGCCTTCTCTAAGATATTGTGAATTACCATAAATATGAAGATAATTCAAGATTTAGGAAAACATTTTGTAACAGATGTTAGGATTCACATTGAAGGAAGTCAGATACTGGTTACTTGTCTTGACAGCGGTCACCACCATTGTAAACAACAAGCTAGCTAATGACTTAGCAGAGCCAACAGTAAACTCGCAGTGATTAACTCCATCCCAGCAGGAGGCACGGTCAGTGAGCGATACATGAGCAAATGCTGTCCCTCAGATGCTCTGAGCAAGCAGGAGGGTTTGGTAATCCAGCAGCCCTTAGAATATCAGGGGACACACCAGCCCTTCAAAAGAATGGGCTTCAAATTGACGGTACCAAATCCTGCAGTGGATCCATCGTGACACTATTTGCCTGTGTGAGCAAAAACATTATGTATCTTAAATAGACCTAAAGTCCTTTTGTTGATTTTATGAAAATAAGATTTATTATTTTAAAATAATGCACATGTTAAGTAACAATTTTGAAAAGGGCTTGAAATAAAACCTATCCTAGTTTTTTTTCTTTCAAACATCGGATATCAACTCTGCTCAATCTGGCAACTAAACCACTAAAAAACACAACACACAACAACTTTATCCTCACACAACAGAATCAATGCCAAGCCACCAGCTGCATATTTTCTCAAAGGTCATTATGGATGCTTAACTGTGAAAGCCTTGCAAGATGACAGCCTTCACCAGAAGCAAAAGCCGCAGATTGTGTTTAAGTGTAGTCCAATCACCTTGCAGTTGAGCGGGGGTCCCACATTTCCAGAAAATGTTTGTGCAATACAGGAAATATGCAATGACGTTATTCGGACGAGGTGAACAGCATTATGTCACCAGTAAATGAGGGGCGAGTGGGGTTAGCTGGTAAACCTGGCCTTGCAAGATGACCACAGTGTCCGAAATTGTATCCCAGTGGGCCCTGTGACTTCCTCAGAGCCGTCCTATGATAGGAAACCAGGGGCGCCTCCGTCCTGATATATACTTTTACCCATTAAACTGCCAAAGAAAGTCTTCCTGCACAGCAAACACGCCAGGCATCTTCTGCTCCATGGGGAATCCATCTCAAATAACTTTGAGAGTCTTGTTGACTGTCTCCTGTCTCCTAACTGTGACTTTTCCCCTAAAGTCCCAGGCCAAACATGCAAACCATACTGCCAAATAACTGCATTGCATTTTAGTAATTAATATTAATTATGGATCCCCTTATTGTTTTGTAAGCAGTCCCTTTGCCAAAGCATACGATAAGTCATAATTTATTAATTTAATAATCCAAAACCTCACCTGGGGAACAACTGATATGGTTAATCATGGTATAGAAAGAAGGAGAGAAACCTGCTATTAGACAGGTATAAAGGGAATAAGCACACATCATTTATATAGAAAGGGGTGTGGCGGCCAGGCGCTGGGCAGCTAACGTTACAATTCATAATGGCAAAGTACAACAGGGTTAGACTTATAATAGCGCAGCGTGTTAGTATTTAGCTTGTGTTCATGTTTCGGACAGTGATATGCCTTCATGTGATGTGAGCCAGTAAATGACTGATAAATGCAATCAGCCGTGGAAAACTGCTGCTAAAACAGAGATCCACAGGACGCATTACGACCTCACTCACTGTCCTTTAAACGTTTCAATACCAATTTAACAACCATTAGATTCGATTACAGTGTTTGTCATTCTTCACGACTCTAAGTGGGATTTTAATATGGTAGTATGAATAAGATAAATCCAAAGGCATGTTCTATCAGAATGTATTGCAGAAATGTACTGCTACCGTTACATTAATATTTTAAAAATCGGATACGCCAACAATACTAAACGGCGTTTTAAAGCCTGTTCAACATCTCGAATTAATAGCCTTCAGTCTGAAAATAGCGGGTGGAAAGCAGTGTTTTTAATTCAGATAGAATCAACTGTAAGCAACACCCAAACCTTGTAGCCCTGGCCAGACAACCCAGCCAAACAGCAATGTGAACATGTCCATTCAAAAGTCGTCCAAATTGTTCCAAATTGTTCATTTTCAAGTTCGACTAATTACAACCTCAGAAACTGCCAATGAGTTAGGAACGACCACAAATTCCCAATGGAAGCCCCTGAGCTGCAATGGTGCCCAGTGCCCACTCACTCACACACACTCACTCACTCACTCACACCAGGTCCATCAAGTCGCCTTGGACGCACACTGCGCTCACACAACATGACCGCTTTATCCTCAAGCTTTTCCCTGGACCGTGCATGCCTGCAGCCGGTTTCAATGGGTAAAAGAGGAGAAAGAGCCGGTTTGAAAACATGCGTTCCTACCTTGAGATCCTCTACTGTTTCATCGCAAACGGCAAGCCTTTAGAAGATGGCCAATAGCCAGCAGCCCTGCTTCTCAGGAGTAAAATATCCTCCTCGTTGGGGAGATTTCCAAGCGGCCAAGTAGTGAGTACTAGAGGCGGTGTTAAAGTGTGCTGCGAACGGGGAGGAGGTGTGGTTGTAAAGGAGGAAATGCGTCATAATTATCGGCCCGTTTGTAGTCCACTTACCTCCCACGGTCAGCACTACACGTATGGTGGTGTACTTTAAGAACTACAAGTGGTGATCATGCAGTGCTTATCTAGTGGCCGTTTTTTTATTTGTAGCCTGATAACTATTTTTATAAATAATATTAATAAAAATATAGTCTCATCGAATGTGGTGCCTTGTGTGACCTACGGGTTTGCCCCAGGCTACCTTGTCTTGGAAAAAGGGGAAAAACGTACACAAATGCCAGCAGCTGTTCAAATATTTGCTCAGAACTTTGCAAACACCCGCTGTTAGTCGTGCTGAGGGCAGCCGGCAGGTGAGGAAATCCACATGGCCTCTTTAGGTGTGTGTAGGCTACTGTCAACATGCGTCAAATATATTTATTTAAATAAACGGTTTCTTTGTATTTTAGTAAAAAGTTTGATTAAATATACACGAGCCCATCTATGAAATCATGTTCATTGGCTTTTTCATTTTTTTCTCCATGTGCCAAACCAAGGGATTTAAGGAATAATTGCTATTATCTTTCCCTTACTTAATTCCCCCCAGAAATTCTTACAAATTACCCATTTAAATGCAGGTATAATTCTTTCCCGTTACTATTTTTTTTCAATCTGCATTGTGATCAACTCAGTGCTCATATAAGTCAAGTACTTACACCTTGTGGTTAAAGCTATGTATTACAGGTTGTTCTTTGCATTGAATTCTTAATAAAAAACGATTTATTTTAGACCGTTTTAATCGAATTTGACTGTTCTAATATTTTGTGTAACAGAAGGACACAACATGATGTCGTCTTACCAAATGAGACATGGGAGTGAATGCAACATTTTGCTAGTTTGATTTAGAAAAAGTTTTCTGAATAAACAGGTTTATTCTCATCTTTATGTATCGAATCTTGTCTTTAAAGTCGCTCCATGAATAGATACAATGTATTGCAAGTTAACAGAAACTGAATACCAAAACAACTGATTTTTTCCATTTTTTGTTTTTTCGACCTTATTTAAATTAACATTTGCATCAGCAAACACTCATTTAGGCCAATGCTTGAACCAGCCACCCCCCATACCTCATTACCTGCCATTGAGTTTATTGCAAAGAAAAGACAAGGGTGCCAATTACATGTCGCCGGTCAGGCGAACCAATGGCGGCTGTTGGTCAGCAGTGACTGACAATGAAGGCCTTTTGTCGATGACTGAATGTCCCTTTGTCATCATACCAGACATAACCGCACATTTTACAACATATCACAACCTCTGAAAACAAACACTTTATTTTATATTTATATGGTTTGCATTATTTAAATATTTTTTAAGATTAATTAGTATTTAAATCATTATTTCATACTGCACAACCAACACAGTAGTAAACACTCCTCTCCCCCTCATAGGAGGACAGGGAAATCAGTCATTACACCAGTATGGCATGTGTCCTCTACTCCTGGGACTCCTCCACTACAGCTTTGGGCTTGGAAATGGCTGACTTCATGCCAGGCAAAGCGCTTCTCCTCCGCGCCGAGGTTTCGATCGCCTGCACCAGCTCCACGTCCCATGGATGGGTGACGAAGCTCAACACTTCCCCTTCCTCCACTCCGCCTGCCCGCCCCACCCTCCCCGCACGGTGGATGTAGTCCGTATGCGACTCCGGGCAGTCATAGTTGACGACCAGCCGGACCCGGGAGGTGTCCAGGCCTCGTGAGGCGATGTCTGTGCAGATGAGGAGGTCCACAGTCCCCTTCTGGAAAGAACGGAATATCCCGGTCCTGACCGCAGAAGGCATCTCGCCCTGGAGACGCAGGTGCTTCACCCGGAGCTCGTCCAGGGCGTAGCCCAGCCAGTTCACTGTGGACGCCTTGTTGCAGAACACCACGACACCAGCACCCACTTCTTCTCCACGGGTCTCATGCTGCAACTCCTTCAGAACCTGCTGAAGCTCCAACAGCTTGTCACAACCCTTCACCTTCAGGAAGGTCTGCTTGACGTGGGGCATGAGCAGGTGTAAGTTCTTGCTTTTTACCGTCACCATGCTACCGAGGTCCGTCACCTGAGCCAGAACCTCTGCCACACCCCCTGGAAAGGTTGCCCCGACCACCAGCAGCTGGGCTTTGCTCCCGGGGCCCATGGTCTCCAAAGGGGCCCGGGCGATGTTAGTTTGCAGCAGGATGCTCTCCAGCATGCCTGAGAAACTGGGGTCAAACATGGTGTCTGCCTCGTCCACCACCAGGAAGCTCAAAGTGCTAAGGTCCAGGTACCGTCTCCGCAGGGCTTTGACAAGAGCTCCCGGGGTGGCCACCAAAATATCTGCAGGGCCCTTCCTGAAAACCGTCTTGATGGGGCCGATTCCTCGCCCTCCCCCCACAGTTTTGGTCAACATCTTGAACGGGGCGCACAGGAACCGGGACACCGAGGCCACTTGTTCGGCCAACTCTCTGGAAGGCACGACGATCAAACATCCAAGAGTACGGGTATTCTCTATGTAATCCTCAGAGGATTTATTCAATTGCAGTTTGTGTACAATGGGCAGGAGATAACTCAGTGTTTTGCCGCTACCCGTCTCTGCAGCACACAAAATGTTATTACCCTTCAGGACTTTAGGGATAGTCTGTAGTTGCACTGTCGTGGGGTGGGTGATATTGGCCATGTTTAGAGTTTGCACCAGCTCCTTGTTGATGCGGAGTTGACCAAACTCAATGGCTTTTCCCTCTTTGACACTTTCCTCCTGCTGGCATTCAGTAACGAACGGAGCGACACTCTTGGTGTTGTTTATGATGAAGTAGTCCCCAAACGATTTGTTGTGTTTCCAGCCTTTAGAGGAAAGGGTGGTCTGTTCAAACTTCCCGAATGCATACCCCGCAGACTGATTGTGTTCGGTGTTCTTGCTCTGGATGAGCAGCTTGCCAGCTCTGATAGTGGGGATTTTTTTTTTACCCCGAAGCTCTTTCGCGTTTTCAATGCGCCTCTGCATATGTTTAGGTATGCGGATGACAACAGTCTCGTTTGTGGGGGCCGAAGTGTGACCAAAGCGGGTTGGGCTGATACCACCATAATCCCGAAAACGATCCAAAGCGTTGACAAATGGAGAAACATTTCTCGGGAGTAAAGCGTTGTGCGCGACCAAAGCCAAATGACTGACCTTCGCGGAGTGCATCTTTGTTTTTCTGTTTTACAGAAAACAAACACAGCACTGAAAGGGAAATAGCAACCTACTTCAAAATAACATGTCTTTTTGTTATCTTCAATCGAGCCAAAATGTAATTTCATTAACGCTTACAGTGGCTATTGATATCCAGCTTGAAGAGCAAGCAACCGCCATGCTTGTTCGTCGACTAATGATAACGTCATCTGACAGCCAGCGCTAGAAGTGTGACGTAAAGTGTGTGCATGTGTGTGTGCGCGCGCGCGCGGGGTAGAGAAATATGAATATATTTGATATGATCATATTTAATTCAGTACAGTTGTACAAGGTAAACAGTCTTGTTTTGCAATAATTCTGCTTTATCTTCATTTACGTATATATGAATAATAAAATCGAAATGATTCCCAAAGAGTATAACATTAGAATAATTAAATGTTCATAATTCAAAAACATTGAAATGCCATGGGCCTGATGAGTGAATTGATCGAGAGATAGATAGATAGATAGATAGATAGATAGATAGATAGATAGATAGATAGATAGATAGATAGATAGATAGATAGATAGATAGATAGATAGATAGATAGATAGATAGATAGATAGATTAAATGACTGTTAGATTTATTTATTCATTCATTCAGATACACTCACTGTTTGCATTTAACAATCTTTGGGGGCAGTTCCCCTATCTGCATAATGTATCAGTCAAACTATTGATTTACTGTTTAGCAAGAAAATCCCACGCACGCTATGTTTGTCTGCATCACCTGTTGAACATGCAACAGCAAGCATGAACAGAAGGAAAAAAGAAATAAATAAAGTTAGAGAAAATTAATATCCCTGAATCAATCAGTAATGTATGACATAACTTAATAAACTACCTCAACAACCACTATTACCAACTCCTGGTTGTAAATACGCCTTGCACTTTGCTATTTCACAAATTCACCAAAAGAGGGCAGCATACATCAACAAGGTTTTAACTCGCAGAGCTGCAGACATACTAACCCTGTATAATTCAATTCATTGGTTATACTTCAATTATTATAAGAACGGATGAGTCTAGATAGTATCGTCCGTTAATGTACGTTTTCTATTTATTTTATTTTACCACTTTATTTTATTTTAACACTTTGGATTTAACTTTAAATTGTTTTCTGATTTAGAAAAAACCTGAGTGGGCCTGTGCTGAATAACAGGCATTTTACCTGCTTCTTGATGCTCAAGTGAGCTGAATGTAACCTGCAGAGGTTGGGGCAGCATAGATAAGAGACGCATTGACTCTTGACATTTGACATTTACACTACGTATGCAAACAACACTAGAAGTACACACAGGTTTTTTTTCTTTCACAACTTGCAAGAGCTTAATATCACAAACCACATCTAAGGCCTACGCCCTCCCACACAATATGTTCTCCCTCCAAAGGTCATCCGAGCAGATAAAAGATGCAGGTATATCTTATTTGCAGCTCTCAACATGCAGCTGATGTAGAGCAAGAATATTTCCCAAGCTCCTGAGATTTAAGTTTTATTTTTGATTTATTTATTTTGCTGCACTTATATCACATATATGACTCATAATTAAAATTGTAAAAGTTTATTTACATTAAATTCCTAAAACAGGACCCCTCATTGACTTTTTAAACGTCATTCTGTTTAAGTATTGAAATCAACTTGGAAAATTGGAGTCATATGTCAAAGGAGTCAACTGTTTTCACTTGACTGCTACAACTGCTAAGACATTAAGCAGCTGTAGCATTAATCATTCAAGTGTTGCCAAGGGACAGCTCTCATATTTGAAACCATGATTTAGTTGGCATATTTACAACAATAAGTAACAACTTAATTCATTTGGTTATTTGTAGTTGTGTTAACACATGAGCCGAGGCTGTATGCCCACAAACACCTCCCTACGACTGAGAGCGCCTTCACAGAAAGAGTGATGTGCTTTTGCATATGTATGTATTCCTCAAGATGAAATGATGCATGTCAAAACACTATTCAAATGATCAATTTCGGATATGTCTTTACTAGTTCAAATTGTAATGACCACTGTACTTTTTTCCTTGCCTTTCATGGAAAATGACTGCATGAAAAAGGAAAAATCACCACATTCAATAACGAGATTCATCGTTGCAAGAAATCAGCTTACTGACCCATATCACAGATATAACGAAACACAAACACACACACACACACACACAAATGGAAATGCATGCATACCCACATAAAACACACACAACCATACTTAAACACATATACTTACATATATATATATATATATATATATATATATATATATATATATATATATATATATATATATATATATATATATATATATACATATACATATACATATACACAGAGTCTACGTTTCTTAAAAAATTATCCTGTTGGATCAAGTTGGATCTTGACGTTTTTATAGATTATAGATATAGTGTGTGTGTGTGTGTGTGTGTGTGTGTGTCTGTCTGTCTGTCTGTCTGTGTGTGTGTGTGTGTGTGTGTGTGTGTGTGTGTGTGTGTGTGTGTGTGTGTGTGTGTGTGTGTGTGTGGGTGGGGGGGGGGGGAGTGAGTGTGTGTGTGTGTAAAGAGGGAAACAAAGCAAGAAAATGATTTCGGAATCATTCATTTTAAGGATTCCCCTTATTACGGTTATATGAAAAACATCATATGCTAGCTTACTGGCTAAACGTATTGTGTCAAATTGTTGGGGGGGGGGGAGAAATGGCAAATTTGTGCACAAAAAGTTGCAGATTAATTACAGGCCTACGGTTTTCTGAAGCAAACACTCATGTGCTTAACAATAAAATTACCTAGTGTTTTGAAGAATTCCCAAACTCAGTAACAGGCCGTGCTATTGTAGGTCTGTAAGTTATACCTAATTGTTCTGGGAAAGATTGATGAGATTAATGAGGGGTCCAGAGGTCTTGGAGCAGGTAGTAAACATCTAGATCTACTATGTATTAATTTTCCCAGTGAAAGATTCCTAGTCGGTCAAGACAAACAGAGAGGGCCCTGTTTCTAGATTCAACTCAGTCATAGCCACTGCCAACACACACTAATGCAGTCATAGAGCACAGACAACAATGAGGAAGACCTATGATAAGTGCATAATCAATACGGTTATATTAATCTCAGATGAGCTCTGAGAAGTGTGAATGCCAATGGTGATTTAAGAAATCAATTGCACCTCCCTAAGAGTTATTCAGTTGAAAAACAAATGTGATTAGACATTTCCCAATAAAGCTTTTTATCCCTGCCCTGCTAGTTTTATATCCATTGAAGTATTAAATAAAAGACCAACATAAGTAGGATTACATAGGATATATGAGACAGAAGAAGAGACAGATTAGATTGGACAGACCTCTTTAGACATAGGGAAATAGAGATTTACATAGAAATACATAGGATAAGAGACAGACATAAGGTCAAATACATAGTGACAGTATGCATGTATAGCGTCCTTAGTAATATAATTGACTACGTTATTTCCAGTTGTATTAGTTGTTCAGTGACAGACTCATTGAGACGTCATACTGACTCATAGAGCTGGGGCTAGCGTTAGGGGCTACCATCAGATCCACTTTCATAACCCGCTACAACCAACTGATTCACGTTTCCATATCCATTTCATATAATAAGTATGTAATAATAACATATTTGAGCAAAAGAAAAAAAAACAAGAGGCATATCGTATGAGCAGGTTATCGTATATGTTTTTACATATATTTAAAAAGATATACCCACGTTATTTATTTTTCCTACTTATCTACATTTTCACCTTCCCTTTCATTCATTGCGAATGCATCTAATTGGCTAACTAGAAATAGAGCTGGTTAATGAAATAGGAGGGAGAGGAATCAAAAGGTGAAAGTGCACTTCTGTCATACATGTCAGCCTATGGAATGGCTCACCCTAAAGGAACAGAGGGAGCTGAAGGTCAGGTTTGATATAATCGTATGGATGCATAGGGGGATACAGCAAATAAAGTATATGTGATTATTTTCGATAACATACAAAGAAAATACATTTCCCAAAAAAGAGTACACGGGAAATTATGGTTTATCAGAAAAAATAACTATAAAAACGGATTTCTATTTATTATTATTATTATTATTATTATTATTATTATTATTATTATTATTATTATTATTAGTGGTAGTATTAGTATTAGGCTAGTATAATTATTGTTATGTATTTTCATTAAAGAGAATAACACAAAAATACTTTGGAATATAATATTTCGGAGTTTGTGTAATAAGGTTTTTGTTTATGTTTTATGTTTGTGTGTATGTGTGCGTGTGCGTGCGCGTGTACACGTACGTGTTCATTTGTGCGTATGTGTTGCCTTTCTACTTTGCTGACGTCATCGCGGGAACTGCCCTGTCACGCGCTGTTAGTAAAAGTTGGGATAGAAGCTCCAGTCGGCGCGAGAGAGGTAAATTTCGCGACCGCTTTTATTGACGTTTGGTAAAGGTCGCGAGGAAGCGAAATAAATGACAGTGTAGCCTAGTCGAAGCCGCGTGAAAGAACGAAAGTCGACTCCTTCCAAAAGTTTATGTCAACACTTTATCACAGTAGTCGAGAAGAGACCGCCACAGTGAGAGATATTCTGGATTTTTTTTAAAAGAAGGAAACGCTTTATCGAGACCTTCGCGTTTATAATTGTAAAAACAACAACAACTCGAAAGGCTTATTTAACGAGAAGAGAACCACCCCCCGTGTTCCAGTCGGTAAATGTTGTGACATTTACAGCAGGGCATTGCTCTATAGCCGAGTCGTGGGGGAACCCACGCTGTCAAACCCGATGACTACTGTTAACTGCACCGGCACCGAGGAGCTGGACTTCACGCTCATCTTCGGAGAGGACGGACAGCAGCACGGCCCTGCAGGTCAGTGCGCTTCAACCTGCCGGACCTCGATAGGATAGCCCTAGAGACAACGGAGGATATTCACCTCGTAGTAGGCTGTATTCCAAGTCTCGCCGTAGGCCTACATTTGAGATCTATTCAAGTGTTTCACGGTACACTTGAGATATATTCAGTCAAGTGCATCCCAGAACATTTCACGGCTCATAGTAGCCTACGTGGGAGTTATAGCCACGTATCCTTAATTTCAAGTCCCGTTGTAATAGTCCTATAATAAATTGAAGTAACTGCTTCCCAGCTGTAGGTTAGACCTTCAACTGTTTAGCAATGAAACTGGAATGGACTTGACCTGACAAGTATTGTGAGAAATAGACGCAAGGTTTTGGTCAATTCTATTCACCCGAACAAGTGCCTGGGCCATAGCTATCAGTTGATCGGCATGCTGCCTTGTAGATAGTAGGAGGACAGCTATCGCAATTGAAAGCGTACAACTTTGAGACACCTTCAACGTAGTCCTATAACGAATAGCTCTGCATCTGCAAATGATGGGGTAAAGCAACACAGTTGTTAAACCACTGTATTACATTGTATACAGTATAGCCTGCATCATACATTACACCCATTGTAAGTAAGCAATGCGCCAGCACATTAGAAAGTTGGTTGAGAAACATTGCCGTGCCTTTCTAAATAAATTTGACAAAAAAGTATGGTGAACTAAATATTTTCAAAGAGTATGTCAAGGGGGGAAATTAATCCACAAAAGATGCAAATATAGTAAGTCTGATAAAGTTGACATAGTTCTGTTGCTTTGTTTTAGGCTGTGGGCCAAAGCAAAACACATAGGCTAAGCAATTCATTTTCAGACTAGAGAAAGGAAAACAAGGGCTCAGTGTGAAGTGTTTTCAACATATGATCCTGCAAATGTTATGTTTATACTCATATTATTAATGGTTACTTATGGATGTCCAGATATTGTAAGGTCAACTACACACTGCAACATCTAAATGCATGTGACATATATTCAATCGCATAAAATTCAAATTGACATTCTAATTATTTAAAGTGTTAGTCTACTAATTCAATGGCTAATGTCCTGTTGCCAAAACATTTACATTAGTTCAGCATTTTTACACACCTTATTTTGTCAGCTGTTTCTCTTCTTTTTCACATCATAGTGTGAGTTGATATATCTATATATATATTTGTCGAAGTTCGCATAAAATTAAATTGTCGCCCCAAGGTTCTTCCGAGCACACAGCATACCTTTTGCCTCATACCGCTAAGCAAACCCAAAGATCGCATCTTGCTTTTTTCACTATTCTTCCAGATTCCACTCCACATACACACACAAACACGCACACACGCACACACACACACACACACACACACACACACACACACACACACACACCAGCATCTGTTTCATCAAACTATGGCAAAGTTTTGAACCAATTTGGCCAGTGCTTTCGAATTTCAATCCGTTCTACGTTTTTTGCTTTGTGACAGGCCAAAGGGGAAAAACACAGCATTTGGAATAAGTGTAGGAATAAAAGCACCACTGTGCAAGTGGTTTTAATCTGGCCTCGACTGTATGACTTGGCCCAAAAGAGGAGCTTCTGTCCACATGAATAACGAGAGTGCGAGGAGCACTGCACAGCCAGCGTAGAGCAGCAGGGAGTAGAGAAGCACAGAGTCAAACGCTCTCCGTTTTCAATCGCTCTCATTCTCCGCAGGCCAAGCTCAAGTCAGGACCTGTCGAACACCACCGCTGTGCTTATCTGCTCCCTGGTTAACAGATCCTCTGGTTATGAAAATAAATGATAATGAACTAAAACTTTATCTACAGTATTAAAAAGTATCAACATACTTAGAACATAATAATTACATTTGACTTTAACTTACATTTAGAATACTTTGTCAGATCGAGGCATTTCTCGTCAATGTACTTTGATTGCTTTCTTCAGTTTTGCAGTTCTGCAAATTACTTTTCACTCAACTGCTTAAATGTCTGTGATCTGAACTCTGTATCTCTGTATGTCTGTCCGTCTGTCTAACTGTCTGCCTGTCTGTTTCTATGTCTGATTGTCAGTATGGCTGCTGTCTGTCTGTTTCTCTTTAATCTGCCTGTCTTTCCACTTGTCTGTCTGTCTGCCTGTCTTTCTTTCTGCCTGTCCGGCATTCTTCCTGTATTGTCCTCTGTGTCTGACTGTCTCTCCATCTGTCTTTCTGTTTCTATGTGTCTGCCTATGTATCTCTGTTTATCTGTCTATCTGTCTGACCATATGCTTGCCTGCCCCCCTGCCTGCCTGTCTATCTGTCTGCCTTTCTGTCTGTCTGTCTGTCTGTCTCTACATATGCTTGCCTGCATGCCTGTCTTTCTTTCTGCCTGTCCGGCTTTATTCCTGTATCGTCCTCTGTGTCTGTCTGTCACTCCATCTGTCTTTCTGTTTCTATTTGTCTGCCTATGTATCTCTGTTTATCTGTCTGTCTGTCTCGACCATCCGAGGCAGGCTTCCCTTGAAAGTGAGAAAGTTCTTCTATTTCATCTGTTGGCTGTGTAACTGAAGGGGTTTCCCTGCTAGCGTCAGGTGAAGGAAAGACCTATAGTTTGCCAACGTGCTTAGATCGTGATCTTTAATTTACGCTCATCTCTAATTTATATACTCAAGTCATGTGATGTGGTGGCATGTGATAGTGTTAGGCTAGTTTAGTGTTGGGTTTGTCCTTGTTTATCTGAAACCTTAGTTTCAGATAAATAATTTTATTGACGAGGCACACAACTCAGCAAAACTGTTAGATATCCATTCAGATGAGGCCCTCCAAGAAGATAGACGGATGAGTCAAGCTTATACCTAAACAAATACAAGACGTCCTGTCTGCTAGGTTGGCTAATGCTACTGCGTAACATAGCATGAGTGATTGGTGTTATAAGCAGCAGAAGGGAAGTGCTGCTGGGTGGCGTCATGTCTGTGTTGAGCAAGGGGGGAGCTGGTCCCAGGAACCCTTTAGCAACACACCCAATGGATTCTTTATAAACTGGCTTAATAGACCTTATTCACCTAGTGGCCTGCTTGGTTCCATCTTGGCTATAAACGCTAGCTGGGTTGGCGGAACTGAATGCGGAACTCCACATTTGTTACCCCAACCTGGATAGCGTTTAGAACCAAGATGGCCTCCTTGTCAATATGGCCTAATTCAACCCAACATTCAAGGCACTTTCTTGATGACCTCGATGACTTGCAGGCATTCATTTAAACTAAACACTGCTACCAGAGGCAGTGTGTGGATGCTTGTGGTCACACAAGGACCTGTCTAGGGGTGATGTCATTTTGGAAAAGACGTCTGCTCCATGTTCTTTGGAAGGATAATTACTCAATTATGCATTGTGATGAAGACCATTTAGGAAAGTGTAAAACAAAATAAGTGATAGATGGGAAAGATAGAAGAGAAGCATCCTTCCACAGATAGGAATGATGTTTGAATGGGATATTCGTGATAATCTTTCAATCGTAAATAATGGGGTCCTGTCTCCTATCTTTTCAATGGAGTGAATAGTATTATAGTAATATATTTGGACCCCAACACTAACTGGAAGTATAAGGGGCTTACCAAATGTTATCTAGCACTTACATGTAGCTAATCCAGTTAGGCAGGTGTCACTTTCCTTCCCTGTAATATGTCCGTATCAGGACATATTATGTTCAGGACCCTACTTTTTTTTTAAACAGACTATTTTTGAAATAGCATGCTGCAGCATTAGCTGATGTCACACCCAAATGGCTCTAATTATTTTTTGCTTTGCGGCAGAAGGGCAGTACATTTGTCATGCGACGTTTGGACAAACCAGTTAGTAATGACTAACTGAAGCCATCTAGCCAGAGTTAATTAGTTCATATCATTAAGGTAATAACAACAACTCTAATTACCTATTACCATTTTAGATTATTTAACACACCCAATTATTTTCCGTCACTCAGACTGAAAACTTAAACTAGAACACATTTATTTTCAAAATAATTTTTATCAGGACAACTGAAGTCTGCTTTTAACCTGAGTTTAATATGAATGTGACATTGGACTTGTTTACACGTATCTTCACTTTCTATTTTATCTAGTTCCTTATCCCTGGTAGAGAAACACATTAATTGTGGAAAAATAACACTAAGCACTTGCTTTACAAGTTGCCCTTGAATTGTTCTTTGCATTAGTGCGATAGCATGAGGTTAGATAATTTATAAGCATTCAATGGGTTACAAGAATTGGAGTGGTTCATCAGGCTGAATAAGTTAGCGCTACATGGGTCTTGAGCATAAGAGTGGTTGCATAAAGCTAGATCGGTTAGCGTTCTGGGTCACGAGCAGTAGCCTCATTGGTCAATGGAGGTGGTATGAGAGCTGTGGGTCGATATGCCCTCTATGGGTGGCTGATGAGAGGGTCCATAGTGAAGGTGTCTGGCTCTGAGCCCAGACATGCCATGTGGGCTTCAGATGGTCGGGAGGAATGAGAGGAGAAGGGAGCAGACTTGCTCTTCCCTGCTGTG
Source organism: Pollachius pollachius (assembly GCF_949987615.1). Classification (NCBI taxonomy): domain Eukaryota; kingdom Metazoa; phylum Chordata; class Actinopteri; order Gadiformes; family Gadidae; genus Pollachius; species Pollachius pollachius. The sequence goes on along the minus strand of NC_136938.1, from coordinate 10,502,808 downwards.
AATGGTAGCTGGAACGGCATTCTTGCTCAGTTACTCTTTCTCCAGATCCTCCTCTATTTGCCCTTTTTTATTTTCACACTTTCTGCATTTCTTGTATTTATCTTTTCCCTCTGTCTTTTCTTTCTTTTCTTTATTCAGAGATAAGATTCTTTAGTTCACAACATGCAAACAAAAAAAATATCTGTTTTTCCAAACCTAACCAAGATTTGCTGAGGCTTCTTTTTTCTCTCCTCTTTTTGTTTTCTCAGGATGTGAAATGAGACAAGCGTTACCGTCAGAGTGACTGATCTAGGCTAATAAAATCTCCAGATGCCAGCAGTTGTCATCAGTCAGTCAGGCTCAGTCACTAAGTCACACTGGATCTGGTTGGCTCACGACCGCAGCAGCAGCGCCACTTAATCAACGCCACTATATACTTTTCAGCGTTTTGCCAACTCCTGAGGACTGTGTCGCGGTCAAAGTCACCGTCGCCTCTGGGAGTAAAGAAAGTTCCCTCTTGTCTCGGCACTTAAGTTGTTGTTTGTCTCCGTGCCGCGTGTCTCTCTGCCGCCCCTGGCTCGCCTCTCCTGGCCCTCCTCTCCCCAGCGCTTGTCGTGGGAAAGACTGAAATTACATCGCTCTCATGGTGGACTATTTTCAGCTCCCAGAGAGAGTGGCAGAGGGCAAGCGACAGGTTCTCTAGTCTCATCGTGCTCAGAAGAGCAGGAGCGTCTCTCTCTCGGTGCGCACATCTGAAACCGTCCACGGGAGGCTTGTTGTCGTCCTCTTTTTCTTTTTTTAAACCGCACTAGCGCTTTGGCGTTTCGACGGGCCGAGGTGTGGAAGAATGCTGTGCGCCACATCGCCAGGTGAGTTGGCCGGCACGGCCAGACTTTGACCTGGTGGGTTGTGGGCTTGGCTTTTTGTTTGTCTAGACAAACAAACGTGTCGGCGGGATCCGACACGTAAACAAACAGCTGTTATTGAGCTTTGTCAGAAACACAAATCTACCATGGAGAAATAAATGGAGCTTAACAACAGCATACCCTCTGGTAGTAACACAGTGCAGAGGACCACATGTTACCAACATGTCCTCTGCACCAAGGTTAAACCGCACACACAAAACATGTGTTTGTTAAAAAGCTTTGCCTTAAACCATAGGATATTAGTATTTTCTTTCTTTCTTTTATGTCTCTGCCCGCCTATGAGTGCAAAGGGTTGTCATGTTGAATAAGGTTTGAGTGCAGTTGTGTCGGCTGTAGGGCAGCGGGGGGCTTCAGTGCATCTCAACCTGCTGGTTCAAATGTTAACCTCTTAAGATGTGCTCGTCTCAGAGAGAACACCGGAGGTTCAGCCGTTCGGACCCAGCCTGAGGTCCACATGTGGGAGGATGTCTGCCATGTGGGTGCCCCCCCACCCTGTTGAACCGAGAAGGCTCGGCACCCGGTGTGATGTGTTGGAAGGGTTGTTTCCTCGGGCGAGGCACGAGCTGCTATGTGTGGTATCTGTCTAGTTTAAATTTAGTGTAACATAAGCTACCGCTGGCTGCACTGTATCAACGTCCCAAGGCCAGCCTCTGAGAGAGAGAGAGAAAGAGAGAGAGAGAGAGAGAGAGAGAGAGAGAGAGAGAGAGAGAGAGAGAGAGAGAGAGAGAGAGAGAGAGAGAGAGAGAGAGAGAGAGAGAGAGAAAAAGAGGTGTAAGTTCCTGCCTGGTCTGGAGTCATTGCTGGAGTAGCGAAGCCCCCACAGCCAGGTTCGATTGCAAATAATCGTTGCTGTTGACACCTCTGCATAGTAGACCCGCTCCTTTGATGTTCCGCTTCATTCAGAAGAATTCAGAAGGACATTATTCAACATGAAAAAGTAAATGCCTTTTGAGGATGAGGGGGATAGCAAAAGGGATTGCCCACATGTTGTACATTTTTGAGAAAACAATTCACCCGTACAATAACATGAAATTGATTCAGCAATGTTACATCATCTTTATAATCCCCTGTCTTCATTAGGCCTATTGCCAAATAGGGATCAATTCGTTTTTATTTAAATAATATAATTGATTCAATAAATTGCTTTATATAATCTCAACTTTGAGAGCTCATAAAACTCTCGTTAATGTACTCTACTTTCTCATTGCACATCCTGTTTCCCTAGTTATTTTCAGCTTGTTTATTCAATTTTTTCCCCCTTTTTTCCCCTGGATATGAAGTAATCGGGTAGTTAACAAGGCTCCCCCCCACTGTGCAGGGGCAGAGCGGTGAGGGGTATTTCTACCTAGGAGGATGTACTTCCTCCTCTTCTCACCCAGATCCCAAATTCCTAAATTCTACCACCTCACCACCTCCTCTTCGTCATTTCCGTGGGTAGCAGGGGGCTCTAGGGCCCTGCGCCGGTGGTTAGCCTCTGGTTTTAAGCACGACAGAGGCTTTGTGTGGGACACAGCACTCCGTTGTGGACTTGGTAGACTTAATTGTTAAACATTGAAATAACATTTTTAATTTTCAATGTTCTAAGGTGTCAGGTGGGTAACATTTGAAAATAAACACATTAACTATGTAAGACAGACACATACAGTGCTTATTCTACTTTTTTATCTTTGTATAAATTTACATTTTTGTTCTAAACGAATGGTATCTAGTCGATATTGACATGCATTTATGTCTATCATTTATTTTTGGAAGATGTGTATTTTTTTACGCATGATCTTTACATATGAAGCTATTAAGACTGTCATTCTTTTTTACCCCTTCCTATCCAATGCATCCCAAACCTCCCATACACCAACCATAGTGCATGCAATAAACGAGGCCTTTTGTTGCCCAGACTAGCTGTATGCATTCTTATATTCCTACTGGGTCCCTCTGGCTTGTCTATCCCCTGTATTTGGCAGCTATTCAATCTATTTGCACTTGGACCCATAGTTTGAAAATGTAAATTTAGATCTGTCTCTGATCACTCTCTCTCTCTTTCTCTCTCTCACCCTCTCTCTCTCGTGCTCTTGCTCTCGCTCCCATTCTCTCTTGCTCCGTCCCCTTTCTCTCTCTCTTTCTCTCTCTCTCTCTCACCCACTCACTCTCTCACTCTCACTCTCATACACACAAACACACACACACACATACACACACACACACACACACAGATACACATATGTACACACGCAGGTCTGCCCTCACCATGCTAGTCTTCCTGGCTCCCATGCACAGTTAGCCCTCACAACAGACTCTTTAAATGTCACCCCTGCCAGCGGTAGCCTCTGATGTTATCTGCTGTGGGTTACTGCAGGCCACCGACAGGCCTGTGTTTGCCTCTCATAACAATCACCTAATGCAATGACTGTGGCTCCTGCCCTGTCCCCCTGGAACCCAGTGAATGCACCAGCCTCCTGGCTCTCTGTTAATACACATAAGGGGGCATCGCTGGTCACAGTATCTCTCCACACAACATCTAACAATCATGTCATGTTTGCATCGTGATTGTTTGAATCTGGCTTATTTGAAGTTTGCTCTTGCTATATACTATATCATGTATAATGCATAATATAAGTAAGGATAATATATCTAGTTATATTATGAAAGTAAAATATACTTATATATATATGGAGGGATATAAGGAAGGGATAATTCACTACAAAGTGGGCTGATATTGAAAATAATGCAGAATGCAGCAGCAAGGTTCTTAGCTCTCTGTCGTCAAATCTTTTTCAATAAAAGTACACTTAGTGGCGGATTATCCCAATATAAATGAAATGAAGCCTGGAATCCATCAGGGTTTCAGGGTTGTGAATGGTGCATTGGCAGGTGTTTCAGTCAAGCTAAGGTTCAAATCATCAACTGGCACCTTTTGTCTGCCCTGTGTTTTCACAGCAGGAGGTTGCTAATTAAGAGCCTAATATAGCATGCAGTCATATGTTACCGTTGGCTTAGGGTGCCGTTTTTTAAGCTACTGCTGGCTGATTTCCTCTCTCTCTGACGTGAGGGAAAGTCTTCGTGTCGCGATGCTGACACAACACAATAGCCTTCCGCATTGATGATTAAAGGATTACTTAATTTTTTCAACCTGGATCCTATTTCCCTATCATATGGGTCTAAGGGACAGATGCAGACAATATTTTTAGAAATTGGTCCAGTATTGAGCGAGAACGCTGCAGCTTTATCCACGAAAAACGGGCCGCAGTCTAATCTTTTGGGGCAACAGCAACCCATCAATGTAAGTCCTCTAAAAGTGTGCTTTCACCACTTTTTTTTAGAAGTTATGGTACGGTTTAACGTTATGGAAAGGATTCCTACAAAGAAAAACAACTTTTTATGACCAGTCGCCTCATCTGTTCTGCTTGTAACTGAGACTCAGAAAATCTCAGAAGAAAACGGTTTAATCTCACAGGAAATGTCCCTTTTGTCATTACTATCTCCCCTCTCCTTCACCCAAATCTGTTCTCGCTCAATATTAGACCAATTCCCCGAAAAAAAAATCTCACTAGTCCATTAGACCCAAAATGATTGCGCAATTGGGTCCAGTTCGAAAAAGAAGACTGAAGGTTTTCTTTAAGCCGACCCTCAGAGTTAATTATTAATAATGAACCACACATGAACTCCTTTTTTCGCCCCCTTTTGACTCAAATGCATGTGCATCTGTAGTACCCACAAATAACTGCTACACGCAGGGTCAAACAGGAGAGATGCCAATCAATGTTGGAGGGCCACAGCTGTAGCCCGGCTTTGATAATAATATGATGTGTGCGTCACAACCTTTTTGCTCAGAAATAGGCCCAAGGCAAAGCAGCCCCGCCTGTTTCATTCACCAAAAGAATATAACATCGAAACCCACATTTCTTATTCAGAGAGTGATCGCAAAAGTAATAATGTGCAAGGAACTTATCTTGGTGCACAGCATATATTCAGGGCAAAAGTGTAATCATGCATACAGTTCATGAGTGTATAGTAGCACATTGCTTGTCAAATGTCAGTTGTTTTAATAGATCATTCAAATCCATTGAAATGTTAACTAGAGTTTGTTACCTCAAATTTTGTATGTGACTTTTAAACCTTCTTTCATTGACTTTAGGTGTCAACTTAGGTAAACGATTCAGGAAATAATATAATAACTGAAGTATATTGCAATATAAATTGTAAGGCCAAGCAAATTCTGTGTACAATATTTTCCTTTGATTATACACATTTTGCATTGATAGTTGATCTTTATTAGGGCTATTTTTTTTATTTTGACAGCCATACAGTGTGTGGTTATTTGGCAGCATTTTGTTTTGGTCGGTTGGTCGCCGGTTCTTAAGGAGAGCTGAAAGAGGAGCCCGACCTGAACACAAAGCTTGTGCCCAGGCAGGGGGTGAAAGCTGAGCCCCTTCTAATCAACCTGCCTCCCCACACAAAGAGCCAAGCTCCGCTTACCCACCAGCCTCATGCCTCAAACCTTATGCCTCATTAAAGCCTCCAGTCTCCAGCCTCCAGCTTGCAGCACACAAACTGCTGGCAAGCCCAAACTCATAAAGGACACACACACACATACACCAATACACACACACAAAAGTTAACATAGTGACACACATACAGATACACACATTTAACACACACACACACGCACAGGCACACACAAACACACAAACACAGACAAACACACATACAAATACAAACACAGTGGCACAGACACATTGCTGCAGGCGTGCACACATCCATACACACACATACAAACACACACACACACACACACACACACACACACACACACACACACACATGCACACGCAGACGCACACATACATGGAACACAACTATACATACAGATGCACACAGCTACACAGACAGAAGCAAAGACTGGCACACATACACACACGCATACACACACACAGCTTTACAAAGAGGTGACACTGCACACCATGTAACGACCCGCTGAATGAGTTATCCTACCAATGATGGACACCTCAACCCCCCCTCCCCCGTCCCACCTCCACCCCTACCAATATATACCTGGGCTTCACGCCAATGTAGAGCTGTGCCTCAGTGCATGCCCCATGACCCTGACCCACCTCCTCAACAACGGGGGAGGAGCCACGGCGGTAGAACCAAAGGTAAAAGTATCCCTTGGTGTCCTCACACCCCCTCATAGAATACTCCCAGGCCATGGAGGTTGTATCGTCTGGCGGCGGTCGAGGTTTTAGCTGGGACCCAATATGGTCCTTACCCTCGTCTGACTCCGTAATGCACTGCCACTCTAGTGTGGAGGGTGTCCCATCCGACTACTGAGGGGCCACTACGTCAAGGAGTTCCTCCAAATGGATGCTGCAGAGACAGTTCCAGTAGAGGGCTTTTATGCGGCCGGGTCCCAGCTAACTGGCCTCTGGAGTTCAAGGGTCAAACGTTCTCCCCCCTGTTACCCCATCGGCCCTGGCAGTGTGTCACGAGCAGCAGTGAGAACCCTGTCCAAACGCTTCCTGCAAGGAGGAGCGATTTCCCGGCTATTTTTAGCTTAGGTACAACAAAGCCTCTTAAAGATCTTTATTTAACCAGATCGTCTGTGTCATGGATAGACGCTTGACGCACTGGGTCAGCAGGAAGTCAGCAGGTTCTGTGCACGCAGACAAAACACGTTTTTTTACAGATTCAAGCATTTTGTCCCTGCTGCTGTTTTTATTTAGTCTACTCTATAATGCCCTCATCGACTGTGTTATACTCTATTCTACTATGCTTTACTCTACCGTTCTCTACTCTATAGTCTCCCCTACTCTATACTCTACTCCACTCTCCTTTTCTCTACTCTATAGTCTACACTGCTCTACTCTAGCTCTACCAATTTCTAGACTATACTCTACTCTGAGAAACTGCTAAAGGCCAAGGAAACACAGACGGCTGGAGGATGTTTGTTTTAAATTTGAATACATTGAAATTAATTTGGTTATGCTGCATCAGCTAGACAAACAAAGTAAGAGAGGTATATGCCAGTAGTGGTTTTTGAAGGTTTGGGTTTTTTTATAACATCTGTCCGCATTTCTGCTTGATAGAATAAGTGGAAATGTCCTCACACAAAATAAAAACCCCCTATGCTGTATTATTTTCTCCTATCTTCTCCTCCTCTCCCCTCCTCTCCACTCCTGTCCCCTCCTTATCCTCTCTCTCTCCCCCCCCGTCCTTGCTCTCACTAGGGGGGTTCTCCCCCACTGTAGCCCCTCCTCAGTGCTAGGGAGGTTTAAGGTGATCAGAATAAGCCAGGTACCCTGGTCCACCTCATGTCTAACCAGACAGACACAGACCGCACACACACTCACACAGACACACACACGCACACACACACACACACACACACACACACACACACACACACACACACATCATCCCTTCACCATCTATCTGTGCCTTGTCAACTTTTACTTTATCACATCACATGTGTAAATGGAAAAAACGACGTGCCTTTTTACATTTGTTTATTAAAGTTCATCAGAACCTCTACCAAATAATACACCCAAAAATGGACTTGATTCTCTCTTAAATTCAGTTACTGGCTCTTATATCTTCCCAGTGTCAGAGGACAATGTTGGAGCTTATGAATGTGAGTCCTGTTGGTTGGCCATTGCTTCCATTGCTGTATGATCTCTCAACCTTTGTATCAACACTGCCTTTTGCCTCCATCTCTCGGGGGCGCTTTCCTTTGAGCTCTCCAGGAAAGGGCATGTACATAAAAGTAGACGTCTAATCTAATCTAATTGGCTTGGAAATGTGGTGCCGATGATGAATTATTTTTATATGAAAAACATATGAGAAAATCCCATACAATATTTACTTGGAGTTAGTTTAGTTAAAAAAACTTTCAGGGAACATGTGAGATAGCACCATCAGTAACAGTTGCCCCGTTGCCCTAGGCTACAAGCCCCTGTCATCATGTCATGGGGGCTGGTCTTCCCTCTTGGCTTCAACCAGTGATATTAAGATCACTTGTAAGGGAGATTTGAAAGCAAGGAAAAATATTACAAGATTACAAGATGATGTGCAGGCCTTATCTTGACAGCACATGCTTTGAGGCTATATTATAAAAATAACATGATATTATAATATATTTTTAAAAGGCCACAAAAGAACTGGTGAATTTGGCCGCCATTGTGTCAATTTTGGCAACCCTAAACGAAGCTGTTATCGCCTGCAGGGAATCCATTTCTTATTGTTATTGTTGGGCTCTATGTGTTTTCTAACTGCAAACAAGCAAACCACCGGGAGCCAGGTGCAGCCCTAGGCCATTGCCACATCTGCTTTAGCAGGCTGCTGCCGTCTCAAACAACTGTAACAACAGTGACTTCAAGTCATACGCAGCCATGAGGTAACGAGGGCCAGGGACTATGGAAACAATATTGACTTATGCACATGACATGTTTCGAAGTGTGACAAATGAAGTTAGAAAAAAATATATCAAACTTCAGAGAAAACGTTTTTTTGTGATTTTGTTCAGTTTAACTGTCTAATTGTTGACTATTCATGTCAATGTGTTACATAATCCAGAAACAATATCGCTAAAAGGCAGTGAAACAGAACCTGGTGTTGTGGTTTTGGAATGTTTGTTGTTTTGGGGTGGTGTTTGAATCTGTGTATGCAGAATAGACAACGTTTCTCAGTTTAGTAATGCTGAACATCCAAGCCCAACACTTCTTCTTCCTCTCATTCTCCCTTCCTCTTTTCTCTCTCTTTTTTTCTCTCTCTCTCTCTCTTTCTCTCTCTCTCTCTCTCATGCTCTCTCTCTATCATTCTCTCTTATCCCTCTCTCTATCCCTCTCTCTATCCCTCTCTCACTGCCTCTATGCCTGACTCTTTGCCTCTGCCTCTCTCTTTTCCTCTCTATCCCTCTCTGCCTGCCTCCAAGTCTCTTTATACTCTCTCAGTGAGTGAGTGAGCGGCTAGTAGGAGATCAAATGCTTTGTCTTCTGTCTCTGCCTCTCTTTCTCTATCTCTCTAGCTCTGCCTCTCTGTCGACCTCTATGTCTCTCATTCTTAGTCAGTGAGTGACTGAGAGAGCCAGGCCGGGATCGTGTGCTGGGTCTTGTGACAGACAGGCAGGGCTCGTGGTGTGCAGCTATAAATATGTCCTCGGCTGTGGTCTCTGCTGTTCTCAGAGTGGGTGTGGCAAGGCACAATGTTAAAAAAAAATACATATTCACTCTTATCCAGTGTTTTTCAACCTGTGGTAAACGTTGGTACTGCAAGTGGTATGTGGGATTCTTTTTCTTGAAATATACAGAACTCTTTAAAATATTAGAAAGACAATTGAAAATAAATGTATTATAAATGTTCAGTAAATATTAAATGATTTTTTCTTATAATAAACACACTGGGAGCATAAGCAGCATTGCTGACTTTTTCTTTCCGCGGTTTCCCACTGGCCATGGCCTTCTTGCAGGAATAATTACATATAAAGGGGGCAGTGTCACTCAGCAACCGCATATGTATTCATCTATTTCTTACCGTTTACACATGAGGTGGGCCGCAAATGTCTTGATCCCAATTTAGTGGAACATCTAAAGTTAAAGTTCTAATCCTAAATCACCCGCCAGTTAACTGAGACTTCAGATTGTCTGGCACTTGAAAGTGGAAGAAACATCTGAAAGGGGCGATCAAGCAGTTGGCTTCTTTCAACTAAAAACTCAAACAAGTTGAGTGTGTAATTGTGTGCAAATGTGTGTGCGTGCAGGTGTATGTGTGTTTGTGTATGTGTGTGTGTGCCTGCATGCGTATGTGGGTGTGTGTATATGAGCAATGGTGCCAACGTCATGCTGGGTTGGTGCATAAATGACATCTTTAGGTCCTGATTCAACAATGTTTCCACAGTCAGCTCAGACAGGAAATGGCGTATATTGTTGTTTCCCCTTTCCTGAACATCCTCATGAGTGAGTATTTGCAGAGGATCCCGTTGAGCTTTCAAATAAGCCAACAGCCATATACACACACCCACACACACATTGAAAAGCACACACACTGACACACACATCGTTTATTGTTTGAAGAATAATTTATGTTTGTCATTAAATGTGTTTAATCTCACTTATTGTGTGAAAGGACACTGACACATTAACCATCTTTGGTATTTTAATGATGGTTGTAAAAGTATAACAGTAATTCATTTCTTCTTTGAGCATATGAAAATATAATTATCAAAAAAATGATACATACATAATTAACATCTAGCATCCAAGTTTGTGTCTGTGTGTTTGTGTGTGTGTTTGTGTGTGTGTGTTTGTTTGTGTGTGTGTGTGTGTGTGTGTGTATGTGCTCGTAAGTGTGTGTGGGTGTTCATATAGATGTGGTTGTGTAGTGAGCAGAAAAGAAAAAGAGAGAGTAAGAGAGAGTGTGTCTGTCTGTGTGTGTCTGTGTCTGTGTGTTGTTGTTAAGGCTCACTGGGTGCAGGCATGTGAATTCATCAGACAGTTATTAATAACCTCTCTAATATAGAACTGCCAGCTAGGACAATGGACTGTTTCATTAATTTTCGTGCATGAATGTGTATGTGGGCATGCGTGTGCATGTGCATGCATGTGTTGGTATATTTGTGCACGTGTGTGTGTGCATGTGTGTATACATGCATATGTATGTGCATGTGTGTGTGTACATGTGTTTATCTGTGCGTGTGCGTCTGTGTGTAAGTGAGCCTCTGCTGGTTGACCTTTGGTATAAATAGCCTGCCGGCGCTGGATGTGTTGACAGGCGAGAGTGGGCAGAGTTGTGTGAATCTGTTTCCTGAGTAGCGCTGTTCATCGGTTATCCCTCTTGGAACCCTGCCCGTATGACCGCCCGCTAGCCTGTGCAGCCCACACACACACACACACACACACACACACACACACACACACACACACACACACACACACACACACACACACACACACACACACACACACACACACACACACACACACACAGGCGGCCAAACATACACAAACATGTTGAACACAACCACACACACCCACACGAGAGAAGTGCAATAGTGCATGATACACTAATCCTGATCTCTTTTTGGTGGTGTGAATGCGTAAAATAGTGATAACACAGAGTGATAACACGTTCAAGGCTAAACCATCCTTGATCAGTGAACAGTATCGGTTATCATTCATTTATAAACCAGTTAACACTGGCCGATTTGATTAGGCTGCTACAGTTTCTCTCTCTTAGTAATGCTATTACTTGGCTATAGTAGGATATATTGTACATCAGACCTACTCTATTCTGCCTGTAAATCCCCTCATTGTAAACATGTGGTGAACATCCTTTTCAAAAATTTGGGGCGATGACCACACCTTCCATTTCTAGCAACAGGGGTTTGGCATGAAACCTTGTAAAGCTGCAGGTCTACTAGACCAAAAAGAGCTAAAGGTCCATTGTCTTTTAGAGTCTTGCGGCTGTCTACACTGTAATACACACTGGACCTGTTGAACCCGGCGAGTACCTCCTATAATCTGACCATTCTCCACTGACTGTGACTTACACGTCTCTTGCTCTTCCCTCGTTCTTCCCAGATCAGGAGCCCGATGACAACACATCCTTCTACATCCACGATGTGGGCCAGCCACAGTCCATGGTTAGCAGCCACCAGTCTGTGGGCCTGCCCCATTCAGCCGTCTCAAACCACCAGTCTATGGGCCTGCCACGCCATAGCATGCAGGCTTACTCCCAGCTTATCAACACGTCACCGCGCCTGCAGCCACACAAACAGGCCTGCGAGTCCCACAGCTACGACGGTCTACACGAGCCCAAGTACAGCACATCTCCCCTGCTACCCCACACCCCCACGGGCCCTCCCAAGGCCTTTGAGTGTCCCAGCATCCAGATCACTTCCATCTCGCCCAGCTGTCAGCAGGGGATGGGCGCCAGTCAGGAGGACCTCAGGGCCAACGGCCCCGAAGGGGACTACCACGGGGAGCGACCTCTCTCCAGGGATCACCTGTACCTGCCCCTGGATCACGCATACCGGGACTCATCGCTCAGCCCCAGCCCGTGCAGCAGCATCTCCTCCAGGAGCTGGTTCTCTGACGCCTCTTCCTGCGAGTCCTTCTCCCACATCAACGACGACGTAGAACACGAGCTGAACGAGGCGGCCGCCCGCTTCACCCTGAGCTCGCCGCTCACCTCCCCGGGGGCCGGCTCCCCCCAGACATGGGGGGTGCCCCAGGACGACCAGGGGCCCTGGCAGCAGCAGCAGCAGCAGCAGCAGCAGCAGCAGCAGCAGCAGCAACAGCACCACCCCGCCTTCATCCACTCCCACTCCCTCACCCTCTCGCCACGAGGGTCCCCGTGCCACTCCCCGCGCACCAGCGTCACCGATGAGAACTGGCTCAGCCCGCGGCCGCCCTCCCGCCCCTCCTCGCGGCCCACCTCGCCGTGCGGCAAGAGGCGCCACTCCAGCGCAGACATCTGCTTCCAGGGCTCGCTGTCCCCGCACCACTCGCCCACCCCCACGCCCGGGCCCTCGCCCAGGGGCAGCGTGACCGAGGACACCTGGGGCGGAAGCCCCCAGGCGGGCATGTCGCCCTTCCAGTTCTGTCCCTCCGAGGCCGACATACCCTCCAAGACCAGGAAGACCTCCCAGGACAGGACGGTCATGCAGGGGGACATGGGTCTGGACGAGCAGGGGAGTATGTCCCCTCACCTGGACTCCCCGTCAGACGAGGGTCTGCACGGCATGAAGAAGGACGCCGCCGGCGAGCAGTTCCTCTCCGTGCCCTCCCATTTCACGTGGAACAAACCCAAACCCGGACACACGCCTATATTCAGGTAATCACAGTTGATGTATACATGACATACACATGACATGAAGACAGAGATCGTGGCGATGCGTGACACTCAAGCTTCTGAAACTGAGATTTGAATGTAATGAGCATTAGTTTAGAGCACAGGTTCACTACAGCTTGAATAAATTAATTCAACTGTATTGCTTTTAACAAAATGGCCCAATTATTTTCAAAGGTATAGGGAAAATAACAGCTTACTGCTTCTTTGAGTTGAACAACCTGAAAGGGTTGTTGGAGTGCTTGATGTGTGAAGCTTATCACGGTAGCATGGTCGGCGTCATTAGCAGTTGGCTTTGTGAGGCATGGCTTTGTGAGGCATATATAAATAAAAATAAATTGAATTACTTATTATATCACAGCAATTAAGATTTCAGTTGATTTGGATTATAAATACAAGAAGGAGGTCAAGGCTAAATTATCTAACTTGAGGCAAGGCATTGGCTTTTTATGTAGTGTAATAGTCACAATAAAAAAGAAAGTTCCTTCTGATCTTGACAGAGGATTGATAATGGCCTGGGGTGATATATATCGCTGACACAATTCGACTTGTGTTTACATGCTGTACTTTGAGCTCCTTAGCGATGCAATACAGTGGCGAGTACCTTAAAGGTCACACAAGGCTGTGGGAGAGTTGAGGGGGAGAACCACAGGCATGTATACACACACATGCTATACTTCAATACACTTGTACGTAAAAGCTGGAAAATGTTCCACTTTAAAAGGGTAATCAGAGGCAATCAGATGAAGCCGTTCGTAAGGAGAGGGGACAGAGAGCGTGGGCTCTCCCTCTCCCGCTCTATCGTTTGCAGCAGATGAAGGCATGGCCTTGTTTGTGTGCACTTGCCACAGGCACTATAAATCAGCAAAGAGCACATATGGCTGGACACACGCAAACACACACACACACACGCTCAAATGGACTCATGCACTAAATGCATTCCCCAGAAAACAATAGGGTCAGTATTTACGGAGGTCCCATTTGTTAATTTATTTGTCCTCTTTCAACTTTCATGTCATCTTTCCTTTTTCACAGTAAGAAGACAATCATTGAGCTAACCATTTAATGTATTATTTACTATTCAGTCATTAAGTAGACGCTTTAACCAAAGAAAATTAATTCAGTTATGCACACTGACAGTCAAACTGCGATAGGTAAAGTTCAAGGAAAGGTGGAGAGGACAGGCTGGAAGCTGCAGCTTCTGGCGAATGTGAGCCTTGCGGCCTTGACAGAGCTAAGCTCTGTTGCACATTGGTGACGTGATATAAACATCCATTTTAAAGCTGCTGTAGGTACGATTTCAAGTTGTTAAGAGAGAGCAGAAAATAGCAGAATATATGATTTTGTCGAATATTGAAGGAACCAACCAAAAAAACGTCCCTCCCTCCCTCCCTCTCTGCCCCTGACCTCCCTTCGTTTCTCAGCTTTCATGCACCTATGATTGACAGGCAAGATGGACTCCCAGAACCAATCAAAAGCAGACAGAGTCAACCCAAGACTGATATTTACTCACTGATAGCTGATGGATGGCCATACCATTTCTAATAAATTAAACTAAAATAATAGTTTTTAAATCTTACCAACATCACCTTTTAAATATGCACATGGCAAGTTTCACTGCCATCAGCCTCGCTTTTCCACTGATTTAGCAGTCATTTATTCATACATTTTTTGAATTTGTTGACTCTGCATACTGAAACACTGAAAGAATGCATACTTAAACACAAACGCTGTGAAAAGCTACAAAGCTAAGCTTCGTAGACAAAAGAAAGTTGTCTTTTCATCTCTAACTCCAGCCATAATTAAATTAACTATTTCAGATTTTTGACCGCAGAATAGGTCACGGCAGTTCAGGAATATCAAATGCTGAATAACTGCTTACATAGGCCATGAAGTCTGTAAGGAGCAACATAGGCCTGCAGTTTGAAGTGTACCACAGTCTTCCAACAGAATCATGAACGTTTTAATACGTACGGTTTGCTGTGTTCCTTAAGATAAGATAAGATAAAACATGAATAAATCCCTTTGGCATGATCATTTATGGCAGCAGAGAACCCACTAGCACAGGTCCAAATGACAATAAAACAAATTTTATAAAAAGGGCAAAAAACATAAATAGATTAAAACCAGAAGGAGAAGGAGGGACCACAGAGAGACCAGACTAGAGACCCATTCACCATATTGAATATTTGGCTCTTATATATGTATTCTTATACATTAAATAATCACCCAATCAGCCATCTTGCTAGTCTAAGTAATATTTAGATCACCTTAATATGCAGACATAGATGTTTAACTGTCGAGCTGCTCCAGTATGCTGTGTGTTATCTCCTGCCCTTGGTTCTTTGATCTTTGCTGTATACTCCACTGTATCTTTTGTTTGCCTTAAGCATTAACTCAATTTACCCAAGGAAGTAATTTTCATCCAAGGTATACAAGAAAGCCCTAATCGCATTCTTGTGGAAGTTGTCTACATTTGAATGGGTTAACCTAGGTTAAGGCCAAATTTTAGGTGAGAGAAATTCTGCTGAGATTATAATACACATAGCAACTCCTGTCTGCTCAGGGATCAAGGGTTTGGTGTGTGTGTGTGTGTGTGTGTGTGTGTGTGTGTGTGTGTGTGTGTGTGTGTGTGTGTGTGTGTGTGTGTGTGTGTGTGTGTGTGTGTGTGTGTGTGTGTGTGTGTGTGTGTGTGTGTGTGTGTGTGTGTGTGTGTGTTAGTGGCGTGTGAAACAGATGGCCCAGGCAGTTGGTTACTGGGTGGGTTTCACTGCCTCAACAAAGGAAGGCAATGAGGTGGGGCGAGGTTACGGGTGGGTGTGGCTTTGCCGGGAGGGGCTTGGGTGCTACTAACAACCAGATTCCTTTCGTCCTCCAACCTATTTTAAACATACACCCCCCCTTGGGGAATATAGATTGGGATGGAATGGGTTCTGGTTCCCAGTCCACTGCTGTCATCTGTCATCTGCATCTGTATGTTATGGTTTAAATGTGTCTCAAGAGGTTGGTTCAGTTCACCAGTCCCTTCAGGCCGACTGTCTAACCAGAGGTGTTTGTGTAGGTGGAGGGGAGAGGGGAGAGTGGAGGGGCTGCTTGTGTGATTTGTATTGGGCCTTGTTCACCCAGCGGCCGTCTTGGTTCTAACCGCTTGACGGGTGGGGGAATGGAATGCGGAACTCCGCATTCCGAGATGACCGCGAGGTGAATAAGGCCTATGGTAAAGGACGAGAGGACGTGACAAGAGAGGGGGAGCCCCCCACAGCCACCCGAGAAAGGTTGCGCTATTTTGGATCCCACTCATGCTCATGTTCCCTGCATTGCCATTACCTGCTCTTGTAACCGTAGCAGCCATGTGCAAGAAAACAAAAAAAAAGCACACATGCTTTATGGAGTGAGCTTATGTTATGGAAGGTGATCACGTTGGCAGGGACAGCCCTGCTATGAATTGCTTTGACCTCATTTCCTCCCGCTATTACATCACTTCCTCCCCTGCTGTCCTCCCCTTGGAACTGAAAGAAAGCTTATCTTATTGGATACTTTTAGGGAACTTGTTATGTATAAATAACTTCATGTATGTATCTGTGTATGATATATATAGAACACACAAAAAGGGGAACATAAGCGACACACTCGCAGGTTTTAAAGTGTCCATATATATTCAGTGATGAGATCACATTCGATTCAACTCACCACGAACAGGGAGCTTTTATGTAACACAATACAAACTATTGTGGTTTTCGGTGGCATTTAAAAGTTGTGCGTGGTGGGAGAATCCCTGCAATGCAGTGGGATTTGATTTAGAACCACAAAGCATGGCACAGCACACACACACACACAAAAATAAAATGGTAATTCACCAAAATGTAAAACACATGCCCGTTTTATTCCAAAAGTCAGTCTTTCCTCTTGTTTTGATTGTACTAAGTATGCCAAAGTAAGAACTGAATGGTTCCAATGACGGATTCCCTGCACATGTCTCCCATTGAGAGGACTCTGGTCTGCTCGGAGCCACGGCTGACAGGACCATGGAAACAGAACAACTAGGCCTCCTGAACCTCACATGAACACATCATTTTTTTTGTATGGTACCATCGTTGCTTTATGGACAGCTCATTGATGAGAGACAGGAAGGCAGGTTGTAGGAGAGAGGGAATGACGTGTAGCACAGAGGACCACAGGTCGGAATCGAACCCGGGAATCGAACCGCACTAGCATACTGAGACCCCAACAACCCTCATTAAAAAAAAAATCTATATTAAACTGATCAATATGATTTTCTTGTATATACATATATATTTGTTGTTCCATGTTACACACTGATTCTTTAAAGTGGTCCCTTTCATTTACATTTGAATGAAATCCCATTATTTTATCTTTGTGGAAACACAGGTCTGTCCAGCTTCAAGGTAGAAGCCAGTTACGGTGTCCCGGTACATAATGACCTCTGCGAAGTGCTATGAACTGTCAGAGGAAGTACTGCTTGCATAATGTATCTTAAAGAGAGTTACATTGAATGAAATGTACAGGACAAGACTTTCTCTATACACTTCCTTTCTTGTTGCTTATTTTCACAACCCTCAAAAAAAGTATGTCAAACCACAGTGAGTCAGATGAAGTAAATAAAGTTCTGCTAATGCTCTGCCCTGACATGGAAAACAGCCTTACAACTTGCAGTTTAGGACAGTTATCATGGAAAACAATTATGTTGGCCAGATTTATAAATGTGCCTTTTGACAACAGTGGAAGTCTATGGCACAGAAGTGGAGTGTCAGTTTACCATTCGCTAGACAGACAGCGTTTTGTCATGGGATGCTCCGTTCAGTTTACAAACTAAATTGAACAGTTTACAAACTAAACTGAATTGAAAAATCTGAATCAGAATAAGAACTTGTATTCATCAAATTGTTCAAAGAATGTATCTTGGTGCTGATACAATCATACATTCAGGATAGAAATATGCATCTAGAATAAACAGCCTTAAGTAAGAATTATTCTGGCCCTTAACCCCCTAACCCTAACCTTAATTTAGACAACCCCATTGTTAATGTCAATGCTGTAGGGCTGCTTCTCTTAAACACATGATTGAAGCCATCTTATGTCGATGCCTAGCGATATGGAGGACAAGTCCAACTGAGGGTTTTATTTTTAAGTGCAGCTGTTCAAAGCGGATTGTTGAAGGAGACATGCCCACTACACTTGCTTTAACTGACTGACTGGCCGAGGGACTGGCTGACTGACTGACTGTCTGACTTGCTGCCTGAGCTGTCCATCTGACTGCTCTGTCTAGCCAACTGATTATCTTACTGCCTTACTGACCTGACTCACTGGTTCACTCATTCTGTGTTTCTACCTTGCTCTCTCCTACACATCTTTCCTGTACAATGAGCAATCGTTCTACATCTACTCTCCCCCCAAACCCTCCGATGGCCCACCAGGTAACGGCTGCTTGTAAACCCCCTGCTTCAATGATTCACTCTTAAAGTCTCACGCAACCTATTACAAGTGTTCTACATTTAAAGGCAGGTTTATGCATGAGGGCATTCCAGTGACTCACTGGCACAGCAGCCAGTGACTGAATCTGACCATCTGTACCATATGCACATACAAAGAAAGCTTATCTTATTGGATACTTTTAGGGAACTTGTTATGTATAAATAGCTTCATATATAGCTTCATATATTGCTTCTATTGAACTCTCAACCAGGGCATCTGCCATCTGTTTCTAAGAAAGGATTTTTTAGAGTTTATTTGACCAAAGGTGATTCTGTTTTCTTGGAGTGATGTGAAGTCATGTGGATTATAGGGAGATCTGGGGTTGAGTAAGACCTGATGGAAGAGGCCGGTGATTTCCTGGCTATATTCAAGGTTATAGCAATGAAATTACGTTGTCCTGTTGACAATGCATTTCCTGTTCCAGTGTCCATCCGGGCAAAACTCATTCAGTGCCACAAATGACTAGCCATTGAGACCATCTCATACCATCCAAAAAAATAAATAAAATGATAGGACCAATGAGCGCTCGGGGGCGGGAGCTTTGATTCCTGATGAAAAAGGGGCAGCCAAATTAAAAAAACAATGTCAGTGCCCAAGGAAAGTGTAGCAATCTACAGACTAATCAAATTCTAAAATCTAAAAAAATAAAATAATCTAAAACACTGAAGGCTTTCTCAGATTAGAATAGGTTTAGCTTTACTTCCAACTGGATTGGGCAGGAGCGAAGAGAGCACAGTGTCATAGCGTCACACAGCGTCAACCCTGGCTGCCGTCCAAGGCCAGACTTATTTGCTCGAACCCTCGTAAAA
The DNA here is from genome assembly GCF_949987615.1 of Pollachius pollachius. NCBI lineage: Eukaryota > Metazoa > Chordata > Actinopteri > Gadiformes > Gadidae > Pollachius > Pollachius pollachius. The sequence continues at coordinate 10,483,763 of NC_136938.1, read as the reverse complement.
TACAAAATATAGTTTTGTTTATTGATAGTGTGTGTGTTTCCTTACAGGACCTCGTCCCTGCCCCCTCTCGACTGGCCGCTCCCCAGCCAGTTTGGCCAGTATGAGTTAAAAATAGAGGTGCACCCCAAGGCTCATCACCGGGCCCACTACGAAACAGAGGGCAGCCGAGGAGCCGTCAAAGCAACTTCCGGTGGCCATCCTATCGTCAAGGTAACAAAGCCGTCCGTCTACCCTACCAGTGAAATCTAGAAACAAAATGTGGAAGTGAATTGTATCTATGTGTAGTTTAGTCTATTCCCGGCCCAGGCTCCGGGCCGTCTCCCTACAGAGGTTCAGCTATAACATAGTAGGACTGCTGGAGCTGATTAGTCCCACTGTGGATGCACTATGCTTGAGAACACGAGCATTAGTGTTGGAGCCGTATCTCATGTATGTCTACTAAGCACATACAGCTATTGCTCAATGTTGTCAGCTAAGCACACACAGCTACACATCGGACATGGGGCCTTTGGCATGATTTGTATTTTTGGAGTTTTGTTGTTCCACTTCACTCTCTATTTGTGTTCCTCTGAACCATCTGCACCCCTGCAGAAGATGGACCGATAAATATGGAAAGCAAAATGTCAGATGCACTGTGTGCACTTGATTTGTGAACTTTTGTTGGACGAAAATATACTTTTCACAGAAAACCTGAAAAAAACATGGAAAAACATTACATAATATAAATATAAGGGAAAATGGAACCGTACCGAGGGTTGACGCAGGGAAAACACCACGCCTCACAACGCTGACTCCAGGTCTGATATATGGGGCATATCCGGGTCATGGCTCACAGCTTACCCCCTGCCCCCAGAGCATCCGCTCCTAACACCTACAGCGTTGAACACAGGACCCAGTGGTCGCTCTGGCAACCAGGAGCCACAAAGTAGAACATGAGAGTGGCTAATGGGAATGGCAGATGACTTTCAACTTTTACACCAGACGCCTGCCTCCCCCTCTACAGATTGGTGAAACTAATCTTGCTACCACTGAGAATATCCACAAATTGATGCTCATTGTCAGTAAGTTAGTACAATGTATTTATAGCACCATTCCAGAACAGATGTCACAAAATGCTTAACAAAAGTAAAAAAAAAAATACAATAGATGGTCTACAATACATAAAGCGCCACCACAACACAGGTTTTAAAATAAAAAAACAAACCAGCTCATCAAATGCATTTGCTCATCCAGCAGGGATCTTAACTGGTCATTTTGAATGTCCCCAGTGTTGTTGTTGTTGTTGTTGTTGTTGTTGTTGTTGTTGTTGTTGTTGTTGTTGTTGTTGTTGTTGTTGACAAGACAAGGCTTGGAATAGTAAAACACAGTACAACTAAAGATAGCAAAATCATTGGTTGGCATTTAACTGTTTAATTGCTTTACAACATATGTGCTTACGAACACATATGCATGCTAGAATTATTCAACGCAAAACCCTTTCTACGGCTGCCCTGTCAGGAGGTGGATAAAACAGCTGATATCCACTATGTTAATGTCAGCTAATTTGTCATCTGAAAGTAGAGCCGGCAAGCGTCAAGGCCTGGACTGCTATGCATTAGACCAAAGATAGGGGCGGAGCTCAGAGAAGGATCGAGAGCGAAGCGAGAGCAAAACAAAGGGCCCGGTCCAGTGAATATTTCATGTGCCCAGCGACCGGTTCCCATTGAGAGACCAAGGGGAGAACCGACACAGTGATCCATGTTGTTTGTCAACCCTTACAAATGTTTAGCTAGATGAGCTAGACAGCTAGCTCTAGTTAACCCTACAGGATAATCATGTATATAAGTGATCCAGAATATAATCACTGTTGTTAGTTTTGCTAAATATGTAGTGTTATGATAATGCAATGTAACTATGAATGTGAAACTGAACTGATGGATGAACTCGTGTTATTAAGTATTTACAAGTATTGCAATGGGAGCACAACTACTTTGGGCAAGCATCCATCTTGGATCTTAAAAATGGTTTCAAGTTCGAACCAAAGGGCTGGCTGCAGTTAAAAGGTTACATAGTGCAGGTTCAAGTCCAAAGTCATGGTCGTACAGAGTAGTCTTTTACACCAAAATACAAGATGAGTGACATACCATGAATAAACGTAACCGAAAGTTTGGTGATCCAGGGAATTCAAGCTCTATTTAGTTTCCAGTTCTTCCTATTTGCTAGGACATGTTTATTTAACATCTCCTGCAAAGCCTTTTGATTAAATTTAGTTTTGTGAAATGGCTTGGTATCTCGTCTGTTGTTGAATTAGTTATATTACTGAAAGCTCTGTTCTCTGTTCTCTGTTCTTGTACCTAGTCATGTACATGTGGCCTTGCTCCCTCTGTTCTGAATGCAGGCCAATCATTAACCATTTCAGCTGCAGTTAGCCCCAGATTGTACCCCACCATGTGTGACGATGCATAATTTAGCTGCCAAATTTGATCACACGGGCCTTGGCCGTGCTTGCCCTCATTCCCCATCCCTAGAGGGAATTGTTTGGCTGTGGGATTAATGCAACACATTCTGCACAGGCCGTGTAGGAGAGGGCTTAAGGAGTCGTGATTGTTATTGTAGTGGCTTCGGTAGAAGGATGCACGTTTTGAGTATACGGTAGCTTATTATGTGTAGGTTGGCCACCGAATAAGTGTTTTATGTTACAGTGTTCACATAGACAAATAACTTTTTGCATATGGGGCCCCTTGTTGTTTGCAAATATCTGTATGGAAATATATTTTGTTTTAAGTTTTATATTTAAAGATATACGCAAACGGAGGCTAGAGCAATCACATGCAGAAGATGGCAACATTTCAAATAAATAGCATGACTGCAATTCCTGCATATTATGTTGATATAATATTGAAACACACACATTGAATTATATTACTCATGTTCTTAAATACATTGTCTAGTTGATCCCTAACAATATAAAGCAGCAATAAATAATTATTAAAACCATAGCACTGATTCCTTACACACTGGATAATCTCATCCAGTGAGTCATTAATTATGCTCCTTATTGGTAACCCAAGCAACATTATATAACCCTATTGAAGACTCACACAGTTCAAAAAGTTATCTTAATTAATTATTGAGGGATCAAATTCTCGTTCTTTATCTTTAAAGAGGTCACAGCACTTGACACGGGGAGCTGGCTCCCATGTATTTTATTTCCTGTGTGTTGTGGAGGCGTGCAGCTGGCCACCGGCTCCGCGCTCATGGGCTTAGCTGGGGCTAACATTCGCTGCCTCAACAGTAGCATGTACATAGTTATCATCATTGTCCATTCATACACATGAAGCTCTAGATGTTTAGCACTGGGTTGGGTGCTTACAAAGCTATAGGATTTGAAGGATCTAAAGTGTTGGTTGCACTGTATTCGGTAGTCAACTTCATCAACACATCTGATCCTAATAAATCCTAATAAA